>NC_069661.1:220123000-220431500 GCF_027244095.1 Hemicordylus capensis | reverse complement strand
TGCCGGAGGCAAAGGATATGATGACACATCTCTCCCCTCCCCACAGTCTGTGGGTGTTTAGCATTCTTGACGCATGAGCACTCTCAGTCTAGGCCATCAATGGTGGCAGGCACATTCCTAGCTTGTGTGGAACGTAGGAAGCTGCCTTATACAGAGTCAGACCATTGGTCCACCTAGCTTAATATTGTCTACACTGACTGGCAGCAGCTCCCCAAGGTTTCAGGCAGGAGTCTTTCCCAGTCCTACCTGGAGATGCCAGGGAGTGAACCTGGGACCTTCTGCATGCAAAGCGGATGCTCTTCCACTGAACTCTAGCCCCATTCCTTAAGGGGAATATATTACAGCAGACAGCGCTCACATGTGGTCACCCATCCAAATGCAAACCAAGGTAAACCCTGCTTAGCAAAGGGGGCAATTAATGCTTGTTACCTCAAGACCAGCTCTCCATCCCATGGATAAGGGGAGAGGGAAAAGATGAGAAATATGGACAGTGTACTTCTCAGTGGAGGAAGGCTGCTGGCGGTGGATGGGCTGGTGGCATCCATGATGACAAGGGCTCAGTGCTTGCCATCTCCTGCACTCCTCCACATGAGGCAACTACCTCACAGAACGGCCAACCCTGAGAAAGGCCAACCCAGGTATCAACCCTGAGAGAGCCAGCGTGGTGTAGTGGTTAGAGTACTGGACTAGGACCGGGGAGACCCGAGATCAAATCCCCATTCAGCCATGATACTAGCTGGGTGACTCTGGGCCAGTCACTTCTCTCTCAGCCTAACCTACTTCACAGGGTTGTTGTGAAAGAGTAACTCAAGTATGTAGTACACCGCTCTGGGCTCCTTGGAGGAAGAGCGGGATAGAAATGTAAAAATAAATAAATAAACAAACAAACAAATAAAAATAATAATACTAGTATTTGTCCCAGGCTTGTAGGAGGGACAATACTCTCCACCAGCAAAATCCTCTCCACCAGCAAATGTTGGGAGGAGCTGCAAATGTTGGACCTAGAGTGAACCAGAACAAAGCTCTGGTTTGTGTAGAATCAGTTCTGGGAAGAGTCCTTGTGAAAGTTTTTTTCTCTCTCTCTCACAGCAAGAAACACTTCATGGATGCTCCCCTGGGACAGCCTGGAGCCTGGGGCAGGCCGGGGCCCTTGTGAAGGAATGCACAGGCATTCCAAGGCTCACAGAGGAGGTCTCTCCCTTGCCATCTTCCTTCTGAAGAATCTGCTGCAGAGAGATTGTGAAATTTGCAGGCTGAGATGTCAGCCAATGTCTTGTAAACAGAGGCAGGAAGAGGGGTGGGAGAGACAGAGAGGAGCTGGAGGTTGACGGGCAATTTGCAGGGACTCCACAGACAAGAATGAGCCTTGGAAAAACCCCAAGGGAAAACAAAATGGTTAGCATCCAGAGACCACAGGCAGAAGGGCTTTTCAGTTCCAGTTGCTTTTTGAAGCTGCCTTATGCAGAAAAAGGGGATCGGGACACCTACCCAAATACTACTATAAAGGAGGTTCTTAGGGAACCTCCTGTTCTTGCACTACAATTCCCATCATCCCCAACCACAATGTCCAAAGGCTGGAGATGATGGAAATGGTAGTCCAAAAACAAGAAGCTTCAAGGCTTCTACCATGGTTGGCAGTAGTTCTCCAAAATCTTCCTTTGAAGTGTAAATGCTGAGCATTGAGTCTGGGGGCTTTCCCCTAAGGTGTGGGGACGGAAGGAATGCTATGCAGTTTTATTTTTTTACGCTCCCATCCTCTATGTTCCCTTCTCTCTATCCTTTCAAAGCCCTTCTTGGGTCCTAAGTGTGAAAGTGGTGCAGAGGCCTTGTAATTCATTATAGCTTCAGTCTGGCAGCAGATTCAGAAAGGAAATAATAACCCTCGATTTCTTAAAGAAAAAAAAATGACTGACATACTGTGCAGCATTGTTCCCTCTAAGGCGTGCACACACTCACAAGTTTTTGGATGTCCGCTCAGTTAATTTTAGATCCTGCTCAGGTTGAATCAGGAAGGCCCCATTCTGAATGCATGTGCACACACACTGCCTTGATACTGCCACCCAGAACAAAACTCATCCCAGACACAGATTAAAAAAATTAGAGAGAAAACTGCTGTGCAGTCTATGGGCCTTCTAAGCAAGATGATCACATGCTGCAGCATTCTTCTGAAAAGCACTCTACTACGGCTTGCAGATATGCAGAGCCTCCATGGCCCCCAAGCACAGAGTCATCGCTACAGTGACAATGCTCCCATATTCTCAATGGGAACTTGGTCACTGGAGTGACGATGCTGTGTTTAGGAGCAATGGGGGCTCTGCATATTTGCAAGCAACGGCACTCTGCTTTTCAGTAGAATGCTGCAGCACATGAGCATCTTACTTAGACTGCGCAGTACGTAAGCCAATGAGTTTCTAGCTCTTATGGGTGGCTGGATATACATTTGCAAGTGCAGATTTCTTCTGCAAAAGACTGTTCTTAATTCTCCATAATCTTCCTGGGTGGATAAGGATCAGGCTTGCGGGATCGAATTTATTTGGCACGAGAGCCCCAATGCCCACCAAGTGGAACCAGATGCAAAATGGTGGCTTAGGGGGCAGAGCCAGTTCACTCCATGAACTACAGGCACAGCCCAGAAGAAGAGCATCTGCTTTACATGCCAAAGGCCTCAAGGCCAGTTCCCGGCATTTCCAGGAAGGGAAAGACTTCTGTCTGCATTCCTGGCATTTCCAGGAAGGGAAAGACTTCTGTATGCAGCCCTGGAGAGCCACTGCCTGTCAGTGCCCAGGACCACACTGAGCCACACGGACCAATGGTCTAGACACTTGTTCTAAGGCAGCTTCCTATTTCCTACTAAGACTGTGTGTGCGCATGCGCACATGCATACCAAGGTTGCCGTATCCTTTATGAGCGGTACACACGTTGAAATTTACATCTTTGTTATGCTAGATCATGGGGTTTAGTACAGGCCAGCCATAGCAAGGAGGGTTGGTTTTCTTGTTCAACTTGCCTTTAAAAAAAAAAAAAAGCAGCAAGTTGGGCATCCTCTCTAATAAAACGCTTGGTGTCCGTCCGTGGACGGACACCAAGCGTGTGTCCGTGCCTCCCTGCCCTGTTCTGCGCCTGCGCGAAGCGCAGGCGCAGAACAGGGCAAGGGAGACATGACGGCCGGCACCCGGTGGCCATCTTGGGCGGCCAGAAGCGGCCGCCCCGAAGAAGCCGGGAATGCGGGAAAGGAGGAGACTGGCCGAGGCGGCGGCGAAGCTGCCGCCTCGGCCAGAGGACGCAGCGTGGCCAAGGCGGCGGTGGAGCCGCGCCGCCGAAGCCGGGCGGGGGGAGGAGGCGACGGGGAAAGCTGGCCGAGGCGGCGGCAGAGCCGCCGCCGAGGCCTGGCGCCGCCGCCGCAGCCAGGCGGCTGCGAGTCCTTGGGGCCCTTGCCCATCCGGGGAGACCGGCCGGGAATGTGAGGCGGGGGCGGACCGGACCGGCAGCGGCGCCCCCAGAGTCTGCCCGGCCGCCGCCACCGCCCACTCTCCCGCCCTCCCAGCTGCCCAAATACTCCTTCCCCGCTCCCCCCCGCAAATGATTAAGGGCCAAAACGGCCCAGAAGAATGCCTCCGCGGCCGCCGCCATGGCCGCCAACCGCCCTCCCAGCTGGCCGAGACTTCCTTACCCAAAGCAGCCCGCGACAGTCGGGCGATCAAAAATCCATTTTTTGCGAAGAAGAGAGGAGCTCCCGAACAGAGCTCCTCTCTGTGCTAAGCCAATGCCCAAACTGCTGCTATGGACGCAAAGGACGCCTATTGCGTCCTTTGCGTCCATAGCAGCAGTTTGGGCATTGGCTTAGCACAGAGAGGAGCTCTGTTCGGGAGCTCCTCTCTTCTTCGCAAAAAATGGATTTTTGATCGCCCGACTGTCGCGGGCTGCTTTGGGTAAGGAACTCTCGGCCAGCTGGGAGGGTGTGGGGGGGGAGGCCAGAGGAAGTGGGGCGGGGGGGGAAACTCTCCCCTACTAGCGCCCGTTATCACAATGGGCCTGAAAACACTAGTTAAGTATAAAGTCCTATTTTGCCACTAAGGAACACATCCTTCAGTTCTGCTCCTCACAATGAAGATCAAGGAGGATGGGCTCATAGTATTGTGGTAGCAAGCATGAATGATCTCCTTTGATAAGCAGGATCTGCTCTGGTTTGCATTTGGATGGGTGACTACATGTGAGTGCTGTCTGCTGTAAGATATTACCCTAAGGGGGTTGAGGATGTAGCTCAGTGGAAGAGCATCTGTTGGCATGCAGAAGGTCCTTGGTTCACTCCCTGGCATCTCCAGGTAGGGCTGGGAGAGACTCCTACCTGAAACCTTAGAGAACTGCTGCCAGTCAGTGTAGACAATACTGAGCTAGATGAACCAATGGTCTGACTTGGGATAAGGCAGCCTCCTATGTCCTCATATAGGCCTTTCCTACCTTCTCCAGAAATATTTCTCCAGCGTTGTTCACTATAAATGACCCACAGCTTCCCTGCTACTTACTTTATTTATTGGCCACATTCCCTTTCTCACTTAGACTGCAAACCCTCTGCACAAGGAATTTGTAACTTCTGGGTTCTTCTGTACCTCCTCCTGGTGTTAAGTCTCAAATAATAGTGGGTGGACAGGCTGAAAGTGTAGGTGGGTCAATGACAGCTGAAAGACCAGAAATCGGAGGCAGGGCACCTCCATGCATCACGCAGCTCCTGCATCGCCATCACGGCCCGCATTTCCCATGCCATACTCATATATCCTTCTTGCTCCATTCCTCTGGACTCCTCTTTCATCCCAAAGCTTGCAAAGAAATTGTACATTTTGCCAAAGGGGGATAAAACAAACAAAACAGAAAAAGAGAACCCTTTTGCCAAACTTTGCAAGATGGTAATCAGAACCAACAAAGCAAATGAGACTGCATTGTGCAAAATATGATCTGTCAAGTGCATGCATAGACAAATACGGGGTCTTTGTGGGCACATACCTCGTACTCAAGGGCTAGATCTGTGTGGTCATCAATGTCCACTTTGGCCATCAGCACCTTCCCCTCCTGCTTGGCCACCATCTTCTCCAGTCTGGGGCCCAGGATCTTGCATGGGCCACACCACCTCCAAGCAAACAAACAGAGTTAGTGTTAAGTCAGGGAAAAGCAGCAGCAGAGAAGGCAGCACTTTTCTGAAGACTCCGAGCCCCTTCTCCCCTGCTTCTGGGGAGTGGGACGTGAGCTAGTTTTCAAGTTTAATAACCACAGGGGAAACCTCTGAATTTTAAGTATCAGGCTACGTGCTGGTGCCTGGATTATTAAGTTCACGATGCATTGGTTTGTTTGTTTTAGAATTGGTTTGTTTGTGATAGAGCTCTTGGGAGCGCTAATGACAGCTCCTCTCTAGAATTCTTTTGACAGTGAACCAAGCCGCAGTTTACAAACTGCTAAGGGCATTTCCACATGTAACACTGGGAACGCCCTTTTGAGCCTCATTCATGCTATGTGTGAATGTTGATAATATGGGCAGAGAGCAAGATAGCACTATTTCCCACAGAAATTAGTGGAAAACAGAACACTATTTAGTGCTCTATTAAGTAGAGTACTAATAATGGAAATATTTATTAAACAGAGAACTAATAGTGCAAAACAGAGCACAGTTTTCCAAAGAAAATAGTTCTAGTTTTAAATCTAATTTACATTCTGTCCAACGTTGGTTTGCAAAGGAAGAGTGATCCAAGATTCATATGCAAGAGAGTCTTAGTGGACATATTTGTTACATAGAGCAATAACAGTAGAAAACTATTTTTAAATCTAATATACATTCCAGTCAACATTGGTCTGAAAAGCAAGAGTGATCCAAGATTCACATACAAGAGAGCCCTAAGAGTTTCGAATTCCACAAAAGCAAGTTCACATATCACACTATACTTGTGTTGTCAACATGCTCACATCTGAACGTTTGAAACTATTGCAGATATCACTTAAGATACACCACCATGGAGGATTCTTTTTAACAGTCATCCAACAATGGGAGGCAGTGAGGGAAGATTTGAAATACGTCAACTTCTGACTCGCCTTGAGCTCTATCTACTAAGCCTCAGGAATATTTCACTACAAAAGTGAAAGCCCTTATATCCTATTCATGTGTAAAGATCAAACATCTGTCCATGGGCATATTAGGCACCCACTGTCAGATGCAGCTTCCCCATTGATGGGAAACTGCAAACAATATATTTGGGTTATTTTCTTTTAGGACAGCACACATGCCCCCCCCCCTCATGCTAGTTTGCACCTGTGAAGAAATTTCATGCATAAAGGGCTCTCAACCACTAAAAAGACTGCTAGATTTACACAGAGACTCTTTTTAGCACTGCTTACACATACATTATGCCACCTTTAGTGGCGCAGTGGCGAAATGCTTGACTAACAAGCAGAAGGTTGCCAGTTCAAATCCCCACTGGTACTATATCGGGCAGCAGTGATATAGGAAGATGCCGAAAGGCATCATCTCATACTGCATGGGAGAAGGCAATGGTAAACCCCTCCTGTATTCTACCAAGGAGAACTACAGGGCTCGGTGGGCACCAGGAGTCGAAATCGGCTTGATGGCACACTTTTCCTTTACACATATATTTGCAGATCTATGTCCATGCCACTCAAAACCAAAACTAAAATGTGTTGCCACACTCTGTTAAAAAGGAACATGGGGACATAAGAAGCTGCCTTATACAGAGTCAGACCATCTACATAACATAAGAACAGCCCTGCTGGATCAGACCCAAGGCCCATCTAGTCCAGCATCCTGTTTCACACAGTGCCCCACAAGATGCCAGTGATGGAGTGGTGGTTGCACATCACTCCAGCAGCAACATATGCAAGCACCAATCAGAAGACAAGGCCAGATTATGTGGTTATTTCTTATGCCAAACCTAGTGGATCCAGGAATTGTTGCTGTATCTGTGTGGGAAGCAACTACATGATCTGGCTGGACCATGACTAGATTGGAATATATTATAGCTGCAGCAGGGGACCATGCCCATGAGTAAATGGGCAGTCACAGCTACCACGTTGCCAAGATAATGTACCAAGTAATGCTTAGAAACTGCAGGGTCAAAAGAGAGGAAACCCTAGAAGGGGAAAGAGCGTCTCAGCTTAACGCATGTGCAGCAACATATTTAGAAGCAGATCACCTTACCACTACATATGGCCCCCCTAATAGGGCTGTTGTCTTTGGATTTAGGCAGAGCTTCTGTGCCTTAAACAGCTATGTAGCAGGCACATATTCACCCCATGAAAGTTTCCCAAAAATCACTGCATCTCCAGGCCTGGTAAAAGCTGCACCTGTTGAATTGCTGCTTTTTAGGCAAACCTTTAAAAAGCACAAGAGCCTTTCAAGGAATAAGAGAGGATCATAGTCTCCCCCGGCTAGGTCATTGGTAGGCTCTCCTTTTCTGAAGGTTTCCAAGCAGAGGCTGTCATCTATCAGGGAAGCTGTAGCAGTTTCCTGCACAGAGCAGGAAGGTTGGACAACAAGACCTTCAAGACCCCTTCCAACTCTCTGACATTCTGCAATTCTATTGGGAGCAAAGAAATAGATCTCCACCTACTTGGGTTCACGAAGGCATTCTGCCTTCCTGCCTCACTTCTGAGTTGAACTGATGATGGGAAGCAGGGTGGGTGGGTGGGTGGGAAACCAGGAAGCAAACATGCAGTCCTAACTGCTCTCATACATTCACTAGGGATGTGCACGGAACTGGGCGGGGGAGGCTCGAAGGTGTGTGTGTGTGTTGCTTTAAGGGTGGGGGAGGGTGCACCTGCCCCTCCCGCCACTCTTCCCCAGCTGGCACTCTGTTTTTAGAAAGTCTGTTGGGGTGGCAGCATACCTCCCTGCCACCCCCTTTGCCCCCTTTACCAGAACTAACCAGAAGTATTGTGTGAGCTGGTGCACATGTGGGCATGTTGTGCCCGCCCCGCGTGCACAGGTTGCGACCGCCACGTGTGAAGGCGCGTCATATACTTCCGGTTAGTTCCGGTAAAGTAGGCAGATGGGGCAGCAAGGAGGTACGCTGCTGCCCCAATGGAATTTCTAAAAACAGAGCGCCGGCAGGGGAAAAGTGGCAGGAAGGGTAAGTGCACCCTCCCCCGCCCTTAAAGCAGCATCTCCCCCACCTTCAAGCCAGTGGAACCACCCACAGTTCGAACCGGTTCGGCGGCCCATAAAGGTCCTCCGAACCAGTTCTGTGCACATCCCCAACATTTCCCTCAGCAGAGGTAAAAGATGCAAGAGAAAACAAAGAGCATAGGCTGTGCCCAAAGAACTTAAGTGGAAAATTGTCACTAGTGCTATTCTGCAAATGTGCAAGAGTTGGCACAAGCGCTCCCTGTGCTGCGACGGGTAGGCTCTACAGCCACCTTTATATTATATATATTTCTCTAAGGCATACCTGTCGCTAATCCTATGTGTGGCAGCTCTCGAGACTTCGTGATGGGGCTGGGAGAGAAAATGGTGGTGGTAGCTGGCCAGCGGGCAAAGAAAATGGCGGCGAATGGTGGTGGGAGGGTGACCGAAGAACACGACAATGGCGGGGGCAGGCAGGAGGGAAGAAGATGGCGGAAGAAGAAGACGGGTGGGTGATGAAGACAGTTGGGGGGGAGGAAGAAGGCGGCGAGCAGGCGGGTAAAAAAGCAGCAGCGGGGGGAGAAAGCGGTGGCGAGCGAACTAGAGGTGAAGATGCTCTGCACTTGGCCCAGCTAGTTTCCCTTATTCTGCTTGTGCAAAAGTTTTTGTGCAAGCAGAAAAGCATCTCTGGGTTTAGTGCCACTTCTTTTGTGCAACACTTCAACAGGAGGTTTAAAGCAGCTCTTCTGTGAGTGGAAGACACCTTCCGCATGCAGAAGGGCACTGGTGACTCCAAACCCAAGGCTACAAGGCCCAATTCAACACAGGGCCTGAGGAAAGCAAGTTATTCATATCATCATCCTAAAAGCTGCCTGGATCTCCAGCTGCCTTTGTCTTTGCAGTCTCTTTGCCTCCTCCAAGCATTTATCACAATATTCAGAGTTGCCTTTTTAAAAAAAGGAACGGACAGGGGGAAAAGGAAAGAAAAACCTTCCTAAACCTTGAGTAATTTAATGCAATGCAGAAACTCCAACTCTATGGCCACAAGTGACCATATTCACATCTACAGGGACTGAACAGTACACTAAAAACTTCCCTGTGTTACTCCATTTAGCTTCATCAGACAATTGGGAGTTCAGCAGGTTGTATCAATGCATATAAAACCAAAATATGCATTAGCTTTGATTGTTTTGTATACTTAGTTCTTATGCTTTTATTTTAAATCTTTGTAGTCAGATTTGTTTTTATATTTTAGCTTAATATTTTAATTGTGTCATCTTTATAGTCTTGTTGTTTAATTTTTATGTGAACCGCCTTGGGATTGTTTGAATGAAAGGCAGTATACAAATTTAACAATCAATCAATCAATCAATATAATGACTGTTAGGGTGATACAGTGGTTGGTTTCAGACACAACGTGAAAGCATGGAGAGAAGAGCTGGTCTTGTGGTAGCAAGCATGACTTGTCCCCCCTAGCTAAGCATGGTCATTGGAATGGAAGACCACATGTGAGCACTGTAAGATATTCCCCTCAGGGGATGGAGCCTCTCTGGGAAGAGCAGAAGCTTCCCTCCCTGGCTTCTCCAAGATAGGGCTGAGATGCCTGCCTGCAACCTCGGAGAAGCTGCTGCCAGTCCGTGTAGACAATACTGAGCTAGATAGACCAATGGTCTGACTCAGTATATGGCAGCTTCCTACGTTCCATGGTTTAATTAAATTGGGGCTCCCAACTTTGGCTCCCGCCCTGCTCATGTGCGGGGAGAGCGGGCTTAGCCCACTCTCCCCACTTCCCTTCCCAAACCGGGTCTCACTGATTGTGTGACCCGGCTCATTGTGTCTGAACCCGAGCCATCCCACAAAATGGTTTGTTTGGAGTTGATAAACCAGGATCTGAAAACATGGTCTGATGCTGACTTGCAAACCACTGAGGCAAGGAGAGCGGGCTTAGCCCATTCCTCCCTGCACGCGAGCAGTCGCTTGTTGCTGGTCAGATTGGGCGCACCCGGCCGCAGCTCTGTCGGGGAACTCTGGTGGTTGGGGGAAGGAGAGCGCTGCCGCGTGGCCCACCAAACTGCAGGAAGGCAATGCACAAGTGCGCGGTGCCTTCCTGGGGTCCCCTCTCCCCCCGTCCTGAGTGTGTCAGCCATGGCTGCAGGCAGCCGCAGCTGACACGCGATCAAAAGGACGAGCTTAACAGAGTGCTTGCTCCGTTAACCTTATTTAGGGGTAGGGGTTTTTAGGCAGGCTAGCCACCAGAGAACCACCGGGCTTGCCCGCAAGCCTGGTGGTTCTCACAACCGCGCAAAAGTAGGCTGGGCTGCATTAGCCCGTTTTCACACGGTTGTGTGAATAGCTTCACTTTGTGCTAACTGCAGTTTCCTTTTATGTCTAAATTCATGAAAGGCCATTACTACACCTCTAGAGGCTGCTGCACCATGGAGATGGGCGTGAACTTATGAAGCTGCCCTGAGGAGATAGAAAACAGAAGTCCTCCTTGGCCTACTTTTACTATTATCTAGTTTTAATTTTAATGAGTTTTAATTCGGCCTAAATGTTTTGTTTTGCTTTTTAATTACTTTATCTTGTGTTTTTGGTTTTAATGTAAAACTAAGCCACTTTAGGAAGGACGGTATATAAACTGAATGAATGAATCAATGAATGAAAAGCAGACTAGCAACTCTTAAACCACGGTTTGCCTATTGCATACCGGGAAGTTCAAACCATGGTGTAGATTCTTAACCACAAGTAACACAAACCACACAGGTCATTCACACAATCGAAAACTGTGTTCTACTCAGGTTTGTGAGCTGTCTGTGCTCCCAATTTTCGGTTGTGTAGAAGCAAGGTAAGAGGAAAACCTGGGTAGAAGTGATTGTGTGGAATCAAGGTAGGAAGAAGCTACCCAGGTTTCCCTCCTACCTTGCTTCCACACAATGAGGTCATTCACACAATCGAAAACTGTGTTCTACCCAGGTTTGGGAGCTGTGTGTACTCCCAGTTTTTGATTGTGTGGAAGCAAGGTTAGAGGAAAACCTGGGTAGCAGTGATTGTGTGGAATCAAGGTAGGAAGAAGCTACCCAGGTTTCCCTCCTACCTTGCTTCCACACAATGAGGTCATTCACACAATCGTAAACTGTGTTCTACCCAAGTTTGGGAGCTGTGTGTACTCCCAGTTTTTGATTGTGTGGAAGCAAGGTTAGAAGAAAACCTGGGTAGAAGTGATTGTGTGGAAGCAACCTTTGCTTCCACACAATCACTTCTATCCAGGTTTTCCTCTAACCTTGCTTCCACACAATCAAAAACTGGGAGTACACACAGCTCCCAAACCTGGGTAGAACACAGTTTTCGATTGTGTGAATGACCTCAATCACTTCTGCCCAGGTTTTCTTCTTACCTTGCTTCCATACAACCAACCGAAAATTGGGAGCACACACAGCTCCCAAACCTGGTAAAACAGATTGTGATTGTGTGAATGACCGCATAGTTTCACATTACATCTGAACAGGGCTGATATGTCTTGGAGCTCAGCCAAGGAACAGAGGAAGCCCTTAACTTGTCTACTCCCTGTCTGAGCAAAGAACATGCTAGCTGTCGCCCACACCCCTCATCTTCTCACTGTTGCTGCCTCCATCTTCACTGCTGATTGGGACAAATTGTTTCAGGCTGGCATAAACCCTGCTCTGAATGAAGATACCAGGGGAAAGCAACTCCCACGGCTTCCCTAGTTGCTAGGCAACCAACTGCCCGTATGTTTTTTTCCATTTCCTTTTTCTCCCCCTCAGGCTGAAAGCCAATGAAAGTGGCTGAAAATAATTCTAGTAGCATTTGGGCACTGCTTGCAGAGATTGACAAAGGGTACCGCTCAGTCAGATTGAACTTGGAGCTACTCACATGACCGTGCGGTTGGGCAGGCAGTGGGGGAGGCAGGGTTCGATCTACCTTCCCCCAGACGACCACGCCAAGCCCCTGTGGCATGCAAGCCACAACCCCACACAACCCACAGCGCTCCAAATGCTGAGCACTGGGGGACACCCCCAGGGGACGGACGCTCTGGGGCGCCCATCTTTGTGACAGTACGAGCTGCTTGGAGGGAGCCAAGTTAAGGGCGCATTTGCGGCCTTAACCTTGGTTAACAGCCTGACTCGGGCACTGGGTTTAGCGTCAAAGCACTGCCAGGATCTGCGTGGATACTGGTTGTTCTCAGGGGCAGCCAAGCCCAGGTTTGGCTGCTTAATCCTGGGCTTGGCGGCTCGTGTGAACAGCCTCTTTATATTGTTTTCTTGAACTAAAGGTCAGTTAGCCAAGTGTTGTTGTTGTTGTTATTATTATTTATGAGTATGAGTTTGAGTATTATTTATGAGTATGAGTTTGTATAGTCTCTCTAGTGTAAGTAAGTAACCCTAACCCCAGCATGCTCGGACAGCCTCCGCTTGTGCAACAAATGCATACAGTATAACAAAACTTGTGACATTTGCCATTTGCTTGTGACACATTAACACAAAGATACACAACCAAGCAGCGGATGTGGCCTTCCCTGCTGAACAGCCTCCACATCGTGAACATATTGTGAGCTGAATTGCTGGAGCTAATTAACATAATTCACATTCCAGAACAGGAAAGATGCCAAATTACTGTTAGTGGGCACTTTACACTTCAGTATTTTTACTCTGAAATTCTTTACCACACATAGAAGAAACAAAAACAGACCTTTAAAAGTGTTGACTACCAGGATTTGAAAATGGGAGTTGAAGTACAATGGACTCGGCCTTTTTCTTTTATGAAAAAAATCTTGTTCCGTTGATTTAGAGCAGGGGTAGGCAACCAGGGCTCTCCAGCTGCTGTTGAACTACAACTTCCATCACTGCCAGCCACAATAAATTGTGGCCAGTGCCGGATTTAGGCACAAGCTAAGTAAGCTACAGCTTAGGAACATAGGAAGCTGCATAGGAAGCTGAACATAGGAAGTGAGAGGCATAGGAAGTGAGAGTGCCTTGTGTGCAGCTCTGTGCCCGTACACACGTACACTCTCTCTGTTACATAGGAACATAGGAAGTTGCCATATACTGAGTCAGACCATTGGTCTATCTAGCTCAGTATTGTCTACACAGACTGGCAGCAGCTTCTCCAAGGTTGCAGGCAGAAATCTCTCTCAGGCCTGCCTTGGAGATGCCAGGGAGGGAACTTGGCAGCTTCTGCTCTTCCCAGAGCAGCTCCATCCCCTGAGGGGAACATCTTACAGTGCTCACACATCAAGTCTCCCTTTCATATGCAACAACCAGCATGGACCCTACTTAGCTAAGGGGACAAGTCATGCTTGCGACCACAAGACCAGCAGTCCTCTCTTCTAATGTGGGCTTAGGGTCTCACATTATGAGGGAGACTCTGAATACAAACAAATGACTAAAATTCAAGTTTTACACAATGTATTTTCATTAAAGGGGATTTCTAATGCAAATAAGCATATCATCCATTGCATGATAACTATTTTTGTTAGGCTATTAGTTTTTCATTGCATCTTTACCAGGTAAAAATAAAGTTTCATTATTTCTATTTTCACTGGATGGTTGTTTTAATTGTTTTGCAGTGCTATGGGGCCTTTTAAGGTTGACATAGCTTAGTGCAGGGGTGGGTGCACTTGACCACCAGCTGCTGTTGAACTACAATTCACATAATCCCCAGCCATAATAAATTGTGGTTGGGGATGAAGGGAGTTGTAGTTCAACAACTAGAGGGCCACGTTTGCCCTCTCTTGGCTTAGGGCCACAGCATGTCATAACCTGGCCCTGATTGTGGCGGGGGTGGTGGGAGCTGTAGTATAACAACAGTTGGAAAGCCAAGGTTGCCTACCCCTGACTTATACCCTTTCCAGTTTTGCTCTCTCATGCAACTGCTCTTTGCTGTCACAAAAGCTAGAAGCTTAGTGCAAAATGTAAAGGCAGATGTGGCTATTTCCCCCCTGGATCTTAATGAGACAACTAGCCTAAGGGATGTCTCAATCTGCCCCTCCAATGATATTCCTTTTCCCATCCTCTCTCTTCCTCTGCCTTTTACCTTAGATCCTACAAGGGAAATGGCCACTACATTTCCTCCAGCAGGTTGCTGGCTAGTCTATATCAAGGAAGGCTCAGTTAGCACCACCTTATAGGCCTCTAATTCCAGGCAATATGTCCACAAAACCTTCTAGCCCAGGTTGCACATGTGGCTACATTACAGAGGAATGTGTGTGCGACGTGCGTGCACACACATGAATTTCCTCCATTTATTAATACAGCTGTTGCCAATATTAAAGCCCTCCTATACTGCAGTTGTGTTTTGACTCCCTGGTGTTCCACCATACATCAACCCCTCCACAGAATATGGATGAGAATAAATCTTGTGGTAGCAAGCATGAATTGTCCTCTTTGCTAAGCAGAGTCCACCCTGGTTTGCATTTGAATGGGAGACTACATGTGAGCACTGTAAGATGTTCCCCTTAGGGGATGAAGCTGCTCTGGGAAGAGCACCTGCATGCTTGCATGGAGAAGGTTCCAAATTCCCTCCGGGCATCTCCAAGATAGGGCAGAGAGAGACTTTAGCCTGTAACCTTGGAGAAGCTGCTGACAGTCTGTGTAGACCAGGGATTCTCAACGTCGGGTCCCCAGATGTTAATGGACTTCAATTCCCATAATCCCCAACCAAAGGTCACTGGGACTAGGGATTATGAGAGTTGAAGTCCAATAACATCTGGGGACCCAACATTGAGAATCCCTGGTGCAGACAACAGTGAACTAGATGGACCATGGTCTGACTCAGTAGAGGGCAGTTTCTTGTGCTGTTATGTAACAAATGCCACTAACAAAGCTTCCAGGCTGTTTCATCGGAGGCCTGGTCTATCCATGTAGTACAACGAGGTGGCACACTGTACCACTTCAGACTTCAGTGGGAAATCATGTCTCTGAACACTTCCTTCTGTCAGAAAGAAGAGAAAGCCCTTCATGTACATAGAAAACTAGCACAGGAAGGAGAGACAATACTGAGCTAGATGGACCTATGGTCTGACTCAGTATATGGCAGCTTCCTATTTTTAGGAGAGGAGAGCTGGTCTTGTGGTAGCAAGCATGACTTGTCCCTTTAGCTAAGCAGGGTCCACCCTGGTTGCACATAAATGGGAAACTAGAAGTGTGACCACTGTAAGATATTCCTCTCAGGGGATGGAGCCGATCTGGGAAGAGCAGAATGTTTCAAGTTCCCTCCTTGGCATCTCCAAGATAGGGCTGAGAGAGATTCCTGCCTGCAGCCTTGGAGAAGCTGCTGCTGGTCAGTGAAGGCAATACTGAGCTAGATAGACCAATGGTCTGACTCAGTATATGGAAGCTTCCTACTGTATGTTCCAATGTAAGGGCTAGCCTTGCTCTTTCTCTTGGATGTTCGTTTTCTGCTTCCAGGGAGCTTTTAGGAAATGAAACATTTTTAAAAAGTATATCTCCTACCTGCACCCTGAGGTAGTATGGTCCATTCTACCACTTCATTCTGTGTAAGTCAGACCTGACTTACCTTTGAAGAAATTCCAGCACATTCCCCTCTTCCCCCACTCAGTTCACAAACCTTCTAGAGCAAGGTTTGTGAATCTTAGTGCTAAAAAACTCTTTCCACTCAGCTCTAAGAGCATTTGATACAGGTAGGTAAAGGAAAATGAGGCACACAAATATTAATCAAACTGTCCAGTCTATGAGCTCAATGTGGCAGAGAACAGGGCAACTTTGTGAAATGAATGCATCCCTGGACCCCACACTATACACCTTCAGTTGCCAGGCTAAAACCAGGCTCTTTCATAAAGTCTTTGGGTTAACCTTTGGGTCAACTTGGGCTGGCCTCTACACTTGTTTATACAGATTACATAGTAAGCTGCCTTATATCGAGTCAGACTATTGGCCCACCTAGCTTAGTATTGTTTACTCTGACTGGCAGCATCTATCCAGGGTTTCAGATGGGTATTTCCCAGCCCTATCTGGAAGCCAGGGACTGAATCTCTGCCTTTTGCATAGAAAGCAGAGGTTCTTCCACAGAGCTATAGTCCTTATCTCTAATCATTAACAACCTGCAAAACATATGAACATATGGAGCTGTCTTGTACAAAGTCAGAGGGAGGAGACTGAAAATTTATTTATTATTTTATTTATTTATCAAATTTGTAC
The DNA here is from genome assembly GCF_027244095.1 of Hemicordylus capensis. Lineage (NCBI taxonomy): Eukaryota > Metazoa > Chordata > Lepidosauria > Squamata > Cordylidae > Hemicordylus > Hemicordylus capensis. The sequence goes on along the minus strand of NC_069661.1, from coordinate 220,415,207 downwards.
ACCAGCCCAAACTTTCGTGTCTGGGTAGTTAACAATAGCATAAAAACAGGTAAAAATATATACAAAAAACTTAAAACAATTTAACTATTTAAAAATAAACCAGAGATTAAAACCTAAAAAATTTAGGAAGCTGAGGAAGCGTGGGCAGAATGATGGGTTCTCAGGTGTTTTTTTGAAAATTGCCAGAGATGGGGAGGATCGTATCTCAGCAGGAAGTGCATTCCACAATCTTGGGGCAGCGACTGAGAAGGCCCATCTCCGTGTAGCCACCAAACAGGTTGGTGGTAAATAAAACTGCCAGTATTATAATGCCATTATATTAACCTACGGTATGGTCACATTTAGAATACTGTGTTCAGTTCTGCTCACCGCATCTCAAAAAGGATATTACAGAACTGGAAAAAGTGCAGAGGAGAGCAACCAAAATGACCAGGGGAAAAGCTACAATATTTGGGCCATTGTAGTTTAGGAGGAAAAGTGACTAAGGGGAGACATAACAGAGGTTCATAAAATTATGCATGGTGTGGAGACAGTAGATAGAGGGAATTTTTCTCCTTCTTTCACAACACTAGAACCAGGGGTCATCCCATGAAACTGATTGCCAAGAAATGTAGGGCAGTCAAAAGAAAGTACTTTTTCATACAGTGCATAATCTAATCTATGGAATTCTCTGCCACAGGATGCGATGATGGCCACCAGATTGGTTGACTTCAAAAGGGTGTTAGTTAAACTCATGGAGGACCACATAGTGTTGGACTAGGACCGGGTAGACTTGAGCTCAAACCTCCATTCAGCAATGAAATCCACTGGGTGACTCCAAGTTGGTCACTTATTTCTCAGTGTAACCAACCTCATAGGGTTGTTCTGAGGATAACAGAACCAGGTACAGCACTCTTGAGCTCCTTGGAGGAAGAGTGGGGCATAAATGGAGTAAATAAATAGAACAATATTGATAGCTATATGCTACCTCCAGGTTTAGAGAGAGTTATGTCTCAGCTATAGGGCAGCAATGAGAGCATGCCTTCCTCTCCTCTTTGTGGGCTTCCCAGGGGTATCCGGTGGGCCACTGTGGACAACAGAATGCTGGACTAGGTAGGCCTTGGGCCTGATCCAGCAAGGCTCTTCTTATATTCTTATGGCCCATCTAGCTCAGTATTGTCTACACTCTACACCAGGCCTGCTCAACTTAGGCCCCCCAGCTGTTTTTGGACTACAACTCCCATAAGCCCCAGCCACAGGGGCCAATAGCCAGGGATTATGGGAGTTGTAGGCCAACATCTGCAGGAGGGCCGAAGTTGAGCGGGCCTGCTCTACACTGACTGACAGTAGCTCTCCAGGCAAAGGTCCATTCCAGTCCCATTTGGAGAGGCCGGGGATTGAATTTGGGATACTCTGCATGCAAAACACTGGCTCTAACTACTGACCTATGGCCCTATTCTGTTTACTGTTTGCAGGATTCCTGCTGTGTTTTATTGCTTATGACTCTTCCTGCCGTTTTATCACGGTATTAGTTGGTTGTTGTTTTTTAAAGAAAACTTCATTTTTTACTTGACAGGTTTAATGTTTGCCATTTGTTAGATGAGCTGATGTTGCACAAGAAACTGAGCTATTAATCAGAACTTCCCCGCTTTGAATCCCGCCTCTGCTAGGAACGCAATACTTCGCCTTAGGCAAGTCACTCCCTCTCAGTCTCAGCAATCTAGCTTTGTCTTCTGACAAGAGAGAGGGATAACAATATTTTTAAAATAAAATATATAAACAATATTTTATCCAAAACAAATACATGGCACTTATCTCTAGATTGCAGACTGCTGACACAGTGCATCTTAATGCCATCATAAATCACTTTATGCCATACACCTCGTCAGCCAAGTTTTTACTGTTTAGTGGTTTTTAGCTATTTTAATTTGAACGTTTATATGTTTTAAATTGTTTTTTAAAATTGTTTTGTATTAATGTTGTAGAGATGCCTAGAGACTTTGGTAGTGGGCGGTATATAAATACGCTAAATCATAAATCACATGAAGTAGGGGGAAGTGGGAGAAAAAGAGGTCAGTATCGTCCTGTGGAGTTTGCATTCCAGCAACAAAGGCTACCTTTGATTTGGGCCAAATTCCTTCAGACACAAGGGAGGCTATTGGGAAATGATGGAGGGGCGGGGCGGGGCAATACACTGCACATGGGGCAATAATCAACAGTACTTGTTGCAGGCATTCCTTATCAGGGACCTCTTGCCAGGTTCAGAGTGAGCTTTCCAAGACCCCACCATGGCCTGAGTGCCAGGTTTCCACAGTGTGAGGCAATTTATTACTTGTATTTGACTATCTCCTTCTTCGCTTCAAGAGCAAGCAAAACAAAAAAGCACAGCAGCGGCCAGCTTCTTCAGCCTGGGAGGTAGAGGACGACCCTCCCCAGCCAAGCCATTTGGAGTCTCTCTCGGCCCTATCTTGGAGATGCCAGGGAGAGAACTTGGGATCTTCCACATACAAGCATGCGGGTGCTCTTCCACTGAGCTATCGCCCCATCTCCTAAGGGGAATATCTTACTGTGCTTACACATGTAGTCTCCCATTCAAATGCGAACCAAGCTGGGCCTTGCTTAGCAAAGTAGATAATTCATGCTTGCCACCACAAGACCAGCTCTCCTCCCACAATGTAGATGATATAAATGGTATAATAAAAGTAGATGTGGTGACTGCCACCACCCTGAGTGGCTTTAAGAAGGGCTTAGATAAATTCATGAAGGACAAGTCTTCAATGTATCAATGGTTACTAGCCTGAGGGCTATAGGCCACCTCCAGCCTAAGAGGCAAGATGCCTCTAAATACTTACTGTGCATGGAAATCTATCACCACCGGCTTCTGACTCTTCAATACTCGGTCTTGGAAGTCATCTCCATCTTGGACATTAAAGGTTTGCCTGAAGACCTGAGTAGTGGAAAATGTCCTAATAGTTGCAGGCACAGTAGCGACAGGAAGCGGTCTGTGGAAGGGGATGCTGCATGGCACGGCTGACGCTCTGGATAGGAACAATGAGTGCTGGGAACCCAGAGGTGCAAAAAGCTGCTTGACGGGAAGAGACAGAAGCGGCCTGAGTAGGAGTTTCTGAGCCATCTGCAAAAGGAAAGAGCGCACAAAAAAGGAAGTGCCACAATGGGGAGGAAACATCAAAACATGGAGGCCACCAATAGCCTTCCCCATTCCCAGGTTTGTGCACTGTACATCCAGCTTAGCTCTTCCTCTGCTTTTCAGTCCCTTTCCAAAGGTTACAGGGACTCTCAATTTTTGCTGTTTTCTATGGAGCCAGCGTGGTGTAGTGGCTAGAGTGCCGGACTAGGACCGGGGAGACCCGAGTTCAAATCCCCATTCAGCCATAAAACTAGCTGGGTGACTCTGGGCCAGTCACTTCTCTCTCAGCCTAACCTACTTCACAGGGTTGTTGTGAAAGAGAAACTCAAGTTTGTAGTACACCGCTCTGGGCTCCTTGGAGGAAGAGCGGGATATAAATGTAAAAAATAATAAAAAATAAAATAATAATAATATGTCCATCTGTTGCTAATACTCCTAAGCCCACATTTGAACTTAGGAACATAGGAAGCTGCCTTATACCAAATCAGACCCTGGTCCATCTAGTTCAGTATTGTCACTGTCTGGCAGTGACTTTCCAGGCAAGAGGCTTCCCCAGCACTACCTGGAGATGCCAGGGATTGAGCCTGGGACCTTCTGCTTGCAAAGCAGATGCTCCACCACCGAGCTACAACCTCATCCCATTTAAACAAACCGTTTCTGCTCCCAATTTGCTTTGCAGCTTCCAGTGCTGCCCTCCAGTATTACAGTGCCCTATCCTCACACCACATGCAATGTCACCAAAGCTCTGATAAGTCAATATTTGTTATATCTTTAGTGCCTACATCAAAGCACTGTACAAAGGACAATAAAATGGACCAGCTCTGCCCACAAGTTTACAGTCAAACCTGCCTTGCAGGCTACAATCGAAGTCAAAGGTCCCCAGTCTTGGGTCCCCATTGTGGCTGGAGACCCAAGCTTGGGAACCCCTGACCTAAGCTGCAACATTGATCTTGGCTCAGCCTCAGAGTTGTTGGGTCCAAATGTCAACATGAAGTCTGGCAAAAGGACATGTGTCTTACTCTGTGGTGGTGATGTGGGGGGACGGACTTATAGAGAACCAGTCTGTTTCCTTGGAGCATCACAGTTCTCCAAAGAAAGAGACAAGTTTTCAAAGTGTTTCAGTATAGTATATTTTGAAAGACAAACTAAAGTTTCTTGTTACAACATATAGCAGGGGTGGGCAAACTCAGCTCTCCAGCTGCTGTTGAACTGCAACTTCCATCTTCCCTGGCCACAATAAATTGTTGTGTTGCAGTTCAACAACAGCTAGAGGGTCATGTTTGCCCACCAATGACATATAGGGGTGTCTGACCATATTGAATGTGTGTACTTAAGTTTGCGGACCAGGGATAGTCTGGGTGTTGGTGTGTTGTTGGTGTACTAATGATCCCAACAGAGACTCTAACTGAGCTGCCCAATAGAGACCCTAACTGAGATGACAGTCTTGGTCTCAGGCTTGGTGTTGGAGTCTCCCAGGCTTATGGTAGTGGGGGACTTCAATGTTCACTTCAAGATCAATCTGTCTGGGGTGCTCAGGAGTTTATAGCAGCCGTGACCACTATGGGCCTATCCCAAGAGGTCTCGGGACCAAGGCAGAAAATAGGGATGCTAGCCAGAAGAGGTGGTGGCGGGCCAGCCCGGCCAGCAGGAGGAGGTCGCGGCAGCCCGGCTGGCGGGAGGAGGCGGCTGCTGCCGGGAGTTGGCGGGCAGGCGGGAGGAGGTGGCGGCCTGGCTTTCTGGCCAGCCCACCAGCCAGAAAGCGCGGGAGGCGGGGAGAAGCGGGCGGGTCGGCCAGAAAGCTGGGCAGGCCGGCGAGGGGGAAGGCAGAGGTGTTGGGTGGGCCAGCCAAAGGTGCAGATGCTCTTCACCTGGCCCAGCTAGTATGTAAATAAAGTGCAAGTGGAAAATACAGGGTTGTGAGGGCCATTGGGCAGCCACTCTTGTGATACAGGACCCTCCCCAGTTCTTAACCCTCCATAATTTCTGCCTGGTAGCTTCCTGCTTCTCCCATCCTACCATTCTAGCCTCCACTGATCAACATCTACCTTTTTATTGAATTATTTTATATTATTATTTTAGATTATATGAAAACACTCCTTATTCCTGAGCTTCAGGCTCCCATACTGAAACACCCCCACTGTAGTCCCTTATTCTTATTTCTAGAGTACATTATAGCTACTATAATTTCAACTGGATTTTTCACTGTGCAAAATGGTTTACAGTTTTCATCTCTAATTATAACAAACTGTAAGGCATACAATGCTGCCTTCTTAGGAGTCAGACTACTGGTTGATTCAGTTCCGTATAGTCTACAAAGACTGGCAGCAGATCTCCAAGCCGTGGTCTTCCAATCCTATTTGAACCTGTGATCCTGAATGCAAAATACTAGCTTTAACCACTGAGCTACAGCCCAATTGCTGTACACAGCACTTCAGGTTGAGTGATAAGTTACTTGCCCAAGGCCTTCAACAGAACGTCATGAAACAGCTTGAATGTTCTTGTATTTTTCAGAGTACAAGGGCTTTACAATTAGTTTATTTTATTTATTTGTTTTTTAAAATGTGTTCAATTTTTATACTGCCTTTCATAAGGCATCCCAAGACAGTTTACAAAAGTTAAAATACAACAGAACTCCATAAAAATCACACTTAAAACCTTAAAAACAGTTAAGCAGTAAAAACCATCACACACCAAAAAACAATAATTAAAAAGCCTAGCAGAAGCAGGAGAGCTGAGAGACCTCAATTTTGGCCCTCCAGCTGTTTTTGGACTACTGTTCCCATAATTTCTAGCCACAGTGGCTAATAGCCAGGGCTGATGGGATTTGTAGGGCAACATTTGCAGGAGGACCGAAGTTGAGCAGCCCTCCCCTAAGGGGTAAAAGCCTAAACAAATAAAAGGGTCTTTAGTTGTTGTTTAAAAGCAGCCACAGATGTCAAAGAGTGGATATTCACTGGAAGAGCATTCCAGTCTGGGGGCAACAACAAAGAAGGCCCTGTCCCATGTGCACGGCAATTTAGCTTCTCTCAATGTTGCACACAGAGCAAAGGCCACTCTGATGAACTTGTTGGGTGGGCAGAAAACCCTTGGGAGTAGGTGGTTCTCATTTATCCTAAAATGCATTACCTGGTAATCATAACATAGCTCTTCGGGCTGTGATATGCTCTGAATTTGGCAGAGAAAATCAGAAAAGTACAATGTATAGTACATTAATCAGACTTAGAATTGATACAGGACTGAGCATGCAAAGTACTTCAAATACACTGATGGACATTCTGTGCAACATTACCTGTATGTTACAACGTAACATTTGTGTGGTTTATTTAAATAAATAAATTGTGCAAGAGCACAAATGCACAAATGCAGTTGTGCAACAGTACGATTATTATATCCAATAGCTGTACTGTCACACAACTCCATTTGAACAATTTTTGCGCTTGTGCAAGAACACTTTTGCACAACTGCACAAACCTTCCATTGCAATGCTCATGTAACACTGTGCAGTATGTCAGCCATTATCTCAGTAATCCTTTTAACAGCCCTATGAGATACGTAAGTCAGTATGGTCTCAATAGCAGCAAACAACTAAATGCCAACTTCAGGAGCTCTTGTAGCATGCAGGAAAGGAGGATATAGCATCTACTAAAGGTTTTTGGTGTTTTTTTAAGGTGGCAAAAGGCAAAAAGCTAAAGAAAATTATATTATTTGTATGTTGTATATGCACTTGAATTTCTTATAACACTTAGCCCAAATAAAGTGTAACATCAGAGGCAGTAGTCACTTATCTTGTGAGCAAGGAGTTGCTTTATCTTTTAGGAAACTACTTATGCAAATACTTATACAGTACTTGCAAATAAATACGGTAATGTAATTTTCCACAGCACCTTCTGATGTTCACTGCCTTGGTTTTCAGGCTAGCAGTACTCCCCATTAAAAAAATTGTTCCAAAATGTGTATTTTATGCATTTAAAGCTGCAATCCTATGCATGCTTACCTGAAAGTAAACATGCCTAGAATTTAGCTGTAAATACAATTTTCTTTCAAGATACTACTAAAGTTTACAAATTTTCAATTTTTAGTATAGGCACTAACAAAATAGTGAGAGCATTTTTAAAAGGAAGCTAGAAAGACAATATTTTGCTGTTAAATATGGACAAGGTGCAGTTAAAGCTGGTCTTAGTTAACTATTCTTTACAGAGTAAGAACTTTGAGATGCTGGGGGTGGGGGGAGATCCTGCATGTATTAAATAAGTAAAGTTGAAGTGAACCAACCTCCTGTCCTGTCCTGAGAATCTCTCAGTCACTTTAATTTCTACCTACAGTTGCCAATGACTCTGGGCCTGTCACTTCTCTCTCAGCCTAACCTACTTCACAGGGTTGTTGTGAGAAGAAACCTACGTATGTAATACACCGCTCTGGGCTCCTTGGAGAAAGAGCGGGATATAAAATGTACGTACATAAGTAAGTAAGTAAATAAAGTTAGTTTTTCCTGGCAGGGTTGCTGTGTCTTTAACAAGCAAACATGTAATTGATAACAATATTTTCCCTTGTATACAGAAGCAGCAAGGAACACAGTTTAATTCGCTGCACTTCCACTAAGCAGGCTGTTAAATATTCAGGAGTCCTGCCAGAAAATGTGTTGCCAGTTCTTCTTGCGGCTCCTCGTGCTTTAATCCCACACACCCCCATAGGAGGAACTGAAGCAAACAACCTGCCCCAAAGCTCAAGGTCTGATCGGAGACAGGCCTTTCTTCTAGCACCGGACGTATGGCAAGGCTTATTCGGTGATAAGGAAATGGCACTCTGCATGTGTTCAGAAACACTCTCTTTAGTCTAAAAGCGAAAACCGGTTGAAATGCAGCCCAGCCTGTTTTCTCCGAACTCTACCATTTGCACTCTCTAAGAAAATGCCTCTTACACGTAACCTCTATTCCCACCCAAATGTCCTGCGTAGATGCTTAGGGTTAATTGACTACCACCGCTCTCTACCTCTGAAAGTAAATGGAAGCTGTAAGAAAAGCCACCTTCCCCTCTCTCACCTTTCAGACCCCCCTGAAGAAGAGTCTCACGCGCACGTTTAGGAATCAGAAGGTTGGCTCACTCTGGCAACTGATTGGCTGTAGAGACGTATCGTTTAAAAAAAAAGTATAAAGACTCTCTTGCCGATTGGCTGGCGAAAGGAAGTTCTTGAGAACTCTGGCAAATGGCAGGACATCTTGTGGCCACAGAAGGGAGCGTGCCCTGTATGCTTATTGGTTGAAGAGGAAGTCGTTCCGATCGCTAAGGTAGAACTTTTCACGCTGGATGTCGATTGGCTGATGAAGAGGTCCGTGCTCGCGACAAATGCCTACATGTCCAATTAGCAAGCTAGACGTCACTGTTATCACTGCACCGCTGTCTTGCGGGGTGCAGGGTCGGAGTTCACAGGTTATGCCAAAAGAGGCATATACTTTTAAGTTAAGTTTATTCCTGTACTGTTTACTTCTGTCTCAGGGCTTGTATCCTAGATAATTTAGCACAGATTAAGTTTTGTTCTTTATTTAGTTCTATCACCTTTGAAACAAACTTACATTATTTGTATGCCATATTCATTCATTATTATCGTTCTCAAAGCGGTTCACAGTAAAATAGCCATTTAAAAAGTAATATCAATTAAAATGACAAGTTAATTTAAAATTTCAACTAGCAATTAAGACAAAGCAAGCCTGTAGATAAATCAGACATCAAAGTTCCAAAACGGGTGAAATCGAGAAGAGTTTGCCGTAGCAACAAATCAGTGGATTTATTCCATTTTATCAATGCATGTTTACAAATACTGGGGATTCTGATCCACATTAAGGACTGTGAATACAACCAGGCTGTGACAATTATTCTGGATTATCAATGTGCAAAACAAGAGTATCTTGTCACAGTCAGGTCCCAGATAAATTAGTTAATGTTGCTGACTACTGAAAGGATGTGGGGGAGAGGAAGGCACATCTATGCAGACTCAGATATAACTCATGCTTAGGGAAATGCCAAATTTAGATGTCAAGTTCAACCCAACTTTTAAAACTGCCCTTTATCCTTAGTAAAATGTCTTTGCCATTTTGAATTTGTCTCACACTGTAGGTAATTATTAGAAAGCACATGCCCTTTAATACCTGGACAAAGGAGAATAAGCACCCCTTTCTTCTTTTTTTTGCAGGAGTGCTGTACTCCATTTAGACACTAAGGTGAGACCACGTTCAATGTGTGTGAGCGACAGGTGATAACCAGCATATTGTACAGTCAGTTTTCTAAGGGCCAGTACAGGAGGGGAAAATAAATTTGATAGGTATTTATTTTATGCATGCCCTCAGTTTTGTCCAGATGCTCAAGACAGCATACACAGAGTTCTTAAGAAGTCTCCCATTTCCATTTGCCACTGACAAGATCCAAAACCCATGTAGCTTCAGCAGGGTTGTTGCCTTCAGACCACACCACAGCTTGGATACTATAACAGAATGATAATGAGCAAACTATTGCCACAGAGTTTTATTGGAACATTCTACTAAATAACATTGACTTTTAAAATTATGTAGATCCCAATTACTTTAAAAGCATTTTAGTTCTGCAACATTGTGTCAAATTCATGGCTTACATTGATCAATTAATTGCCTCGATTATTTGGACCCCCCACCCCACTTTTAAAAGAAGTTATTTCTGATACAATGACATCAAATCTGTGAATGGTAGGAGCAGGGGCGTAGCAAGGTTGGAGTGGGCCCAGAGACAAGATTTTAAAATGGGCCCCCCTCACTGAAGCTCAGATGAGGATGAGGATGATGATTAATTCAATTTCTATACCGCCCTTCCAAAAATGGCTCAGGGCAGTTTACACAGCGAAATAACAAATAAATAAGATGGATCTGTGTCCCCAAAGGGCTCACAATCTAAAAGAAACACAAGACAGACACCAGCAACAGTCACTGGAGGTTTTGTGCTGGGGTGGATAGGGCCAGTTACTCTCCCCCTGCTAAATAAAGAGAATCACCATGTTAAAAGGTGCCTCTTTGCCAAGTTAGCAGGGGTTATGTGCCACAATAGAACATCATCCTAAATTATTTTTTAAAAGGTTTTGTAAATTGTGGGCGATGCAAGTCATTGATTGGTACTAGAGAAAGACATGCTGTTCTGGTAGCTCCAGGTCTTAACACTCACATCAATTTTGGAGGATGAATACAACTGAAGGAAGCCCAGGCAGGTGCACGGATGGGGGAGTCAGTCATGTGACTTGCCTCTGGGGGCCCCCCCAAGGCAGTGGGCCCCAAGACAACTGTCTCCCCTTGCCCTATTATAGTTACGCCCCTGGGTAGGAGATATCTTAGAAGAGGCATCTTCTCTTCTCATACAGAAGAGAATGGATGCCTGCTGTGAGGCATTCTCACATATTAACATCTTCACCAAACTTATTAGCACAATTACAAGATTCAGCTCCGAATAAAGCAGATTTAGGGATAAGGCCATCAGCTTTAAAAGTGGATTATGAACCTTGCTGCCAATTAAGATAGTCAGAGGTGGCTCATCTGGTGGTGACTCAGCAGTGAATATTTTCCAAAGTTGCTCTGGGGATGTGGAACATATTCCCTGTCGAAGTAAGAGCTGCACCATCTCTGAAGGCCTTAAGAAGTTGGGCAGAATACAGTTACATGGAAATCATGAGCTCCCGAAGGTCCTTTTTCTTTAGGGCCACTTGGCCCTCAGCAGAGAAAACAAAAATGGCCAGTTACATGTTAATAGCAAAACTGCCTGTACCCTGTGTATACAGTACTCTGGATCACTTGAGGTGGATACATGCCTTTGTTCCAACACCACACTCTCCAGTGTGTGCAGCTTTGACTGAAGTTATTCATGGAGATTTTGAAGAATTTTAGATGGCAATTTATTCGAATGTGAACACAAATTTTGATGAGATTTTCTATGGGATCCAGATGACTTCTGGGGACATCCCACTACTCTAAAGTAGTATTGAAAAAGGACAGATTTTCAGTGGATTCTTCAGATTGTCAGCAAAGGGTGAGAGATAGTGCTAAGAAATAGTGTGATGTCCCTTGATATAATCTGAATCCTGTGGAAAATCTCTCATTGAAGTTTGTGTTCATGACAGAATAAATTCCCCTATGGAAATCACTTTTCTTCTCCCCTGAATTAGAATTACTTGAGTAAATTTAGTCAGGATGTCAGCCACTATTTTAATGCTAATGTTATGATGCTTTTTTGTGTAGCCTTCAGTTCTGAACAAAGATACCTGTGCTGTTTCCTTTATGCACCCCAAAATGAAATTGCCTATCAAAAGACATTAAAAGATCCCCGCTGATATAGGATTTGAACCAGACTCTTCCCATTCCAAAGAAAGACACCAATTCTCCTGTTAGCTTTGAAAACATTTTTTTAACGTTCACTTAAAGAACACAATCATACAAAACATATTTGCAATACAACAACATTACAATGGGAATCCACTTGATCATGACAAGTATTTTAAAGTAAGCGTTAAAAGATACTGTACTGAAATATGAATATTTTTTTCTGTTTTTGTAAAGATAGAAAATAATCTGTAACTGCCCAGGCTACCACAGAGCCATAGGACTCTCTGCAAATGTCTGAGTGCGATAGGCACTGATGACAAAGCAGTGGAATGTGGGAGTGACATCATAAATTCTTGGTTTGGCAGTAAAAGTAAAGGTTTTGCTACACCTACCCTTGAAGGCAGAGACAAATGTATATTAGTTGGAAACTGTAACCTCTTCAACTGTATTCTGCTGAACCAATCAATTCATTCCACTCATTCTGCCAGCTGTATTGGTCATGTGTAGTTAGGAAACAGCAGCAAATTCTGGATCATGGCAGAATTATATATAGTTAAAAATAAAATGGCTATCTTGATCATGCCCTTTTACCCTTTAAACATTGAGGCGAGCTGTGCAGGGGGTAAAGTGAACCTGCAGGCTTCTGGCATGGTTTCAGATTGAACTGGACAAAGTCAGTTCCTCCTTTTGACACCAATTGTGTTACAGAAGGGGAAGAGCACATATTGGCTAGTGTTAATGACATTATCAATATATTCCCACCCTCAATTCCCAGAGCTGGTTTAATTAATTTAGTTAAAATGAAGGATGGATACGTATATGCACAAATGCCTCATGAAAAAAAATTAGATGTGATGCACAAATATAGGGGGAATAATAGGGGCTAATTTGCTAATTGGATGTACGAGTGTGTGCACTTGTATCAGCAGTTGCAAAGCCAAATTCACAATGTAGGTGAATAACTCACCATCACTGGTCAAGAGAATACGTCTTATCTTCACCCTAATACAAAATGATGAACCGAATAGAAAGGTGTCTCTTTTCCCGCTTTACTTTTCAGAAAACTGTCACAGTTAGGCAATGTGTCTAATATAAAGCACTGGCTTCTTTGAGGTAATTAGCAGGGTAGAAGCAAGTGGCTGAACAGAGTGAGTTTGTTCTATTCCTTAGGCAAGGAATTAAAATCTTCCTGTATGATGGGTCTCTGTATGATTGTCACATGATCTGGACTGAACAAAAGATCCTGAGGACATAGCAAGTACTAGAAGCTACCTGGTAGGGAGAGCTCCCCCCACCTTTTTTTTGGGGGGGGAGGATCTGTTTTTTTACAGGCTTCATAACTCATGAAATTCCTACAACTTCATTAATATGAATGCAGTAAACTCCCTCTTACTATTGGCCTATCCAGTGCCATATTATCTGCTCTGACTGGCAGTGACTCTCCAAGTTGTAAGTTACTCCAGATGCTGTGGACTGAACCCGGGATCTTTTCCAAGCAAAACATGTGCTCTGCCACTGTGCTGCAGGCCTTGGCTGCCTTACAGATGCCATCTCACACCATCAACCCATATAATGAATGCCCAGAGGAATTTTAACTTGCAGCAGCATTTGTACTAGTGCTAGATAGTTCAAGGAGGAGTCTCCTTTCAGTTCTACTCTCTGCAGCAGGCAAGACAGGAGAAGTAGATATTTATGGATGAATGAGAGAGCTAAAATGGAGTGCTGCAAGGGGGCCCTGGAGCATCAATAGCAGTGTCATCTAGGAAACCTAAGTGCAGAGTTAGAGGCTATAAAGCCCACCCCTTCCATCTCTTAAAGATGACAGGGACATAAGTAAGAGGAACGAGCTTTAACGCTTTCCAGTTTGCTTCTCTTGACTTGTAGGGAGTGAGAGTAGTGTATCACTGGACATAGGAGTGCAATAAAGTGCAGATACATTTTCCTACCTAACCCGAAAATATAGGGATATTTTAGGGGAAACCCCCTAAAATAGGATATACCATTTCATCTTGACTGAACGGAATTAAGGAAGCTTTCTAACGGGGTATAGTGCAAACAGTAGATTTGATTTAAGGACACAAGGACTGTCCCTGCTAAGAAGTGCAAGCTGGCACACAAGAATACCAGTTCCCCAGAACAAACCACTGTCTAAGGATGCAGTATGTTTTGGCAACATGATACAAAGGGACACATGCTTAGCTTGAGAGATACCCCTCCCTCTTAGAGGCAGTGGATATTTCCCTGCCCTGGACAATAACAGCACCATCTTTTTAGTCCCTCATCCAACCAATTCCACCACATTACTTGTAAATTCATGCACATAAAAATCTGCAAGTATATGCAAGAACATGGTACACATAGCATTCATGACCAATGACTTCTCTTGTGGATCACCACAAAACATGCAATCTAGAATAATATATCTTGGCAAGCCATCTGTATCCCATTTTTCTCCTTGTGACAAACCAGAGATTGGCCCATACAGCAGATTCTATCATCATCAAACAACAACAGGCAACAATAGCAAAGGGATGCCTCAGCATTTCCCAGTTGCAGCCCTCACTTATCTTGTAAACCATTCTGCTCTTCATAAATAAACAACAGATCTGCACAACTCTTTGGCAAGTCCTGGTCCCCATAAAGGAATGGATAGGAACCCAATTGCACCTCATGGAAGCTGGAGATCCTCTGCAGATCGGTAGCATTGTAGAATGACCACAATCTTTGTAAATTTTGAGACGGAAGAAGGCTAAAGTTCATCCTTGGTGCTCACGAGATGCTGTAGTTGGTGATTAGGTATGATGTGGTCCTCCAGGAGCTGTTCATGTGATTGCATACTGCCACCCTCTTGCTCATTTTGGGAGTCCACAGCAGCATAGTCTTCAAGCAGCCCTGCTTCTATTGCGTGATGCCTAAGTCTCTCATTACCCATAAGCCCCTGCATTCTCATGTAACCCTGCTGACAAAAGGGAGGCAACTTTTGACGAGTCAGGGCAAAAAGGAAGCAGGACTCTATAGGAGGTAAAAGGAAAAGAAATGCTCTAAGTTACAACCCTCTGTAAAAATTAAACACTTTCTAGGTCGACACTGAGAAAGGCAGTCCTACTGTATCTATCCCCTGCTAAGTGGGCAAAGAGGCACCTTTTTAAAGTGGTGATTCACTTTATTTAGCAGGGGGAGAGCAACTGGCCCTATCCAACCCCAGCACAGCATCCCTCCGGTGGTTTTTGCTGATATCTGTTTTATGTTTCTTTTTAGACTGTGAACCCTTTGGGGACAGGGAGCCATCTTATTTAGTTATTTATTATTTATCTATGTAAACTGCTTTGGAAACTTTTGTTGAAAACTGGCATATAAATATTGTAGTATTAGTATTTAACTTGTAGGAAAAAAGCCTGGAACATATTGGATTATATAACTTACTTCCTAGGCAAAATAAACTAGATGCTAAAAAATGACCAAAAAATATTTAAAAAACCTACCCATTACTGAACAAATTAATGTTGGAATAATATTAACCAGTGTATATAGTTGAAATCTCAGAAGTGAGAGGCAGGGTTTGAGTGCCTTGTGTGCAGCTCTGTGCCCATACACACGTACACACACACTCTCTCTGTTACATAGGAACATAGAAAGCTGCCATATACTGAGTCAGACCATAGGTCCATCTAGCTCAGTACTGTCTACACAGACTGGCAGCAGCTTCTCCAAGGTTGCAGGCAGTCCTATCTTGGAGATGCCAGGGAAGGAACTTCCCAGAGTGGCTCCATCCCCTAAGGGGAATATTTTACAGTGCTCACACTTCTAGTCTCCCTTTCATATGCAACCAGGGTGGACTCTGCTTAGCTAAGGAGACAAGTCATTCTTGCTACCACAAGGCCAGCTCTCTTCCATATGAATAGCATCCAATTATTCCATATTTATTACATACACACACACACACACACACACACACCCCTTTAAGTATTCACTTTATTGCAGAGCTCAATATCCAGTTCAAACAAGTGCCTGCATAGTGATACCACTGTACTCTGGTCTAAAATGGTCACTGCTAATACAGTGGTGGTGGTGGTGGTCCCTTGCAATCTTTGAGGTTCTGTTACCTTCACTGCCTTAGAGAGTCAGACTATTGGTCCATCTAGATCAGTATCATTATCTAGCTTGCCAGGGGCAATTCTGGATTTCAGATGGGTCTCTCCTACCTCTATCTGGAGTTATTAGGAACTGAACTTGGAGCCTTCTGCATGCAAAGCAAATGTTCTCTCACTGAGTTATGGTCCCCACACTGTCTGGGATTTCACAGCAAGCAAAGAAATTAGGTCTCTTTGAGGTACATATATCATATAGCAATAGCAATAGCAATAGCAATAGCACTTACATTTATATACCGCTCTATAGCTGGAAGCTCTCTAAGCGGTTTACAATGATTTAGCATATTGCCCCCCAACATTCTGGGTACTCATTTTACCGACCTCGGAAGGATGGAAGGCTGAGTCAACCTTGAGCCCCTGGTCAAGATCGATCTTGCAACCTTCTGGTTACAGAGCGGCAGTTTTACCACTGCGCCACCAGGGGCTCTGGTGATTTCGGTCTAGCTCCTGCACTTTGCTTCAGTTCAAAAGTCACAATGATGAAAGGAGAGCTCACATCCCCAAGCCCAAAGGGACCGCAATGATTACCTGGCCTGTTTCCCTGCCTCATTGGTCTCTATGTTTCCTTGTTACCTGCATAGAACCTGCGCAGGTCAGTGCCCAGGCAATTCTCCAAAAAGCGTCTCAATGGAAGGATGTGGGCATTTGGAGCAGTCCAATCTGTCAAGAAGTCCTCCACAATGTGATGGAGGGCATCAGGGCGGGGCAGGGGCCAGTCTGGTGGGCAAAGCCTCATATCACGCTCTGTTGGGAGAGAAGTCAGAGGAACAAGAGAGAGAAAAGTTATCCAAGATGGATGAGAGGTAGGAGAACAGGAAATGAATGAGGTTTATTTGTCCAACTCCAGTTCTCTAGCAGAAGGAAGTGCTTTTTCTGCCAGGCTGTATACAAGTTGGTGGGGAAACCACGTTTCCCAGTATAAAAAGGTAATATTTTGTTTCTGAGGAAAAAAGATCCTTCTAAGCAAGAACATTCATTGCAATTTGGAGAGGAATGTGGTTGTTGTGGGCACTTATTGGCTATTTGTCATCACTAGTGACAGACAACTTACATTCCTCTATTCTTCATCACCAGCAAAGCTAACTCAATTGGGACACTGAGACAGCACTTTCACTGGTACTAAATTAGTACTAGTAAAGCACTAAAAACCAAAGGAGCTTTATTTTGTCATCTTAAAAGGCCTTTGGTTTACACTATGATCAAGTATCAGTGCACTTATCCCCCACAACAACTCTCCTGAAATAGTATGCAGATTTTATTTTTTATTCCTCTTTCCTCTGGAGAGCTGCCAAAGCCCTAGCCCAAACATTTTCTGGTTTGATTCAAGAGATACGGAAGGACAGAGTAACACATGATAGGGCAGACTAGAAGGGCAATCTATAGGTTATGGCAGGGTTTTTAAACCTTGGGTCTCCAGATGATGTGGGTCTACAACTCCCACCATACCAGCCACAATGGCTATGGTCCAAAAGCATCTGGAGACCCAAGGCTGGGAACCTTGTCAAGAAATATCTCTCTTCTTGACATAGCCTATTTACAGCTAAGACTTCTTCTTTCCCCGCCATTAAGAGTTCTGTTGGAGGTTTTGCATTAATATACAGATCACTTTTAACATATAGAACAATAAGTCATACAGAGAATTACTGTCATCTTTTTATAAATAATTACCCACGAATTTCCAAACCCTCAATTTCCCTAGAAGAGGGCCCTCAACAGTAAATGGATGGTCGAACTGCTTTGCTGAACTAAATCAAATGCAATACCAGACAGGAAGAAAATAGGGATGTGCACAAACAGGTTCAGCGGTCCTTTTTGGACTGCCGAACCAGTTCAGAGCTTGGGCTGGATCAGCAGCAGGGGGCGCGGGTTACCTTTAAGGAGCAGGGAGGGTGCTCATCCCCCCACGCTGTGTTCCTCCACTGGCGCTGTGTGCAAAACCGCTGGTGCGTTGGACCAGAAGTGGCTGGTGCGCGTGCGGGGACCAGGGCGGCGAGGAGGTATGCTGCTGCCCCACACCAGCAGTTTTGTAGACAGCGCCGGCGGGGGAAACACAGTTTGAGGGAAGAGCACTCTCCCTGCTCCTTAAAGGTAACCCCCCGCCACCGTACTGGCCAAGTGCCTGTTCGTGCACATCCCTAAAAGAAAGGTGAAGGAGAGATTGCTTCTAATATGGTATGACCCCTCAGAGAGGAGCCTGCCATGTTTCCTCTCAGCAACGATGTCAAGTACACTATCCTTGTATACCAACATCTACACACCCGTAGGAAATGTTGCTCACACTTTAGTCAGCGGCTAAACTACTATTGGCTTCAACATTTTAAAGTCCACATCTTTGGCCTGTTTGTGAGTTCTGTGAATGATACCTTAAAGGAATGAAAGGTTCCCCTATAGAACACTCAAGATTTCCAATATCTTAAATGATCACAGAAGTACCATTATGAAAGTAGTAATTAATATGTGGGGGTGGGGGGAGCAAAAACAGCTTCACTTACCAGAGGGGAGGTGTTTGTAGTAATAAATTACAGGATGCAGGAAATTGGACTGCCAAGCATGCTGTGGTTCACCCACTGCACGGTTATAATAGAAGACATCCTTGTCAGGCCCAGAGAAGTTCTTCCCATACTCCATCAGGATGACAAAAAGCCCATTCTCAACTTTTCTCCCTGTGCGCCATTCCAGATCTTGCAGGACCCCGATCGGATACTCCTCCAGATACTCAAATTCTGTGGCATTCCTAGGCACAACCATCATGTTAACCATATATTTTTCAAGGATCATTTTTAGTGGGTGTACTCAGTACACTAGCCAGAAGCCATGATTCCCCTGCTATTGTTCTGAGGCTTAAGGTAGAAGAGACTGTGGGCAGAGAGAATTGTTGGCAAAGTTGAAAATACCCCAGATCCCTTGTTGCCAGTGTTTAAAAAATGCAAAGATGGCAGCTAGGAATTTTAGGCCCTAACTTCTAAACTGAAATATTCTTTTCAGCCTTGCTCATGAGGTTAACAATCACTATCCAAGGATTTCCAATGAAACTCCCCTTCTGCTGCCACTCCATAGCTGTAAGCCAGGACTTCTCTACACAATGGGGCTGTTCACACGAGTAGTCCTAGCCAGGCTTCCACAGTCCTACTCGGGTAGGGCTGCTCGTGTGGAGTGCCAAAATCGGGCCCAATCCTGGAGCTATCCCACCGGGTAGCCTAGGTTTTCTTCCTGGGCTTTTAGTGAGGTAGAAGGGTGCAGTTGCGGCCTTCTACCCCAGTTGTGTGGCTGTTCAGACTGCCTGCAGCCTGAGCAGCCACAGAGCTGGGAGGCTAGAGCATCCAGCAGCAAGGAAATCCCTCAATGCACCGCACTCCTCATGCGGTGCATTGTGGGATGCGGGAGGCTGCAGCCTGCTTTCCCCTTGCTCCCTCGCCACTCAGTGATTGTTTGTGCCCTGGCCGTGTGGGCGTGCAGCGTGAGCAATCACAGAGCGCCATGGATCGTATGGGGGAAAGTGGATTGCATTCTGCCTTTGCCCCCCACCCTCCCCAGAATGGTTGTGAGAACAAAACGCCTTAGTATGAGTTTTGTACTTGGAAACAACTTCACAGGCAGTTGCATGAATCCCAAATCAGATCTGATTATTTTTGTTCCTACATAAATATACTGTAGGATTTATATAGGCAAGTAATTTCTGTTTCAGAAATTAATCTTGCATTAAATGAGAATGCACCATATTTACACCCAAAACGGAATCTAGCTCTATAGCAGAATATTCTTTGAGTATAGTTGTTAGTCTGAAGAGCAAGGCTGAAAAGACAGTTCAGATATTTTGAAGCTAGGCCCTGGATTCCTCAGTGCCCCTCTTGCATTTTTAGAATGCAGGTAAGAAGGGACCTGAAATATTTCCAGCTTTGCCTATTATTCTTGCTGCCTTCAAAACAAGAGTGATAACAAGAAAAGGAAACAAAGACTTAAGTGGCTAATATTAAGCCAGTTGTTTTATGGATAAAGTCCAAATTAATTATAATAAAAATGAAATTTGCTTTTTTGTACTCAGGAAGGTATCCCAAATTGTGGCTGGAGATGATGGGAGTTGTACTTCAAGATTTGGACAACAAAGGTTGTCTATCCCTAGCCTAAAAACTACCTTTTGAGTTCATGGCAGAGGTAAAAATCAAACCAGGGTAGTCCTGCTTAACAGCTCAGTCTCTTCGCCACTACACTACACCAGCTCATCATTCTTTCTGTACTGCAGTTATTGCAAAGAGGAAAGAATAATGGAAATCATAACGGACTGAGCATGAATGGAGACAAACAGAACGGTAGCCACTTCAATGTTTGTTGTTTGGCAGCTGTAATTATGTGGTGTGCATAGCCAGTGTAACTTCCCCTTTGCTTCTTTTGATTTCTAAGCAGCTATAGAGGGGTGGTAACAACTGACAACTGCATGGTCAGAAACTACAGACAGACTACCTCCTCCCCATCTTGGTCACAGGTGCCAAATCTCAACTGAATCTCCAGATTTGCAAGAATTGTGTATTCAGATCAAGTAGCTCTGGCTAATAGTCTCCAATTTATTCCAACTGCAGATTTTGAGTTAAGTTTTTGGTTACAATGTAGAATTCCAGGCCCCAGCTCTAACAGCAAACTGAGTTTCTCCAAATGCCGGTGGGGAAATGACATTTGCTTGCTGGGCTAGTTTTCTTCCTATTAGCCACTGAATGGCCATGAAATAACAATTTTCAATTCCGGATCTTGATCTGCTTGAAGCCTTAAATTCAGTATTAGCATGTCTCTGTGCAACCTTGGACCAAGGCAAACTCACAACATTACTCATCAATTCCTTGACACTACAAAGGCCTGAAAGTCCTCAGGCAGGAAGGAATACTCAGTTGCACCAGCCTGTAAAAGAGAGGGGACTGGGGATAAAGTACTCACTCTTTCAGCAGAATGACATCTGCTAGCACACTGAACATCTGGTAGATCCCAGATGCCTCATTCACCCGCCTGACAATGGCGCTTGTTAGCTGCATAATGGGGTAGCTGGAGGATGGCCAGGGGACGCTGTGATGGCGGACTTCTAACAAGCGATGGACTGCACGAGCTGCACAAGATGGGAAGAACAAGGCAGACTATTTTAAAGTATGTGATGAGTTAAGAGATCTGCTCATACAACAAAGCCACTGAAAAGCGGGACTGGGAGGGTTAGTGGATACAGTCAAACAGCAAGCAGGTGTATGGAATAATTTCACCCTACAGGAGCAGTAGAGGTGGTGGTGCATATTCCCTTGCTGTTCCAGAGCTCCTCAAGCTATAGGCCAGGGGTAGGCAATATGTGGCTCTCCAGATTTTGCTAAACTAGAATTCCCATCATCCCCAGCTATAATAAATGGTAGCTGGGGGCCATGGAAGTTGTGGTTTAGCAGCATATGGAGAGCCACATGTTGACCATCCTTGCAATGGGAACTGTCAATTCTAACAGGAACTGTGTAGCTAGTGCTGGTGTAATAATGTAACTATTTAAGCGTGGATCAGCCAACAATGGGAAAGAAGCACCCCATTAGCAAAGCTGCTCCCAGGAAAAGAACCCGGTCACTGTTGCTACATAGATGCCAGCCGATTTCCATAATGGAACCTGCTAGTGCTCCACCAGCAGTCACTGCTAGGTCTACTGGCTGACGTAGCGTGCAACATTACATGCATGTTGCCAGCGTGGTGTAGTGGTTAGAGTGCTGGACTAGGACCGGGGAGACCCGAGTTCAAACCCCCATTCAGCCATGATACTAGTTGGGTGACTTTGGGCCAGTCACTTCTCTCTCAGCCTAACCTACTTCACAGGGTTGTTGTGAGGAGAAACTCAAGTATGTAGTACACTACTCTGGGCTCCTTGGAGGAAGAGCGGGATATAAAATGTCAATAAAATAAATAAATAAATAAATAAATAAATAAATAAATAAATAACATTAAGTTCATGCAGTTGCACAATGGTGCTCTTGTGCTATACACAAGAATTGCAAAAACACAGCTGCACAATTCCTGGCCACTATTTCAAAGAAGATTTTAGCACACAGTGAAAGAGTGCTCTAGCACAACCGCATGGATGCTGCATTGCAATGTGCATGTCATGTCACACAGTGCTTCAATCGCTGTTTTTTGGCTTTGCACACACACACCACCTTCAGCCCATTCATCTCCTCTGCTGGCTCACCTGTATATCGGAACCCGTGAATAAAGCCTCCAGCAGATTTTCTGAAGTCAACGGAGTGGCTTGCAGTGCCCAGAACAAAGAGACCCCGAGTGGCTTTGGCTTCATAGCTGGGCTTGATCAAAGGATACTTCTTCTTACTGCCTCTGCCTTTCATTAGCCCAACAGATCTGGACAGAAGAAAAGCAAATAGAGTTAAGCCAAGACCTGGAAAACTGAGACTGGAGGCTTGCTGGACACATCAAATTGATTGGATGTAATGAGCTGGTCATTAGAGAGGAGATCCTCTCCACAAGAGGGTGCCAGCAAAACTGAGCTGGGAAGGAGCCACCGCCATACATACACCTGAGCCATAAGGCTCCTCTTTGAGATGCTGCTGGTACAGCATGGGGTCAGACCACGTAGAAGCGGCGCCTACACCACAGTGGTCATCCATGAAGGGACCGCAATCTGGATTCATAGTAGGCTGCAAGGGTGTCATCTTCTGTATGCATCATCAGATGAGGACAAGTGCTGTGCATCTTGAACCCAACCACCCTCTGCCACATTGACGTGATTTACACACTTGTCTGGTTGCTTATATTGAGAAGCAGCATAGGAGAGGCAGGGATCTCTCTACGTTCCCATCATCAGTTTCAGTCTTTGGCCAAATTTCAATTTGGTTGCCTGTGTCATGTAATTATTGCATGGAGGAGGAGAGCTGGTCTTGTGGTAGCAAGCATGAATTGTCTGCTTTGCTAAGCAGGGTTCACCCTGGTTGCATTTGAATGGGAGACTACACGTGAGCACTGTGAGATATTCCCTAGGGGATGGGGCCACTCTGGGAAGAGCATCTACATGCTTGCATGCAGAATGTTCCAAGTTCCCTCCCTGGCATCTCTGAGACAGGGCTGAGAGAGACTCCTGCCTGCAACCTTGGAGAAGCCGCTGCCAGTCTGTGTAGACAATACTGAGCTAGATGGACCAATGGTCTGATTTGATATATGGCAGCTGCCTATGTTCTTATATTCCTATGAGATCAGGCAATCCACACTGTCACTGGGACACAGCTGAGGATACAGCCACTACAACATTGCCCTCTGATTGCCTGGGGCTGTGCCAGGAAAACTACATGGCATCCTTTCCCTCCCCTTCTCACTCCTCCAATCTAATTCTAAAGAACTACTGGTTCCTCAAAGCTAGTGCAGAGACAAAGTGGGCTTCATGAGCAGAATCAACAGCCCAGCCCGATGAGACACAGTGGAGTATCTGCATGAGGATTTCTCCCTCCTGGCCTTGGAGATACTGTTAAATTAGGCTGTATATCTGGCGCTCGCTCTCTGTTTGCAGGCCCTTTCAAATGAGAGGATAATTTGGATGTTTGTCATGCTTGCTTGTTTGCTTACTCACCTTACATTTGTATGAGCAAATGATTATTGAATTACATGAGTTCATTCCTTGAAAGGAATCCTATTGCAGGATGACCGTGCTAAAAACACTCAAAAATTAAGGACAGTGTTCAGGATAGAAGAGAGAGCAAGGCAAGGCCAGGCAGGCTTTGCTTGTTTGCTCTTTTTCCTCCTCCGTGCCCCAACGCAATCCCCCTCCAGTGAGGAGAGTGAGTGGGCACACCCAGCAAGTCAGACATGTCAGTGGTTGTTTGGAGAGGGGAAAGGAGACGTGTAGTGCCCCCCCCCTCACCAAATAACTGGTGCCCTTGGTACTATTTATAGTGGACAGGCTAGTGGACAGGCTAACCCTGTCCTCAGGCTAAGTTCCAAATTAGAGAATGTCTTAGCTACTCCTGATACACCCTCTCTCTCCTTCTTTCCCCAGTGCCAGCTCTGTCTCACTTGTTGAATATGGAGAAGTCAAACTTCCAGCCCAGGCAGCGAATGGCTCGGTCATAGGGTGCTCTTGTGGCAAAGTTGTCCAGCTCATCCTGCGGAAGGGGGACAGATTCTGCTTTGCTGCTATTGCTGTTCTCCAGGTAGAAACGCAAGGTGATGTGCAGCTTTCCCTTTTTATCTTTGATGAGCACCAGGTCTTCCAAGTCACCTTCCAGGAGTCCATCCAGAGACTTTAGCTGATACGTGTCCAGGAGGCCATTGTTAATGGCTCTAAGGAAGACAGTACAAAATACACATACAGATGGGATTTAAAGCTTTGCTGGTGGTGGGGGTCCTTTTGTTTTTAAAATACAGCCCTGGACATCTTTAGTACACATACCGACAGAGGCTCTTACCTCAGGTCTCCAACGTAATGAGTGGCCCAAGAAAGGCGGACCCGGGAGCGGCTAATCATGTGTACAAAATTGGTGACGCCCAAAATGTTCTCTGCTGTCTCAAAGGCCGAGTTCCCACGGCCCAGGATCAAAACAGACTGGCCCATGAAATTTTCAGGATCGATGGACACAGACTCGTAGCCCTCGACATACTCTGAGCCGGGAAAGTTCACTTCATGGGGAACCCACGTTCCCGTGGCTACTAAAAGAACACTGCAACAAATGGTAAGGGTTGCTATCAGGCTCAGCAAACATGCAGAAAACAAAAAAAATCCATCCCAACTCAATGCTATTGCAAGCTATCTGGAATCATGCAACTATAATCGGAGGTTTATCAGCTATAGATGTATGCAGATGAAGTACTAATCCAATAACGATTAAGAATACAGCAAACTGGAAGTTCTGAAACTCACTTTCAGATAGTTCACAGGCGTTTTGCACTTGGAACTTACCAGTGCAATATGTAAATGCCAGAAAAAGACAATAGCTTTGTTGTCAAAGGTCCATAGTTGCCTGAAAATTTGTCATTTTAGTATACAACAGCAGTGAAAGAAGGCAAACCCAATGTTGCAGTTGTTAGAAGAGGGGTTAAAAATAAAACAGCCAGTACTATGCCTTCATGCAAATCAATTGCATTTGGAACACTGTATACAATTCAGCTCATCCCATCTCAAAAAATTGAGGAATTGGAGCACCTTCCTGACAAAGAAAGGTAATATTTATAATTTCTAAAATGAAGTTATGAATAGTGTGAAGATATTATATATGGAGACATTTTTCTTCTTCTCACCTATCTCTGTCACTTAAGGTCACACAAGAAAGGATTAGGTACCTATTTACGCAATGC
Organism: Hemicordylus capensis; assembly: GCF_027244095.1. Taxonomy (NCBI): domain Eukaryota; kingdom Metazoa; phylum Chordata; class Lepidosauria; order Squamata; family Cordylidae; genus Hemicordylus; species Hemicordylus capensis. The sequence goes on along the minus strand of NC_069661.1, from coordinate 220,390,299 downwards.
ATGTTTAACTTAATAGAAGTCACTGCAAAAGAATGTGGCCAATAGTTCAGAAGGTTCTGATAATAAAGATTGGACAAAAATGAGTCTAATAGTATCAATGGCTAGCAGCCATAATAAGAAATGGAAGTTCCATATGCAGAAGCAATATTCCTCCAAATATTAGATGCTGGAGACAAATCACGAGAAGGCTGTCACCCACATGTCCTGGCTGCCAGTGAAAACAGAATATTGGACTACAACTCCCATCATCTATAGCCATTGTGTGGAACGACAGATGGAACTGTGACGTGGACATTTTTCTAATGGGCTAGGTGGGTTTCTTTCTAAAACATACCTGCATTTATAGAACTGTGCATTTTGGTCAGTAAGGATGAAGTAATGGCCATTCCATGCCTTGGTATCCTTTTCCAGCATCACATGGGTGATGGATGTGTTATAGCGCACCTGGAGGTCCAGCAAGGAAGCAAAGTCTTCTAGGTAGTGCACCATGGCATCAGCATGAGGGAAAAAGTCACGAGAGTAGTGTCGGAAGAGCAGTTGGCTGTCATGGCTAAGCAGGGAGTTCCAGTCATGGCGAAGGTTGAACTCACTGTTGGATTTGCCCGTGTAGCGCTTGTTGACACTAATAAGCTTACGATGGCGTGGATACAAGGCAAAGAAACGTCCTGGTGCATGGCCACGTTCAAAGACCACGTAGTTGCGGCCTGCGCGTTGGAGGAAATAGGCCATCTGCAAACCTGAGGGGCCAGCCCCAAGGATGCAGTAGTCATGGTATGGGAATACCGAAAGGCCATCAGCCCAGGAAGAAGCCACAAACAGGGCAAAGGTTAAGAGGAGGTCTTGTGCACACTTGGAAGGAGATGGCATCATATTGGTCAAATGTGTTCGGATATCTTCTGGTGCCAAAAGACAAGGCACTTGTAAGAGCCACAAGGCAAGAGTTGAATCAGTTCATGGGGAACTCCTGATGCTGCATGAGTGAACTGGACAACCCAGATACATGGTATGTTCAACTTTGTGTCTTGCCATTTCTCCAGGATTTAACGGGAACTGGTTTCACTCCTGGAAAACATGAAGTGAGATATGAATGCTGTAATATTGGTGCCTTCTTCAGAGAAACACTCTCCTGGCCATAGATGGAAGCTACAAGGGAGGAAAAGGTAAATAGGTGTCCCCTTTTAAAAGTGCTTGCCCCTTTTGCTCCACTTCACTGGAAAAACCATTGCCGCAACAGCTCACATATGAAGACAAAGCCTGGCCCTGCTTGACCCCTCCAGACCTACGTTGTGTATACTTTGCTTCCAAAATGTTTTCACTTATGCTCCTATTAGCATATCTTCTATTGGGATATATTGGTACAGGAAGGAGTGGTCAGAGAAGTAAAGGAGAGCTTCTAAGTATGACAGCCATACACAAACTCTTTTGTATGATAAATGCTGGCTTTACAGGGACAGATTCATGGGTACTCTGTGGTATGCCCATGTTACCCCAGTGTATTATGTTATCTCTGAAAAAATACACATTGGTTTTTGACTGTGTGTACCTATGGTCAGAAAGGGTGTGTAGCACTTTCACACATTGCATAAGCCTTCTTCAGATGTTTTTAAAAAGGGATGCACATCAATCCCAAATGCATGCTCACAAATCATGTCCTGGTGCTGACATGCTCAAAAGCCTCAGCCTGCACGGCCCACAGCTTTTGTCTCTGCAGACTGTAGGCACGTTCAGTGCAGGTGAGGCTTTTGAGCATGCCAGAGCAGGAGTGGAGCTTGTGGGCATGCTCTTGGGATGCTGCACATGGGCACAGTGCCCCCTTCTTTTTAACATCTGAAGAAGAGTGTGCTGTTAATGTTGTGATGCATGAAGCAGGAACCACAGTGTCACTTGCTACTACTTCCAACCCTCAATCAATTATCCAGCCTTTTCTTTCATGGCTTCTCTATCCCTCCCCAACAGTTCTGCACACTGCTTGTCACTTTATCCATATCAATAGGACGTCCTCTTGCAACTCCCTGTGATGTCCTCTTTTGAAATCCTCCAACTAGGCTACTTTCCCTCTCCAGCTTTGGTCACTGACCCATAGCGCCCTGCTATCCACCATGGGACATTGGTATGAGGTGGTATATAAATGCAAGAAATACATAACAACTATCTTGGGCCCTATTAAGTTGTTGCCACCTCCTTCTCTTCCAGCACATGGCTAGGAAGGGAGAGGGTAAATAAGATAGATATTATCTTATACTCTTGTTTTTCTTGAACTGCCCAAGAGCCACATTTGAACTGTTTGAGAGCTACACATAGCTCTTGAATGGCAGTTTGGACACCCCAGGAATGAATATACAAAAACAGAACAGAGTCAACCTACCACATAGGCCATTGTGCAATGTAGTTGTTGCTACAGAACAAGCCCTCTGACCAGCATTCCCTCAAACAGAGAATTCCAGCTGTTGTTGATGACAACTCCCAGGAGCCCCAGCTGTGATGGCCTTTGGCTGGGAATTATGGGAGTTGTAGTCAACGACATCTGGGATTCCCTGTTAGAGGGAACACTGCCTCTGACTAGATCCGAGCAGCCAGGAACACTTGCACCACAGGAACAACATAAGAACTGGAATAAGCCCTTCATTTAAATAGCCTGCTCTGCTGATCTGAAGGTCACCATTTTTCACCAAGGGAAGGTCAGGACGGAGACTTCAGCATGAATTAGAATTTACCAAATGGTTTGGTTCTATTTGTTCGGACTTGAACTGAGAGAATAGTTTTCTGACACATTACAGGATTCATTAACTTAGTAAGGCTAAGAAGACTGTATAATCAGTTCCTCAGTGAAGGGCCGTTGCTGTGGCAGAGCATCTGTCTGCATGGGGAAGGACCCAGGTTTGATCCCTGACAATTTCAGGTAGGGCTAGGAAAGACCCCAGTCTGAAAACCTGGAGAGCTGGGTTCTCCCAGTGGGAGGAGAGCTGGTCTTATGGTAGCAAGCATGACTTGTCCCCTTTGCTAAACAGGGTCCACCCTGGTTGCGTATGAATGAGAGACTACATGTGTGAGCATTGGAAGAGATTTCCCTTTGGGGATTGAGCTGCTCTGGGAAGAGCATATGTATACAGAAGGTTCCAAGTTCCCTCCCTGGCATCTCCAAGATAGGGCTTCTTGCCTGCAGCCTTGGAGAAGCTGCTGCCAGTCTGTGTAGATCATACTGAGCTAGATGGACCAATGGTCTGACTCGGTATATGGCAGCTTCCTATGTTCCTAGACAACACTGAGCGAGATAGACCATTGTTCTGACTTAGTATATGACAGCTTGGTAAGTTTATCACCAATTACTGCTGCTGTAAATTGTCACTATGTTTATCTTGTATACACTTAAGGTTTACATAGAATTATAACATGGTCTCTTACCCCACTGTTTACAATTTTCTTTCACTATACCAGTCAACTGAAAAACACACAAAAAACATTTCATGCACCTGATGAAGTGGCTTCTAGCTCACAAAAGTTTGTGCTTCAGTAAATTTGTTATTCCTTTAAGGTGCCACAGGAGTCACAGGACTCAGTTATTTTTACAATAAATTCCCACTTGGTAGATAATCTGCAGTCCCCTCCCATCTTTAAACAGCTCTGACTCTCATGTCCTATTTGCATGTGTCATGTATGAATTTCAATGCAGCACAGAAAGCAGAAGTAACCACTTTTGAAATGGAATCGAATTTCTGGTTAAATGTACATTCACATCACGTAGGCTCACACTAGAATTGGCTGGCCCCATTAACCATTTATACAGTGGTGAGGGGGAGCAAAGGGAAGGTGTAATCCTTGTGCTACAGAAAGAGTGGAACTCCCCACCTCAACCATGTCCTCACTGGGCAACAGAGGTAACCATTTATGGAGTCCACCTCCCTTAGAGTTGCCAACTCTATTCCTGGATGTTTTTAACATCAAGTGAAATTAAAATTCAAGCCATTGAAATATCCAGGACTGTTTCCAGCAGTCATCAAGAGATTTATGTCAATTTCAAGAAACCCCAGTTCATTTCTAAAGGCTTGGCAACCCTAAAACTGCTGCTTATGCCACAGGGAAATTGGCCAGTGGGGTTTGGGCATAAGCATAAACTCTAGGGCCAGCTAGCAGGGCCCTTGTAGATGGGCATAAGACTCCTCCTCCCCTAGCAACATGGCGCGTCCCCTATTGGCCACGGCGGGGAAGAGGCATGACATCTATTGACCCTCTTCCCCCGCCCAATGGGAAAAGGGAGAGATCAGTCGCGTGTGTGACGCGCTGACGTACCTGGAGCGTCCGGTCGGACTCGCTGCGAAACGTGCAGGTAGGTCTCGGTCTCGTGCGGCTGCCCCGCAGCGGTGCCCGCCAGACCCGCATGATAGAGACCCACAGCCCTCCGATCCTCCAATAAGAGACAATCCTTAAGAAGAAGCAACGAGATGCACAGCCAGAGCGCCTTCCTGTCTCCCAATCAAAACGCTCGCGCTATTCCTCTTCGGGCAGGCGCGTCACGTGACGCCGTCTGTGCTTGGGGCGCTTCAATGGAGCAACTTCTGCCTGGCGCCACCGCTGCTGTCTACAGGTCACGTGCTGAGGGAAAAAGCTGAAGCTCGTGCCTTTTAAAGAGACAGGTTCCTCAAACATACGTGTCCCGCGAAAGACAATTCAAGCAAACCCTTTCCTGTTGGGACACCTTGAGACTCAGCAGATTTATTGCTTGCTCACCACAGAAATGCTTTTGCGAACCATGGAACACACCAGATAGGATTGCCAACTCTCCAGGACTGGCCAGGACCCTGGAGTTGCAAGGGTTATTTTCTCTCTTTTTTATTTTACATTTATAAGTTTCTCCTCACAACAACCCTGTGAAACAGGTTAGGCTGAGAGAGAAGTGACTGGCCCAGAGTCACCCAGCAGCAAGTCTCATGGCTGAGTGGGGATTTGAACTCGGGTCTCGCCGGTCCTAGTCCAGCACTCTTAACCACTACACCAAGTTGGGTTAGGCATCAAGTCTTCAGGAAACAAAAGCAATCCTGGAGAAGTTAATGGAACACATATTGGAGGGGGCGGGGGAACCCTCTCCGGGATTAATTTCAAAGAGTTGGCAACCTTGCCTCCAAATGTAGGCCAGTGACATTTCTGCACGAGGTTCTTTCATTAAAAAAAAATCTAGCGGTTTTTAAACAAAAAAAAAATCTCAAAGCAGCTTGCATAGAAAAAAGAATAAGATGGGTTTTCTCTGCATTAGCTGCCTTTATTTTATTTTTACCTTTTATATCCTGCTCTATCTCCAAGAACCCCAGATTGATATATGGTTATGTTTACCCTTACAACAACCCTGTTGGGTAGATTAGGTTGAGAGACAAGTGACTGACGCAGAGTCACCCAGTGAGTTTCATGGGTGAATGAGGTCAACTTGCATCTTGCTGTCTTGGTATTTTTCTTAATACCAGTCCAACACTCTAACCACCACACCACTCTGGCTCTTAATTGTGTACACTTATTGTATTTTAGACACTTTTAACATTCTGTTACTTACTTTTGAATGTGTGTAGTCTAGAGACCCGTTCACACAGTAAGTTCAACACATGTACAATCTGTGTGCAGTGTATATATGTACCTATCCTTATACACATAGAATTATTTACACATATGAATGCTTGTACAGTAGTATACTTCCTATCTGTACCCTGCATTTGGGGGCATCTGTATGCAGGTTCACTTTTAAAATAAATGCACATACATAAAAACATGTGCATGTGTATAGACATCTGTACACATGTATAATGGAATGTCTGAATAGGACATACGGCTCCTATTTTTCTTAATACCAGTCTTTCTTTCTTTAAATTTACAGTTTTATCTCACCTTTCAACTTTGGAGGGTTGTATATATGGTTCTTTTCCCCTGCAGTTAATTCTAACCACCTTGTCCGCAGGGTTAGGCTGCAAGTGATTCGCCCAAGGTCACCCAGTGAGTTTCATGGCTGAACAGGGATTGAAACCTGGCTCTTCCTGGGCATTTCATTTATTTATTTATTATTTCTCTGTGTAAACCACCCTGAGCCATTTTTGGAAGGGCGGTATAGAAATCAAATCAAATCAAATCAATAAAATGTTTCTACACAGGTAGCCCCTTTAACTTGCATCTCTTCCGGAATGGGCAATGTGCATTCACATAACAGGCAGATTTATCCCAAGTCCCTGCAAGCTATAGTGGAGCACTTCACACACAATTCGGGTTTGTCTCTGAGTGTTATAGTGTAGCCTGATTTATATTTGGGGTTAAAAATCCACTTTTTGCATCAGTTTTTTAAAACAACTTCGAGTTTGAAGTTGTTTTTTTAAAGTAGTTTTCTTCAAAAAATAGTAAAGCCTTACTGTAAACTCACGGTAAAGTCTGCTGTGTGAAGAATGCCCAGACCCTAGTCCAGCATAACCACTATATCATACTGGCTCTCAACTAACTAACCTGACTAGCCTAGGCTAGTTACATCTGTTGCCTTCTACTCTTGTCCATTTTCTTTGGAATTAATTGCTGAGATATTTGTATGATTTTGCTCCACTCTTTAAGAAGTGTCTCAATGTCTAGGAGTCCTTCCCTAGTTTCCTTCCCTAATTTGCTGAGACTAACTTAATGTCTCTTCCTCATTTCCTTGACCATCCCACTCTTCTTTCCTTCTCCTTATGTGTCTGTTTAGATTATACACTCACGAGCAGAGTCTTGCCATTGTTAGTTTTACATTTGTACTGTGCCTTGCATTTGAGGTGCTTAAGAAATAATAAACATTAATATGAAAGCTCAAATGTACGCAAGATAAGCAGTGACCTATGTATGCATATACATAGCTGCCAAATAAAGATAACACTTCTAGCCAAAAAGCTTCTGTCACAATAAAGCTGTTTATTTTTACAGTGCCTTAAAAGTCTCTATTGTTTTTGCTGCAACAGATTAGCCAGAGGCTGCTGGTTCGAATCCCCACTTGCATGTTTCCCAGACTATGGGAAATACCTATATCGGGCAGCAGCGATATAAGAAGATGCTGAAAGGCATCATCTCATACTGTGGTGGGAGAAGGCAATGGTAAACTGCTCCTGTATTCTACCAAAGACAACCACAGGGCTCTGTGGTCACCAGGAGTTGACACCAACTTGACGGCACACTTCACCTTTACCCCTCTGAAAATAAAACCATACACTGCTATTCCTTAGCGTGTAAGCACACTTGGCATGGCTGTGTGAAGCCACGGCTTTAGGCCGGCTGTTCCACTTCCTCACCACCGCCCACTAGTCCAAAAGAGAAGTGACAAATTTACTGAGTGTAAGAAACTTCTGGATGTCTCCAGTTCATTCTCAGCCACAAATTTGCTAGCTCTTCAGGAGTTCTCAGACTTGGGTCCCCAGCCATCCTCCCCAGCCATAATGGCTGAAAGATGATGGGAGCTGTAGTCCAACACCATCTGAAGACCCAAGTTTGAGAGCTCCTGTGCTTGTGAATTTAAGTAAGCCATGACATCTCAGTCTTCGATTTGAAGACGTTTCTTTTCCGCCAGGTGTTTGCCTTTAAATCTTTCTCTCTCTTCCCCCCTTTAAAAAAAAAAAAATCTCAGATGCTGTTCTTGCCTTGTACACCACCCTGCGTCTGTAGATTGGGCTCTTTTAATAAATAATAGGCGAAGAACAATGCTGTTTGTGTGTGTGTGAGGATAACACTTCATGGTTCAGCACTTATGAGACCAGCAACAACCCCCCCTGGGCATAAACTCCAAGGCTCCCTGCAGATGGGTTCAAATTCCCCGGCAGCTCAAACAGACAATAGCAGCAGCCTGCAAGCAACCCTGCAGAGTTCTCAAAGCTCTGTGGTCATTGCTTTGCATGCAGAGCTAGGAATGATCCCTGCCTGTGATGTGCATGACAGAGCCAGTCTGGATGGGCTGTAAGGGACCAATGACCTGACTTCATACAAGGCAGCTTAGTATGTTTATATCATGCCTTCTAACAGCAAACTTGGGTGATCAAGTGCCGATCGGGTTTGAAATGAAACAATCACCTCAAAAATAAGGCTGTTTTCTGTATAGTTAGGGGACTCTCCAGGTGTGCAGAGATACATTCATGGACACAGGTATATACTCTGAAAACACACCCCACCCCCAACAATGTGGGAGGAGAGCTGGTCTTGTGATAAGGTAAAGTGTGCCGTCAAGTCAATTTCGACTCTTGGCGCCCTTTCTTTGGTAGAATACAGGAGGGACTTACCATTGTGTCCTCTTGCAAAGTATGAGAGGATGCCTTTCAGCATCTTCCTATAGCGCTGCTGCCTGATATAGTAGCAGCGGGGATTCAAACTGACAACCTTCTGTTTGTTAGTCAAGCATTTCCCTACTGCGCCACTTAAGATAGCAAGCATGAATTGTCCCCTTTGCTAAGCAGGGTCTGATCTGGTTTGCATTTGGATGGGAGGCTACATGCAAGTGCTGTACGATGATGAGGCTGCTCTGGGAAGAGCATCTGTGTGCTTGCATGCAGAAGGTTCCAAGTTCCCTCCTTGGCATCTCCAGATAAGGCTAAGAAAGTCTCCTGCCTGCAACCTTGGAGAAGCCACTGCCAGTCTGTGGAGACAATATTGAGCTAGATGGACGAATGGTTTGAGCTGGTATAAGGCAGCTGCCTATGTTTCTAAAGGGCTCTGTAAGCTATGGAATGTCAAAGGACAGGCTTCTTTGTCTGTTTAATGGCAAATAGAGGGCAGGGGGAGAGGGAATTGGCCGGCTCCAGCCCTAACAGCTGATGGCAGGGGTTCTAAGCCTTGGATCCTCAGATGATGTTGGACTATAACACCCATCACCCCCAATCAAGGTGGCTAGGGATGGGTGGTGTAGTTCATCACCACTTGGGGAGTCAAGGGTGGGAAGGGAATCTCTGACTTTTAGCCTACTTTTAAGAATTCCTGTGAGGTTAAAAGGTGCCATTCTCTGCACTGTGCAGTGATTTTTCAAGCGCAAGGAAAGAGGAAAAGGCACCATTCTTCACTCTCCAGCTCCACACCCCCAATATAGCAATAGCATTCAGGTCAGGGCTGGTAGCCAGCTCCCAAAATTGACTTTTAATGCTCTATAGGGCAGCAGCAGAAGAACTTGTGGATGGGTGGGGGTCAGCAAGGGAAAATCCCCCTTTCCCTTCTGAAACTCCCCTCCTTCTATGAGGCCACTTTTCTAACTGACCATTGTCACAGCATCAAACTCTGTCTGTCTTGCATCCCTGTAAACGAAATATTGTATGTAATCCCCAACTGTGAGCTTGTATATTTAGCCTTCCAAAGAGTTTCTGTGGAGTAGGAAGGAGAATTCAAGGGTAAAGCTCACCACCGGAGGCAGAAGAGCAGCATTAAGTCCCAGCAAAAAGTTGTTACTGCCAGAAACAAATGGGTTCAGAGAGTCATACCCATTAGATTGTGTTGCAAAATCCAGACTGCGGTGCTAATGAACCAAATAGGGCTTTCTTCCTAGTAAACATGCATAGGATTGGGTCAAGTGTGTAGTCAGGCTCATGTTCAGTGTAAACTGAACCTGGGACAAGGCCCTGTTGGAGAAACAGGGCTGTGCAACAGCTGCTGTTTGACAAATCAGATATTTTGCCACCGATAACGTATTGCACATCCACATGAAGCCATCAGAGCAGACACATTTCCTCCAAATAAGCTGTTGCTCTTACAGCACAACGCTCTACTTGGATGGAAGTCCTGTTGAATTCAATGGGGGCTGCGTTGCAGCCTTAATCCTCTCGAGAGAGAAACCAGGCCAGCTTATCTAGCTGCTAAAGCAGCACGGAAGTGCTGCACCCACCAGTGGTGCATTGCCTCACTGCTGTGCACCGCTAAAGAGGCAGTGAGAAGTTGCTCTCGAAGAGCAGGTGAAACGACAACTGCTCATTACTTGTGAAGCGCTTTGGGGATCTAAGATGATAATGAACTAGGATCTGCTACAGTGGGAAGTTAACCCACTGAGCATATTAAAAAAAAAAGGCGGCGGCTGGAACTGAACTCCCAGTTCTTTCTATAGAGCCCTGGGCTTGACACGTTCGCCTCGCTACAGCAGCTGGTAAGAGAAGTCGATGCAGGAGATGTTGGAATATGATTAGAGAAAACCCCGCAGTACCCGCATCCAGCCAGGTCTGCCTGCCAAGGCCCTTAATGAGCATCATACAGAGGTTCAAGCAATCGTCCCCTCAGGCGCTGCAGCACAAACATTCATTAAATTGACAGGGAGTGGGTTCCTGTGCGAGGCTTCAATCTAAGGCATGCTTTTGGCAGGGGAAGATTACAAATGGCATCAATTAAATTATTACTCATGGTAATAGCTCCTAATAGCCTCTCATGTCAGAGGAGGCATTACACTCTTTTGTATTTGAATTCACAATCTCAGAGGTGAAACAAGGAAGATGATAATATGCATAATCCCTCAAATAGATAATGCAGGAAGTAGCTGCCGGCAACATACAAAGGGCAGTCTTTAGAAATTACTGCTTTTGATGAAGTCATTGGTGTGAATACCACTGTACAGAACTGAAAGGAAACTGATGCCCACTTTTGTATAAAACGGTTTCAATTATATTATCCCAGCATGTCACAGCACACAAACTGCATCAAACCTCCCTTGACAGTCCTACATTCTCACCTCCACAAACATAGGAAGATAACGTAATACAGACTATGAGTCCTGCTCCATATTGACTGACTGGTGGTGGCAGCACTTTCCCAACTCTTACCTGAAGATGGCAGGGATTGAACCTGGTAGAACAATTCAAAGCCTAAAACTGGTGGGATAGGAACATAGCCATCTACTGTCTAAGTCAGTATTGGCTACAATGATTGGCACCACTTTAAACAGGCTGTCCACCACAACCCCAAGGTCTCTCTCCTGGTCAGTCACTGACAGCTCACAGCCTATCAGTGTATATGTGAAGCTGGATCTTTTCTGCCCCAATATGCATCACTTTACACTTGCTTACACTGAACCGCATTTGCCATTTTGTTGTCCACTCCTGCAGTTTGGAGATCCTTTTGGAGTTCCTTACAATCTGTTGTGGAGTCACTACGCTAAAGAGTTTGGTGTCATCTACAAATCTGGCCACTTTGCTGCTTACCGCAACTTCTAGATCATTTATGAACACTGCTCCCAGTACAGATCCCTGGAGGACCCCACTTCCTACTTCCCTCATTGTGAAAACTGCCCATTTATTCCTACTCTATGTTTCATCCAGTTACCAATCCACACATGAACCTCTCGCTTTATCCCATGACTGCTAAGTTTACTCAAGAGCCTTCACTGGGGAACTTTGTCAAAAGATTTTTGGAAGTCCCAGCATACTATGTCAAGCACATCACCTTTATCCATATGCCTGTTGACACTCTCAAAGAACTCCAAAAGGTTCAGACTTGGCCTTGCAGAAGCCATGCTGGTTCTCCTCCAGCAAGGCCTGTTCTTCTGTATGTTTAACAATGTTGTCCTTAAGTATGCTTTTCATCAGTTTACCAAGCACTGAAGCTAAGCTAACTAACCTGTAATTTCCCGGATCCCCCTGGATCCCTTTTTGAAAATCGGAGTTGCATTACCTACTCTCCAGTCATCTGGTACAGAGCCTGATTGTAGGGGCAAGTTAAAAGTTATTAAACTGTCAATCTCACTATGCGTATTGAGTAATTAGACAAAAAGGAAAACTCTTTAAGATATTTTATTCATGGGATCCTAAGCAAGTAAATGTGCTCCAGATCCAGCTTTGCTCCATCTGCCAAGAACATGAATGCTAAATGTGTCTTCAGGCCGCTGTTGCCCCGATGTCTGGCTGCAATATTCAGCTCTCTTCCTCTGTAACACAAAGACAAGTTGAAATGGAACATTCCTTGCCACCCCAAGTCAGACCACCAAACAAAAACATTCAAAAGGAAGCAAAAAAGACAATTTGTGTTAATAAAGTTGTATTAATGTTAATTAGTACTATATGCAAAATCAGATTATAACTTTCTACATATAGAAGACTTTTTAGCACACCACTAGCTAATCATTTGAAAACCTATCTGCAAAAATGCAAGTCTTGCACTTCAAACAATTTATAAGAAACCCTACAGAAATTGACAAGTTCCAACGAGGTCGGCATGCCGCTGCAGTCAGAAAAACTATTTCACTTTCAGAAGATCCAATAGATACACGGAGAACTATAGAGGCATCTCTCTGTGTCTTTTTTCTGCATACATACATAATGTGTGTACACACGCACACACGTTTTAAGCGTGAATAGAAAATGGTGCTTTTAAAGTGTGCATAGAATTGCAACCTACACGTCAAGTTCTAGGAGTGTAGAACATGTGAAGACACATGACACTCTTGCAGACTTGGCATTTCAAGAACCTTGACATTCCTTTTTAAAAGGAAAACTGCTTATTTCATGTATACTGGGGAGCTTTTGAAAGCAAGACTGCCTCCTTCCAACAAAAGACAGAAGGGTGAAAGTAGATGAAAGGCAAGAAGGATCAATGAAAAATGGAATGGGGAGGGCTAAAGAGACTAGGAACTAATTGGATGAAAGCAGTGTAATGCAAGTTTCCTGTGTTCAACTGAGTAAGGGAGGAGTATCAAAACTCATCTTTCTACTGCACAAGGGAAAAGGTGCAATCTATTGAACAGCTACTCTCACTGAGGTACCTTTAAATACCACACACTGCGAGTGTGACAGTCAAAGCCGCAGCTCTTATACAGCCTTCAAACGGCCTCCTTTTCTATCTGTGGATATGTAGCACAGTTGTCAGTTTGCTACCATTTCCTTCTCTTTGCTTTAATGGAATACCTATCAGCATCTCAGTGATAAGTGTCATTGTAATGGAAACAGATCTCATGCATTATTGAAGCTAACAGGCACTGAAAATTTTTATTACTCTACAGACCTTCCTCCTCCTCTTCTTCCTCTTCCTCATCATCTTCTTCATCAGAGCTGAAGGTACCATCAGGCAGGCTATAGACACGGATGACTTGCTTGTTTGGGTCTTTCAAGATGAGGTACTTGCCCTCGTCCAGCTTCATGCAGATGTCAATGACACAGCGCAGGATGCCCCAGGCATTCTCCATGCTTAAATTAATTTGGCTGGCAAATTCATTGGGCTTGAACTGCTGGGTGCCCAGGATCACATGACGGGAAGAGTCTTTCACATGGTATCGGGACACATACCTGGGAAAGAGAAAGGAGAGTCAGGGAAATCCATGATGCAGCCCAGCCCAGCAGCTCCTAGAAGACTAGAGGGACAGCAAGGCAGCCACTTTAAGTGTTGACAAAGTTCCACCTCCGTCATTTTTACTCCTGCAGGAAGCCTTTTTCCATGCATTATCCTTTCCCAAGGGGTAAAAACAGGAAGGAGGGTTCCAATTGTGAAGATGTAATCCATCTGAATGTTTAAAATGGAAAATGAACCCCGCCAATGGGTTAAAAAAAACCAAAACCCACACAAAAAAGAACTTCTATTTACCCGAATAGAAAGTGACTCTGAATGTAAGACAATGCCTTAAAAGAGAGAGAGGTTAAGCACAGGTTATATCTGTATTTACCCAAAAGAAAGAGGACTCTGAATCTAAGATGTTCCTCCTGCCTGGAAGTTCCTCCTGTTATTTTAACCTTAAAAGACAAGAACTAGGGGAAAAAAACCCCCTCATCTTAGATTTGGGTAAATACGGTAGTTAAGTTGCATACTCTGCAATATGAGGGGGTATGCGGGGGTGGGGTGGGGGGAGAGAAGAAAGCAGAGCAAGACACCAAGGACATGCTGGCTTCTAGGCTAGCAGGGCAGAACCATTCCCCATCACTACAACCTTGATCATCACTTACTCCAAGAGACAGAGGCAGGTGAGCGCAGCACTGATATGCCTATTGGCAGTGCAGGCGATTCTTGCCTCTGTTGATGCCTTCTCCCCTTGCCCCTGCTTGCTGTGCTGCACTGGTGGTTTTAATGCCCCTCTTTTTTCTTTTTCTCCTTAAAAGCACTTCAGTGTAACAACTAATTGTATCCAAATTTTGCTTTAAGGTCAATTGGTTTAAGTTTTACTTGCATGGCTCAATTGTTCTAGCTGCCCCCTATATACAAATTGCTTAGAGCCTGCGGGGATCAGGAGAACAGATAAGAGCAGCAACTAGAAACCAGGCAGCCCCCACCAAGTGCCTAACATTTAGAGACACATCAGCTGAGCCCAGCAATTCTGAGTTGTTCCAGAAGGTATAAAGTAGCTACAGAGCTGCAGCCCATGCTATTCAGAGGCAATGGAAGAAAGCACACCTGAAAATTAATGAACAGACACAAGGAGGAGCTGCAGTGTGAGCTGCTCCCACATGATCCAGAGCTTCTACTTACTTACTTATTTATATCCGTCTACGTAAACCACTCTGGGAACTTTTGTTGAGAAGCGGTATATAAATATTCATTGTATTTGTATTCTCAAGTTACCCTCATGATGTGGGAAAGTACTATGTTAGACCTGCTCAACTTTGGCCCCTCCAGCTGTTTTTGGACTCCAGCTTCCATAATCCCAAGCCATAGTGGCCATTAGCCAGGGATTATGGGAGTTCTAGGCCAATGTCTGCAGGAGGGCTGAAGTTGAGCAGGCCTGTACTTAAGCGCTCCCACATTGCTGTGGCACTTAACACAGCTATGCACTTAAAACTGGCTGTTTCCAGCACACTAAGGAAATTGTGTGCGTGCAAAAAAGAAAAATACATTGCAGCACATATAAAAGAGCATGTGACCTGAGCACATGCTCATTCTAGGAGATGCACAACTACACCAGCAGCATACCAATAGCATAGTGAATTTGCATCCCCTCTGTGCAGTTATTACCACTGATATACTAACAGCATTACATATGCTCCAGAATATTTGTGACCTAATTAACACCATCAGTATTCACAGCCTAAATGGGGCCAAGGAGACTAATAAACCATGACCGATAAGGAGGCGGCATATGCTTGCACAGCAGCCAAAATTAGATGGAATCTTATAAGAATAAAATGTGTGTTGATGCCCCCGAGGACCCTGTATCCAGTTTCACAAGGTATTATTAGTAAGAGGAGCTAGTTTATCTGTGACATTTCTTTGTGGATTTATGTTGTAAAGGCTGTCAAATCAGCAGTGAATTACTTGACTAACAGACAATGGGGACTTTGAGGATTTTCATTCTGATGGATGGCCCAGGTGGCTTCTAATATTCCATGAGCTAATATCAGTGTTTCAGTAAAATTAAAAGAGATCCTTTACTATCACAGTACCACAGAAATATTTGTTCAAATGAAGAAAAATGAAGCAATGAATGGTTCCGTATGACTCAAATGTCTTGCTTGCTCACACATGGTAGTCTTTGCAAAACATGAGCAAAGGAAACATGACCCAAACCATGGTGTGTCAGGCACCTGAAGTCCTTTCTCAAGGGGACAGGTACGGAAGGACCAGCCTAATACAATAAACCAAAGTTCTAGAATTTAACCATTTATTTTTGAAAAAAAGGTACACGCTGATTGCTCCAATTCAAAATCTAGCCCTTGAGACCACACAAAGATCCCCTGCCTCATTCTTAGACTTAATCCTGAGTGGGACACAGGACCTGGTACAAGATGTCAGTGTTGTTGAATCTTTAGGGAACAGTGACCATGGTGTGATTCAATTCAGCATATATGCGAGGAGAGAATTGCCAAGGAAGTCTAACATAGCCACTTTGAATTTCAGAAGAGGAAACTTCTCTAAAATGAGGAGTTTGGTGAAAAGAAAACTGAAAGGGAAAATCAGGAGTCACTTCACTCCAGAACACATGGCGTTTATTTAGAACCACAATAATAGAAGCCCAGTTAAGAATGTACATTATACCAAAAAGGAGGAGAGGTACCACCAAGTCCAGAAGGATGCTAGCACGGCCAACAAGTAAAGCCAACGAAGTATAAAGGGGAAGAAGACTTCCTTCAGAAATTGGAAGGCCTGCCCAAATGAAGAGAACAGAAAGGAACACAAACTCTGGCAAAAGAAATGCAAGGAGACAATAAGGGAGGTGAAAAGAGAGTTTGAGGAACATTTAGTGAAGAGCAAGGGGAATAACAAAAACTTCTTTAAATACATCAGAAAGAGGAAACCTGCCAGAGAGGCGGTTGGTCCATTAGATGATGAGGGAATGAAAGGGATTATTAAGGAGGATATGGAGATTGCAGTGAAGCTAAATGAGTTCTTTGCATCTGTCTTCATAGCAGAGGACACAGATTTACCTGTGCCTGAACAGAGTGTTTCAGGGCCGGAGGCTAAAGAACTGAATCAGACAGGGGTGATGAGATACAACATTCTAAACTGTCTGGGGAAATTAAAAATTGTATAAATGGACAGTTCTGTAAATGGAGGGAAGTAAGAAGTGGGGTCCCCCAGGGATCTGTACAGGGACCAGTGCTTTTAAAACTTATTGGAGTATTGGTTACTCACTGTGAAGGCTGTTTCTTGCTGCTGCATCCAAGGGCGTCTCACATGTGGATTATGCTCCTTCATGTGACTCTAAGGCAGGACTATGTAAATTGAGTTAGGCTTTTTAAGACTAGGAGGAACATGACCTCTCCAGTTCTTTTAGGCCTAGAGGTGAAGAGTTCTTCTATGAAGAAAAACTATGTACACTACTGGTAATTAAGTACAAACGAGCTCAAGCTGACTGGAACTTCCTATGGAAAAAAGAGGGGGAAAGTCCTCTCTCTCTCTCGCTCTCTCTTTTTAAAAACGTGCAGGAGTAGGTCAAATAAAAAGAAGTGGTACCGCCAGTGGGTTCCTGTAAAGTAGATGCCAGTGCTGCATGGTAGGTTGAGACACTCTTGGATGCAGCAGCAAGAAGCAGCCTTCACAGTGAGTAACCAATGCTTCATTCTCTGCTGCTGCAGTCCAAGGGCATCTCACATGTGGGGGCATGCTGCTGCCCTAGTCCAACCAGGGAGGGAGCCCCGTGCCTACTCAAAGGGAGAACCTGCTGGAGGACTCGCCTCCCAAAAGCTGCTTGGGCAGAGGCGAAGGCATCCAATTTGTAGTGTCTAGTAAAGATAGACAGAGCAGCAGGTGCGCTTCCATGGCTAGGTTGGAGAGCAGCGCGAACCATGGTCTTCTTGGCCAGAACAGAGCAACTAGGATGACCTGTGTTTCAAGGTGCTTGACTCGTCGGACCACCCGAGTCAGGAGAGGTGTGGGAGGAAAGGAGACCTGTTAGCCATGGCGATGATAGTGCGTCCACCTCTTCTGCTTGTTGGTAGGGGAACTTGGAGAAGAAGTGGGGAACTTGAGCATTGTATCGTGTTGCGAAGAGATCCACCACCAGTTGGCCCAAGTGAGCTACTATCAGATGCAATATTTCCGAGTTCAGGTGCCAAGCTTCTGGGAGGATATCTGACTGACTGAGCCAGTCTGCCACTGTGTTTAGGTCCCCCTGCATGTGATGGGCTGCCAAAGATGCTATATGTTTTTCTGCCGATAGAAACAGCAGGACCGTCTCCGCCTGCAGAGATCGTGGTGTTGTCTGTGTGTATGAGGACGTGGTGGAGAATGATGGACGGAACTCCCGAAGAGCCATGCAGATCGCCCTGAGCTCTAGCCAGTTGATGCTGTGCTGGCACTCCTGCTGACCACCTGCCTTGGGCCAACTGCTGGAGACAATGGGCACTCCAGCCTCTCTTGCTGGCGTTCATGGTCACAATGACCCTTGGCAGGTCGTCTAAGAATTCTTTTCCTACTGAGAGATGTGGGACAGTGACCCACCAAGGCACTGATTGTAGAACTGAGTCAAGGTCACCTGTCTGCTGGACTTCACTGCTATCTCTGGGTGGAAGGGCAGCAGGAACCATTGAAGGGGCCTCAGGTGGAAGTGTGCCCATGGAACTGACTCCAAACTCGTCACCATCAGACCCAGAAGCCTGGGAGAGAGGGGGGAGTAACCTCTTTGCCAGAGCGTGGTGCACCTTGGCCTCCAATGTGTGCCTGCGTTCTGCTGGCAGGAACAATTTGTCTTGTTATGTGTCTATGAGGACTCCCAGGTGAAGAAGCTGGTATGCCAGGCTCAACAGGATCTTTTCCCTGTTGATCAGGAAGCCGTGATTCTTGAGCACCTGTAGACTGTAGGGCCGTCTGGGTTGAAGGAAACTTTATGAGAAGATTGTCCAGCTAAGCATAAATTTTCACGTCTTGAAGGCGGAGATGGGCAATCACCGGAAATAGGATAAGATATTTATAAATATGTGTGGGGCTGATGACAGGCCGAATGGGAGAGCTCTGTACTGGTAATGGACTCCTGTGTAGAAGAAATGGAGCAAGTGGTGGCTGTTTTGTTGTATAGGTGCATACAAGTATGTCTTCTTGAGGTCTATAGAGGAGAGCAGGTCTATGTGTTGTAGTGCTTCCGCACTCAACCTCAGGGATTCCATGCAGAACTTCCTCCTGTGCATGAAGCAGTTTAGGTCCAGCACTGCCCTCAGGGAGCCGTCTTTCTTGGGCACTGTGAAGATTATAGAGTAAATGCCCATGCCCTGTTGTTCTATTGGGACCAGCTCTATGGCCCCGATTACTAACAGGTATTGAATTGCTCCCTGCAAACCCTGGTGTTTATGTTGAAGGCAGGAGGTTGGAGTGGGAGTGGCTTGGTCAATTCTATGGCATAGCCCCTCTTTTACGGTGGTGAGAACCCAAAGGTCTGAGGTGGTGGCCTCACAGATGTGCCAGTGTGAGGAGAGGTGACCACCTAGAGGCACTGCCCCCGAGTCATGCCTGTTTAGATTGCTTGGCTTGGGCGCTGAAGGTTACTCTACTACCAAAACTCTGCCTGGCTGATCTAGATCTGCCCCAGTAGGAGTGCTGTGACAGGAAGCCCCTGCCCCCAAATGCTGATCTAAAGGGACGAAAGGACTGAAAAGGCCACCATCCTTGGGGGCGGTTATGCTTCCGTGACGAGAATGGCATGGCCTTCTTTTTATCCTTTGACTCCACTAAGATGTCTTTTAGAGCTTCATCCCCAAACAAGATTCCCCCCTCAAAGGGAACAGCAGTAATGTTAGTTTTGGAGGCGGCATCCACCTGCCAGTATTTTAGCCATAAATTGCAACTGCCCACCACAGAAGCAATAACCACCCAGGATGCAAATTGGAGGGAGTCAAGCATAGCATCCGCCATAAAGGCTTGCACTTCGTGTTACTTCCTGTCCCTAGTCAGGACCGAACCAGAGATCATAGCCATGACAGGGGCGTCCGTGGGGGGCATGTTGAAAATCTCCCCCCGCCTTTCCTGTTAGAATGACTACAGCTTGTTTGCTGTAGTATTAGCCCTTCCTGAGGAGGTGGAAACCACCCATTCTCTTTTTGCCACTTCCACAAATTGTTTAGGAATAGGCAGCAGTATATTACTTGACTTTGACCCCAGGAACACCAGCGCAGGTTTACTCATTGGCTGGGATTCCTGAGATGCAGGAGGATATCAGCTCCAGGGTGTGCACCGCGTTTGCCATGAGCAGAGCCAAGTCTATGGACTGAAAATGTTGCTGTGTTGCTTCTGAGCTCTCAGGTTCTTCACCATCAGACCATTCTCCTTCCTCTCTTGGTTGATCAGGATGACCTCCCCGCAAAGGGTCTGTAGGGGGATCTGGATTTTCTGGGGAGGTGGGTTATTATTTATTTCCATTTAATATCCCGCTCTTCCTCCAAGGAGCCCAGAGCAGTGTACTACGTACTTAAGTTTCTCCTCACAACAACCCTGTGAAGCAGGTTAGGGTTCCTCATCAAGTGGAGTAACAGGGATCGGGTTGAAGGAGCCTGGGCCAGAGTGTTCAGATGAATGCACACTCTTATCCCTCTGGTTTGACTTAGACCTCCACTTTTTGGCTTTCTTAACATGTTTTCACTTTTTCAGGGGCTGGCACCTCTGAGACTGAAGAAGCAGCGATATAGGAGGAAGAGGAAGCCCACTTGGACTACTTTCGCTTTTTAGACCTTAGTTGGTCATACCTTTCATATGAGCTTGCCAACAAGGACCCAAACCAAGTGCCCCTGGTAGGTGGCATATCTCCTGGCATTTGGGAGAAGGCTTCACTCACTGGAGTAGATTGGGCAAGCATGGATGCCCCTGAGGGATGGGGGAAGTAGAAAAAACCAAAAGCCCAAATTGGGCTGGGCTCAGCGGATGTGAAGTTGCTACCGTCACTGCACTCCTGGTCAGTAATGTGTGTGTTGTTGCAGCTCTGGACGCCGCTGGGCCTGTTTCAACACCTTTGGGCGCCACCACTGCCTTTTGAACCCCCGTTTCCCTCTGGGGTTTCTGGCCACTGGTGGAGGCCATATCTGGTACTTCTGGGCTTTGGCGTTCCTCTGTGCGCCCTGCAAGGCTTCTTGGAGTGTGCGGGGGTAGCGGGGCTGCAGCCATTGAAGGCGGGCTGCCCACAGGGCTGGTGGGAAACGGCAGCAAGGTCAATGACTGTGCCACTTCCCTACCCTCACAAATGGCAGCTAGCGCTCTTTTGCTCTGGAACACCACCCCGTCAGCTGTTCAGCAGGGGCTGAGTGTTCCAAGGAGCTGCGCTGAGCAGGCCGGTGAACGGGACCTCAGGGGTGGGTTCCCGGCTGCTCTAATGGCCTTCTGAAGGCCCTGTTGTTGTTTTCCCTTTGGTACTCTCATGTGGAGTAGCCTGGTTGCTCTTTCCATGCAATGGAAGGAATAGGAAAAACAAGTGGAGGCACAAAGGGGAAAACGAAATTATAAAGGCAAAGCAGGCGGTTTCTTCTTCTTTTTACATATAGGAGAGAATTAGAAAAAAGGAAGACAGTAAAAGAAGGGGAAAAAGTCAAGAGAGCCTAAAGGAAAAAAGCTAGAGCTGAAGAGAAGCTGCCTTAGAGCCTCACAGAACGAAAAACTGGAGGGGTCATGCTCCTCCCAGCCATAAAAAGCCTAACCTAATTTACACAGTCCTGCCTCTAGAGTCATATGGAGGAGTATAACTCACATTTGAGACACCCTTGGACTGAAGCAGCAGAGAACTGCAGGTGACATCAAACTATGCAGGGTAGTGAAATCCACAACAGATTGTGAGGAGCTCCAAAAGGATCTCTCCAAACTGGGGGAGTCGGCAACAAACTGCCAAATGCAGTTCACCATTAGCAAGTGTAAAGTGATGCATACTGGGGTTAAAACCCAAGTTCTGAGCTGTCTGAGCTGTTGGTGACTGACCAGGAGAGAGATCCAGGGGTTGTAGTAGACAGCTTGTTGAAAGTGTTGACGCAATCTGTGGCAGCTGCGAAAAAGACCAATTCCATGCTAGGGATCATTAGCAAGGGGACTGAAAATAAAACTGCTAATATCATAATGCTCTTCTCTGTACAGTTCTCGTCACCATATTTCAAAAAGGACATTACAGAACTAGAAAAAGTGCAGATGAGGGCAACCACAATGATCAGGGGCCTAGAGCACCTTCTTTGCAAGGTAAGGCTACAACACCTGGGGCTTTTTAGTTAAGAAAAAAGACTGAGAGGAGCCACAACAGTAGGGATGTGCATGGAATGGATTTTGCATTCTGTTCCAAGCTTGGAACGGAACACAAAATCCTCAGAACATTCTGCTGGAACAACTGGTCGAGCCGGTGGTTCCGTCAGAAAGATGCCATTCCAGTTCAGAATGTTCTGAGCGCCATTTTGGACTCCAAAATGGCACTTTTCTGGCCTCTTTGCATTTGCGGCAGCCATTTGCATGGTGGTGCTGACCATTTGTGTGCAGTCCAAAATGGTGCTCGGAACGTTTTGAGTCGGAACAGGATTGTTCTGTTCCAAGCTCAGAACAGGCCTTTAAAGGGCGGTCTGTTCCGAGCTTGGAACACTTTAAAACGGCTGGTTCGCAGTTGGAATGTTCCAACCATGAGCTGTTCTGCACATCCCTACATGACAGAGGTCTACAGAATTATGCATGGTGTGGAGAGAGAGAGAAATTTTTATTCCTCTCTCAGAACACTAGAACCAGGCGTCATCCCATGACACGGATTGCCAAGAAATTTAGGACCAACAAAAGGAAGTACTTTGTCACATAACAAATAAATAACCTATGGAGTTCTCTACCACAAGATGTGGTGACAGCTACCAGCCTGGATGGCTTTAAGAAAGGCTTAGATAAATTCACGGAGGACAAGTCTATCAATGGCTACTAGTCTGAGGGCTATAGGCCACCTCCAGCCTCAGAAGCAAGATGCCTCTAAATACAGTTGCAGGGGAGCAACAGCAGGAGAAAGGACATGCCCTCAGCTCTTGTCTGGGGGCTTCCCAGAGGAATCTGGTGGACTACTGTGTGAAATAGGATGATGGACAAGATACGCTTTGGGCCTGATCCAGCAGGCCTGTTCATATGTTGCACACCCGAAGAATGCATAGAAATCATTTTAAAAGTACTTGACAGACACACTCCTTCTAGTCTCACCCCAGTTTAAGATACTCTGATCCAGCCAGCAGCGCACAACACGTCCAGCGGGCAAGTTTGTAGCTGTTATTTTTCAACTCTGTGGCAATCACAGCTCCTCTCTGGGAATCCAGCTTCTGACGCCAGTCTACTCCATTACAATGCTGGAAAGGGAAACATATAGATTAGGGCTTTACAACTAGCAGCAGCTATGCCATATTATTTATTTATTTGATTAACACATTTTTATACCACCCAAAATGCAAGTTCTCTGGGTGGTTTATAACAACAACAAAACACAACCAATAAAAAGTTTAACACATTTCAACAATTAAAATTTAAAACGTCAAAACTATTAAAACACGATAAAACATTATCTAATTAAAAGCCTGGGTGAACAAATGCGTCTGGACTGCCTTTTTAAAAGTCATAAGAGATGGGGAGGCTCTTATTCCAGCAGGAAGTGTGTTCCAAAGCCTCGGAGCAGCAATGGAGAAGGCCCGTCCCCAAGTAGCCACCAGACAAACCGGTGGCAACTGCAGACAAACCTCTCCAGACGATCTCAATGGGCGGTATGGTTCATAGCAAAGAAGACGTTCTCTTAAATACCCAGGGCCCAAGCTGTTGAGGGCTTTATAGGTTATAACCAAAACCTTGTACTTTGCCCTGAAAACCTATTGGCTGCCAGTGTAGATCTTTTAAGATAGGAGTGATATGGTATGTTTGAGATGACTAGAGACCAACCTGGCTGCCGCATTCTGGACTAACTGTAGTTTCCGGACTACGTATAAAGGCAGCCCCACATAGAGCGTATTGCAGTAATCCAGTCTGGATATACTACAATGGTCCAGCAGATATACTACTGTTCTGAGGTCATTTATCTCAATAAACGGTTGCAGCAGGCTTATCAGCCAAAGCTGAGACACTACATGTATTGTGCAATAAATAGAGTTGGTTTCTTTCAACTCTACTGATTTCACAATGGTTGGGGAAGAACTGTAGGCCAGTGGAAGAGCTTCTGCTTTGCATGCAGAAGGTCCCAGGTTCAACCCCTGGCATCTCCAGGTCAGCTAGAAAAGACCCATCTGAAATCCTGGAGAGCTGCTGCTAGTCAGTGTAGATCAGTGGTTCCCAAACTGGGAGCCCCCAAATGTTGTTCAACTACAACTCCCATCAGCCCCAGCTACAATTTATTGTGGCTAGGAATGGGCGCTCTTGTTCAGCAACATCTGGAGGCTCCCAGTTTGGGAACCACTGGTGTAGACAGTACTGAACTAGATGGACCAATGGTCCAATTCTTTATAGAGGAGCGTCTTCTGTAACCTATGCTCTCAGTCTGGAAGGGCATGATTGGCAGATCTTCATCACTGAGAAAGGAAGAAAGAAGGCAGTGCTTGCTCCCAAATATAAACTGCTGTCAGTGCTTTGGCAGAAAAGCGGCATATTACTGTATTAAATAAACAAGCACTTCACTGAAAAGGACAGGAGAAATACATTGGCTGTCAGAAGTAAAGTAAGCAAGTAAAAAGACTGGCCAGCAATGCTCTTCCAATAACATGGCAGATACATGAGTCTGTTTCAGGCCTTGTCTGCTGCAACAGGATACATGAAAAGTATAAAGACTTAAGCTTTACTGTCTTGTCTTCCTCACCCTTGAGTCCCATTCATTCAGTGTCTTAATGTTGATGAAGGACACTTCTCCATTGGCTCCGGTCATCACTCCGTCATGTTCACAGCGCACTATCAGGTCTATGTCATCTCCCAGCTTCCACCTTCGGTACCTACAACCAAAGAAGCCAGTCAGTAATCTTACCATTAGGGATTTACGCAAGCATGTGAGAAATCCCTGTTGTCATGACAACAGTACACAAAGGTAGTAACAGTGAGTTTTCATGGAGGCAGCTGTGAAGGCACATTTTGTGCCTCCCCAAATATCTACCAACAGACTACAAGCGACAACATACCGGTACGCAACAGAAGCCACCTCATTCTTATCCATGTCATCTTCCACAAATGGGTTTGCATTGGGAAATGTGTATTTTTCTTTCCCCTGTAAAAGAATCGATGGAGAATATTTACCAAACAAATTACATGAGCTAATGTGGTCACAACAGTTTTGGCAGCCTCAGCGGAGTAATTTTCTAGTGTCCAGCTTTGGCACGAAAAGCTTCAACCACTGCCTCTTCAACAAATTCTTCCTTCGGTCTTTTTTGATATGGCTTTGATACCGCCACTTCAAAAGCCCCCTCTTTAGATGTTTGTGAACCGCCACTGCACTCATGGCTATCTCCCCCAAAGCGGGGAGGAAGTCCCGCCCTGGAGCGCTCAGTCCCCCACTCCAACCTGCCACTCACGTTTATGGCTCCGTTTGTCTGAAAGGGGAAGTACCCTAACTGTGATGGCTGGCGCTTCCATAAGCAGCAACCTGGAACGTCTGAGGTTGCTGCTCACAAAAGTGCTGGCTATCACAGTTACAGCGCTTCCCCCTGCAGACAAATGGAGCTGTAATCGTGAACAGCTGGCTGGAGTGAGTGAGTGACAGCTCTGGGCTGGACTTTCTCCCTGCTTTAGAAGCTGTAACCCTAAGTGCGGTGGTGCTCACAAATGTCTGAGGAGGGTTAATGAGATATTCCCCATTATTACATCAGCATTATTTTTCTGGTACTTCAAGATGTATAGTAATTTCTCTAACCTAGAAGCCTTATAAAAGCAAAGTATCCCTTCTGATGGACATAAATCTGTTTCTCCTTGTAAAGGTGAAACACCCTCTCTCGAGCAGAAAGTTCTCGATAGCCAAAACCAGTTTCTAATATTTTCTGCCCAAAACAAGCTGCTCTGAATCCATTATCTCCTTTACTCGTACCATTCTCAGGCACTGCTGGGAAAAATTATGGTTGATGTAAGTGGCTTCCATGGCAAGGTTGCGGGGTGAATTGAAGGAGTTGCCCTCATCCTGTGGTGGTTCATTAGCGGTCTCACTCACTGTCAGGAGATCTGAAGATACAGTCAAGAAAAAACAGTGATCAGAAAGGTCAGAACTGTGTCCCAGGGACACTGAACTTGGTTAGTACTAAAGTCTCAAACATTGCAATAGTCTGATTTCCCCAGGCACAGCTTGCTCCAAAGATTAAGCTTTCCTTCAAAGAAGTAGCGAATTACATAAGCCAAAAATCCCCAATCATGACCCACCCTCCTGCTTGACGTTCATGATCAGGGAAAGACAACAACAACAACAACCACTCACCAAAGTCAGAGTTGTCCCTCTTGTCAAAGAAGAGCTTGGATCCAACTCTCTGGACAATAATGTCCCAGGAATACACAGAGCGAGTGCAGGACATGAGTGTGGCTAGAATGGCATCTGTAGCAAATACATTCCCCTGAGTCTTGGCCAGCTGTGTAGAGAAAAGAGCCACAGGGATGAGACAAGGAATCCTCACCCAAACAAGGCCCTTTGAAGGGCTAAATGGCCCTCCAAAGTAATATCTGTAGCATTATGTGGTCTCTGCAGAAAGTGCTGCTGAAACTGTAGCAAAGCTGACCTTTCCTAGATTATCAGAGCCCTACACATTCCATCCAGCAGCAATGAAAATCAAGGGGGGAAAGCCAGGAAGCCTACTAAAGCAAATAATTGTCTCTAATATAAGTGAGGATAAGATCTATATCCCCTCAACTTTCCATCATTTTTTCAAAACCACTTTGAGAGTTTTAGTTGGCAAACTGGGCAGAAATGAACAAATGGCCACTTGCCTAATCTATTGTTCAATTTGATTTTTTAAAATCAGTCTAATTACAAGACTCATATGAAAAATTACAAGATAATAGAACCCCACCCCTCAAACACTCAACATAACATATGTAGTCCCTTCTTTCCAGTACCCCAAACCCAATATATATGAAAATCCTCACCATCAAAAAGTAGCTCAAACAGAAATTACCGACCCCACTTTTGGAAAGGGTTCTGACTTGGATTTTGGCAAGTCTCCAAGGAAAGGAGCTTCCCTAGGTATCCAAGTAACCAAGACCATCTTTCTCAGTCAGCAGGATACTCTAGGGATGTGCACGGAACCGGTGCAGGTCGGTTCAACGGTGGGGTGGGGGATAACTTCAAGGGCGGGGGAGGGTGCACTTACACACACACACACACACACACACACACACACACACACACACACACACACACGTACGTTTCCCCTGCCGGTGCTTGGTTTTCTAAAAGTCAACGGGGGTGGCAGCATACCTCCCTGCCACCCTGTTGTCCGGATGTACCCGGAAGTAGCTGGTGCATGATGGACTTTTAGAAAACCAAGCGCCGGCAGGAGAAACATGGAGGTGGGGGGAGGAAGTGCACCCTCCCCCGCACTTAAAGTTATCCCCCCCCCCACCAACTGGCAGAACCGCCGGTCGGTCGAACCGGTTTGGAGGCCCATAAAGGGTCTTCGAACCGGTTCTGTGTACATTCCTAGAATACACTGGCTGACCTGCAGAGCACCATATCACTTGTGGGAGGACACTATGCTACTGCAATGCTGTTGTGCTACATCTAGAAAGATGGTCTTGGTTACTTGGATACCTAGGGAAACTCCTTTCCTGTGTTCAAAATGAGTGTTGAGCCAGCGTGGTGTAGTGGTTAGTGTGCTGGACTAGGACTGGGGAGACCCGAGTTCAAATCCCCATTCAGCCATGAGACTTGCTGGGTGACTCTGGGCCAGTCACTTCTCTCTCAGCCTAACCTACTTCACAGGGTTGTTGTGAGGAGAAACCTAAGTATGTAGTACACCGCGCTGGGCTCCTTGGAGAAGGAGCGGGATATAAAATGTAAATAATAATAATAATTAATAATAATAACCATGGCATGCCTCATTGGGTTTAATGGGAACTTTTGCCCGAGAGCGCTATAGAGCTATATGCGCTCTTGCACAAATCCCCACATGTGCAACTAAACCATCTTGCACTGGCACAACAGTACTTGTTCCACATGCAGTTCCTTGTTCTGGATATTGGCAACTCATTTCTCTAATACGTCTGGCTGCAATTTCTAATCTCAGGCTTACAAAAGGCATGTTTTACTAACAACAGCTTTGCCTTGTCCGATACACCACACTTTGTTAGGGAAATCACTTTCTTGTTATCTGAAGCACAAGGCACTCACCTACATGCTTTTAAATCCAAGCATTGTAACAAGAGAAAACTAGTTTGCATGATATATATTATACCTTGCGGATGACAGGGTCATCAGTAGTAGTGACAGTATGGAAGATACGCTTGATGCTACGAAGAGTCTTTTCATTTCTTGTAGTGACGCGGTCAAAGGCTTTGTCATAGTGTTCCAGGGCCCCACAGCACTCGCTGCAGGTACAAAGAAAAGGAGATCATGAAATGCCTCCTAAGTGAATTGAGAAAACAGTGACTGACAAAAGCAGAGTAACTAATGTCAGGAATAAATCCAAGAATCACTAGGAAAAGTCTGTGGAATTAGACAATATTCTCTGCCTCTCCTCTGATTCTACACTGACTGAACTGAAGCTTAGGCATTAGCTTCAATCTCTAAGCAGCAAAGCCATGCTTTAGAGACGATGTACACAGCTATCACAGAATCTAGACTAGGCCCAGATTAACTGACAAACTACTGCTCCCAATATGCTGTAATATCTTCCTGCTCGAAGTGAAAACCTCATGGGATATTAACCAAGGTCTTCCCATGTCCAGATGTCAGAACCCAGAACAAACAGTGAAGTTATACAGACTGATAACAGAATCTGCTGCTGAAACTTTTTAAAGGTGCCCAGGCATCAAATTGTAGCTTGCGTCTCGGTGAGGATAGAGTGGAATCAGTAAAAGGTTGTGGGGCATATTTTTTAAAAAGAGTGTATAAGCCACAGACTTGTCAATCACAGGGCCCAGATCTCCAGCTGCCTTACAGACTTACATGTCTTGAGGTTCTGATACTTCCAGATATCTCATCTTCATCAGCCTAGGGAAATCCATTTCCTCCTTCACCTCCCAATCACTGCGAACTTCAACCGAAGAGTCGCGAGGCTTCTGCTGTGCAGAACGTGGAAGTACAAGCAGATGGAAGAGAGCGGGGAGACAACACACCAGTGTTTAATGTGGGAGAGTAGCAATGTGATAATAGCAGGCAGAGAAAAATCCCACTTGGTTAGGAAGCAATTTACTTTACCTGCGACTTTTGGTCCCATTTCTGCCTCACTCCAAACTGCTTCTGAAACTTCTTTTGCAGACGCAGTCTATCTCTGAAATGACAGAAAACCAATAATTCAATTACGATAAAGGGCCTCTGGTGACCCCAAACCATTCATTGCCGTTAGAGGAATCAGTACCTAAACTGCTAGGTATTAAGGACATTTGCTGACCTTTAGTGTCCCAGAGTGGCTTTAGGCTGTAACTCCACACAGCCACCCACAAATGTAGTGAAGATATTTCAAACCTATATTATGGTTTCCAAGACCAAAATGACAGTTTTGATTTCCCCCCTGGTTTTGGAACCATATCATAAAATCCACTCAGCTATCAGAATATATCAGAGCAGAGGCCAACAAAATTGCCCAGTAACTGATTCGCTTTTTCAAGAGAATCAGGTAATTTGATTCTCTTCTGCGTGATCCTCACAGCACGTTAAGGTCATCTGAAGAGGTCTGTCTCCAGCTACCACCAGTGTATCTGGTGGGCCTTCAGAGGCGGGCCTTCTCTGTAGCTACTCCTGGACTGTGGAATGCACTCCCTGCAGAAATACGCAATTTGAATTCTTTATTGACCTTCAGGAGAGCCCTTTAAAACCTATCTGTCTGGCCTGGCCTTCCAGGATTTTTAAATAGTTGTAAATGGTCTTGATACTGAAACCTGGTTTTTCCGGGTTTTTAAATTGTTCTTATTGTTTGATTGTTGTTTTATGATGTTTTTAAAAAGAATTTTAAACCCAGAATGTTTAAACCCAGAATGTTTTAAACCCAGAATGTTGGGGGCAATATGCTAAATCATTGTAAACTGCTTAGAGAGCTCCGGCTATAAAGCGGTATATAAATGTAAGTGCTATTGCTATATTGCTATTTTAATTGTTAATTGTTGTTGTTTTACACTGTTTTAATTGTTAACTGATTTTAATGGTTTTGTTTTAATTGTAAACCGCCCTGAGCCATTCTGGAAGGGCAGTACAAAAATTGAATAAATAAATAAATAATAAAATAATTTATAAGACTAGCTCTGTGCTGGCACAATTGCCTGAACTTAAAGAGCAAGTAAGGCTAAGGGATGGCAGACAAAACCAAGCCAGTCTATTTTAAAATGAAGGCAACCTTTTATTGGAAAACAAAATATAACAAAGACATCAGTATGTATAACTGATTCTCTTTATAAGACAGATACGTTATACTGTTCTTACACTCTCAAGGTCATTGTGTCCTTGTTTTTTATACTGAATTTGTTTTTGTTGTGTTTTTGAAAATGTGAAGAATTATATATGCATAAATTAAAATCAAAAAGGGGGGGGGAACCTAGCACAATAGCCAATTAAGGCTTCCAGAAATGAAAAAGGACGAGCTCTCTTAGGCACAGCAAGCTCACCTCTCCTTCTGCTTAGCACTCTTAGGCAGCGTCTGCAGATTGAACTGAAGTATGTTCCGGCGGTCCTTGTCTCTCCGAAGGTTCCTCTGAAATGGGACATTCATATGAACAAGAGAGCATCACACACTCCATTTCAGGATTATTTCTTGAAATGCAAAAGGAATGGACAGCAACACTAAAAATGTCTACTCATTTCAAAGTATGAGATGCACACTCAAAAGCAAGCTGGATGTATAAAGAACGATTGTTTCACGTAACAAAAACCTATGAGAAGATCAGTGGCCAACATACTGCACAGTGGAATGTTGGCGTTAGGGACATGCCGAGGCTGCTGTGCAACTTGAAAGGCAGCTCCGACTGTGCAGTGCGATGGGGTAGCTGCAGAATGGCTTGAAACTGCTTCCAGGCAGCTGCATAGCACTAATTTCACTGAAAACAACACCAATTTTGTAGAAAGTGATTAGGGGCTGGAAAAACAAGGGTGGCTGTGGAGTCAGAATGGCGATACAGTAACAACAAGGATTGCTAGGAATGTCATGAACAGACTCCTGTCAAAAAGAGTAGAATATACTGCAATCAGGACTGCAATGCCCAGCAAAGCTGAAGGAGGAGGATTAAGCCTTTGAAAATTAAGCCTTTGAAACAGTGCATAAAGTACAGGCAAATTGATGGCTACAGCCCTAACTATTCACTTACAATTGAATCAAGCCTTTATACAACCTCAAAGGATATACTTTGAGTATCTG
The DNA here is from genome assembly GCF_027244095.1 of Hemicordylus capensis. NCBI lineage: Eukaryota > Metazoa > Chordata > Lepidosauria > Squamata > Cordylidae > Hemicordylus > Hemicordylus capensis. The sequence continues at coordinate 220,359,520 of NC_069661.1, read as the reverse complement.
ACATTTTTATTGTTTTATAAAATGATATATGGCACAATATTTATTTTCAGATAACTTAATGTTCGTGATCGTGTCAAACTGCATTAGAATTCCAGTCATGTCACACAGAGCACAAAAACTGTATTTTTGTTGAACAAATTACAAAACTATTTGGTGTAAGACAGGCATAAGTTCTTTAAAGCTAACTACTTGACTAGCAAGCCAGAGGTTGCTGGTTCGAATCCCTGCTGGTGTGTTTCCCAGACTATGGGCAGCAGCGATACAGGAAGATGCTGAAAGGCATCATCTCATACTGCACAGGAGATGGCAATGATAAACGCCTCCTATATTCTACCAAAGACAACCACAGGACTCTGTGGTTGCCAGGAGTCGACACCGACTCAACGGTGCCCTTTACTTTACAAATAAATTTACCAGTTGCATTTTAAGAGATGCTGGGCCACATCCAGACTAGTTAGTCATGATTAAGCACCACTGAAATCAATGAGATGCGATAGTCATGGCTACCTTAAATCCTGTTAATTTCAACAGGACGTAGTAATGACCCTCTTAGGCTGGACGCTGCCTTCTATGTTTGTATTAAGTTCATTTTAAAGCAGGTTATTTTAAAAAGATATATCTGTTATATACTTTAAACCAAAATTTTAAGAACTCGATTCTAAATCAAAACATCTGGCTAAAATGCATGTTTTTGTTAAATCATCAGCTGTTAAGTCACCCTGCATTTCAACACTGCACTATGGTCCACTTTATTATAGCAACCTGTGCCCATATCAAATTGCAGTTAATGCCTATGTCAAATTCAGTTAATGGCTATCCTGCAGTAGCCTTGCTGGTCACCTTCTGCAGGCCAATGTCAACAGGACGCAGTCTGGGATGTGCTAAGCTTATCATCTGATAATTACCTCTTCAGCTAAATCCACCCTATTCCCCATTTGCCATCACTCCAAGCAGAACATTGCATTTGGTTAGGAAGGAGTTTAGTGCTGTTGAGTATGTGGGGAAATATATTACAAACCCCAGTGAGGAACTATCCAACAAGCAGAAGGTGTTCAGCTTCACATATACATCCACAATGGGCACACCAGCCACTGCGGGCTCAATCAACCCACATCATACCTGTGCAAACCTCATACGATTCCTCTGGTATGCCGTCTTCTGTGTTCGTGCTGTGTCCACCAGCTGGAAACTGGTCTCATCTTCCTCATGGAAATAAGCATACTGGCTTCCTCCACCAAACTGGGATGAATACTTATCTGGAAATATAATTACATCAGCCACTTTACGGCTAAGAATTGGGATTTTCTAGAAGGCCTAGGACTGGAACGGTCCTTCTTAAGAATGAGAGCTGTAACATAATTGTGCACTTTTGATGAACAGTCACATACAGGCAAACCTCGTTACTCGTGGAACTGCTATTTGCGGTTCTGCATGTTCGCAGGTGTCTAACACAGTACGGTAATGCCTTTGGGGTCATCTTTTGCCACCCGCCCCCGAATGTAACCCAGTTTTTCATAGGCAGAGTGCCTTGTTACTTGTGGCTTTGTTACTCGCGGTAGTAGGTGAGGAATGGAACCATCGTGAGCAACGAGGTATACCTGTATATAATCATGGCTGGATCACAAAATGAAGATGGAATTTTTCACCTTTGCATCCTGAGAAAAGCAAGGAAGTGCCCTCTGAAAGGTGACCATTAGGAATGTGCATGAACTGGTTCGAAGGTCTTTTACGGGCCTCCGAACTGGTTCAAATGTCCGGTGGTTCGAAGGTGGGGGAAGATATCTTTAAGGACAGGGGAAGGTGCTCTTACCCCTCCTGCTGCATTTCCCCTGCTGGCACTGACTTTTAAAAACAGTCCAGCGGGGCAGCAGCATACCTCCTTGTCGTCCCAGTGTCTCCTCGGACCGGAAGTGGCTGGTGCATGTGCACATGCATGCACGTGCACGTATGTCGTGTCTCTTTTAGTCTCAGAATGTTCAAGCCCTATGATTCTACATAGGAGCTGCCCCTTGCCTAGCATCAACTTAACTGTTGGGCCTTCATTCTGTTCCGCTCCTGTTTTTTTCTGCCCAGTTAACAACTTAACTGCCAGGTTTCTAAAGTTTTCTAATCTCCTTTGTCTTTTCTTCTGCTCACTAGTTACTTCAAGCATATGCTGTTGATCTCACTGCTAGGTCTTCCAGTACGGAGAAGTGCTGATGAGTCTACAGGGTCAGACCAATTCAAATCAGCTTGTTAAAGGTGTCTCGAGAGAAGCTCAACCTTTGGCTCTCCCTCTTAGTCTTCTAAGTGTGTTACCTCCCTGCAGTTTGCCCTCCCTCCTGCCACTTTTTGCTGCTTCTCTTCTTTGCTGCTCTGGCGGTCCTCTCCAGTGTTCCCTCTAAGGTGTGCACACGTACATGTGCTCACAAGTTTCTTTTAATGTCCACTCAGTTAATTTTAGATCCCGCTCAGGCTGAATCAGGAATGCTCCCCTCTGAATGCATGTGTGCACATACTGCCGCCCAGAACAAAATTCATTCTGCACACAGATGAACTATTTTAGAGAGAACACTGGTCCTCTCCCTCCTGGATCTGCAACCATCCTTGTCCCTGGAACCAGCAACTACTCTCTTGGGTTCTGCTTTGCCCCTCTGTTTATACTAGTCTCCTATGGAATGTTGAGAAATCTTGACCAATCATGAGATATCTGCCCTGGTTCAACCTGTCCTGGAATTCTGACTGGACTATTTTGAATTATCTTTAGTTTGAATCCAAACTATTGCCTTTCCCTAGAGAGCCATAAAATCAGCTAGCCTCATATACAACCCTTTACTTGATACATTAGATTCAATTCAAACCAAGAACTGCCCTGGACATAACGCATCGACACCACTGTAAACAACCTTTACAAAATGAATTCTCCACACTCCTTCTCTAATATGATCAGCACAGAGATGTGATGCACCTAGCTTCTCAACTAATGAAAGACTAGGCATGCCCAAGCATTGGTATTTACATGATCAAATCTCAACATAAAGTTATTTGCTTTAGCCAACAGAAGTCTGTTTTAGACATGAGTCAAGGTCTTAATGTTGTAAACATTTGAGGGAAGGGGAGGAAAGCATAAACAAAAACAAAAAACCCCACCTTATATTCAATGCCATTCCATCTCATGACAATGGAGTTGGCAAAATGGTACATACTTCTTCTGGAAGTCTCAGCTGAAGGTCAGTAATATTACTATTTTTTAGACGGAGCCCTGAAGGTAACAAACAACCTGTCCTAAGCCACTCAGGAAGTCCCTCTAGCCAACAGAGAATTTAATTCAGTCAGCTTTAGGTGCCTCTATGGATACGTGCTCACATCCACTCTATCAGAATGTAACCTTCCCCATGAAGCTGGCCAAGCAAGAGCAATCACTGTGTTACTTACTTGTGTATCGTTTATCCTGATACGTAGCTCCCGTCCAGTCTGCAACCTAGTCAAGAGAGAAGTAAAAACAACAGTGAAAATCCTTGTGTATCCCACAACACCATCCAATGTCATGAAACATATTATGTCAGAGCTTGCCACTGACTCAGGGCTCAGATCCCATTTAAGACAGGCCACACAATGTTCAAGCAACCCAACACATAATCCAGGACTGCTCATCCTTTGCTGAAAGTTCTGCAAAGCCACATAACAACACTAATTGAAAAATGACATTTCCCATTGCACAGTTCACTCCTTAAATGCTGTTATGTGACCTGGCTTAACTTCAGTCACTGCCTGTCCTGTGAACTTGTGTCCTGCTGTAGGAACTGAGGTACAGACTGTAGGATGGCACGGAGAAAACAGTCCAGAGCACAGTAGGGATGTGCATGGAATTGGTTTCATACACATCCGGGAGGGTGGGGGGTCGCTTTAAGGGGCCACACACATGCTGATGCGCATATGCATGGCATGCACATGTGTGCTGGCCATTTGCTTGGCAATGCTGATCCCGGTTGCAGGGAGGTACGCTGCAGCCCCACACACCTGCTTTTTGGAGGAGCATCGGTGGGGGGCAAGTGGTGGGGTGGGGGCTGGCAGGCAGGTAGTGCCTTCCTTGCCCCTTAAAGCAACCCTCTGCCCCCTTCGAATGCCATTGGTCGGAACTGGTTCAGCGCTCCTAGAATGGAACGCCAAACGGTTCTGTGCACATCCCTAGAACAGGGCAGTAAATTTTGCAGTCTATACATTACACGATCTTAAATGGACAGCCACATCTTGGAGAAAATGTCAAAACGAGCAAACAGGGGCTGCCATGCAAGGCAGGCCACATGCAGAAATATCTTATTTTATTCAGTTCAGTTTTACTGGGTTAGACATAACAATGCAGAAAGTACCTTTCCTAGCCGATCTCCTTTGCTGAAGGGCTGATAAGGCATATCTTTAAATTGTTCGGGAACAGCACATGGACCCCAGCCTGAGGGATTGTCCTGGATCACAGGTGCCATGAACTTTGCCATTTTCTATAATTCTAGAGAGAAATAAGATGGTGATGGGGGGAATAAGAGAATAAATTAGGGGCAGTAAATGCTTATTTTTAATGGAACAAGAGTTAAACACAATGGGATAAAGTTGTTTAGGAAACCTGAAGGACCAAATCTTGATATTCATATTATTAAATTACACTACACTGTGAATGAATCCACAGGGAATGGAGTACTCCATGACCTCTTTAAGCTGCTGGATACCTCCTCTAATGCAGGCACAGGAAATGCAGCTCCTGAGAGAAGACAGTACAGTCTGCTGACATCTTTTGGATTCCTGAGCATCTCAAATTAATTAATTAATTAATATTCTAAATATTTTATGATTGTGAAGAAAATCTTGGAAATGATACAGTGCCAATACTCTGGGTCAAAGACTCCAAAATTAATGCTTAAAAAAACTAATGAATCCAAAACATGACTTCAAGGTGGTATCTCATGATTTTCAATGTTTTAAGATTTGCACTGCCAAGGCAGCTGAACAGAAACATGTGAACAGAAATGTACCTTTTAACTTTTCTCTTGAAAAGTTCATACTTTTTTTCATTACTAAACACTAATCACCAAGATCACAAATTAAAATTTGTCTAATGATTAACGATTAGCCCAGGAAGCCACAACATTTCATCATGCACCAGAAACAGCTCTACCACAGGCTTCATGGGGAAGATTACAAAAATACTAGACACAGCAATTCACTTTATTTAAGCAATTGCTATAGTTGGTAAATTATGTCTTAACAAAGGTGATGTAACTGCAGACCTATGGTTAAAAACGGCAAAGCCAGCCATTTTTAGGCTTTAGCAACTAGGCCATGGTAATGAGATAGTACTGAGCTTCATGGCCGTAGGTCTCTCCCAATCAAGTTTTATTTAGGGATTATATGTCTGTACCTAAAATCCACAATACTTTAAGAATTTTTTTTTTAAAAACACATAAAAGTCTGAATTTAAATTTAAAACCAGAATCTTTCATCAGAGACCACTTAATTCTCAAATGTTCTCCTTAAAAAGGTATAATTAACTATAAGCACAGCTAACAAACTTTTGCTTATATTTACTTTGGAACTAACAGATGCAGTGAGTTACATGCAGACAGCACATTACATACAGAGGTAGCTACATGTGCACAGACACAATATTTAATGGTCTCTCTCTTAATGACTTCATTCCATATGTTGAACAACAGGTCTGGGTGAGAGCTGAATGTCATTTAGTCCAGGGTTTGACAAATCCCAGATGCCAGGGAGCCATGGCACCTAATTGTGGTTTAACTGTGGTGCCTAGACTAGGATATTTAGACTTTATTTGTTCCAGGCAGTCCTGTTTCAGCTCTAAGTTGTAAGGGTAACAGAAGCCAATTTCCCCCACTCCCATACAACGTCCGTTGTGAAATCTGCTAATTCCATTGGCTGGCTCCTAGATCCAACGAAAATTTGTCAAGAACTGAACTAATCCCACCTATTATTGTCTTAAAATGGCTCTTGCATGTCCTCACATATATTTGAGGGGCTACTGATGGGAGCTTCTGGCATATGCCACAGGGAACAGCTACCAATTTGGACCACTGGCTAGGGACAATGGAGATTCACCAAGTAGCTCGCGATGCTGGCAGTCACCACGAAGGCGGTGGTCCATTGCAACAGGGCAAAAAACCCATGGGTGTCAAGCGCCATTTTATTTAATCCTAAAAGCATAGATCAAGGCAGCGGTATGAAGAACAGGGGTACAGTCACGGTCGGGAGCTAAAACGGAATGGGGTCGATATCCTGGTCTCAAATAGGCCAGGGCCTGTTGCCAAGGTACAGGGCGCTCTTTTCACGCAGAAAGCGGCAGGCGGGTATTCGGAGGTTCGCCCCACATCGGGACATGGCGCGACTCAACCAAACGAGGTGTGGGAGGAGGACGCCGAGTCCCGTGTCGTGGAGGATCCCAGGACCGGCCCCAGACTCCCCTCTCACCTGTGCGACCCAGTCAGGCCCCGATGGCGACAGATTCGGTCCTAGGGGGTACGGGTAATAAAAACGCGGTAGTCAGCAGCACATCGGCTTCCAGCTTGCACCCACTTCCGGCGCGGCTTCACTGCTGACTGCGATTGCGTCATTACGCCGCGCCTCCACAACTTTCGTAAAAGCGACATGACAAAGTGGTGCTACATCTGGTGTGGGGAGGCTTCCCAAAGCGGCCCCTATTGGCGCCGTAAAGCAAAGCTTTACCGAGTTTATGTGTGTGCTGGAATCGTAAAGTAAGGAGCTTGGGCTGACCTGGCAGAAGGCGGAGGTTGTTTGTATTCTATTAGGCAGTCGCTTTCCAAATTATTACTATTCAAACAACAAAATCTTGTGTCTTCAGGACTAGCACATTTATTATTGCATAAACTTTTGTAGAATAGAGCGCACAATCAGGTTCGTGTGGTGTTATCCTCAGTTCATATGTGAGATTATATTTAAAATAATTCTGTACCGCCCAAAACTTGCGTCTCTGGGCGGTTTGCAGTTAATACCTATGCATGCATACATGTACCTGCTGAGGATACACATCTGATGAACTGGGCTCTAGTTTACAGAAGCTTGTGCTACAAGAAATCTGCAAGTCTTAAAGGTGCCACTGGCCTGCAGTTTTTGCTCTAGCACAGGGGTTTCCAACCTTGGGACTCCATAGGTTGTATAACACCCATCATTCCCAACCTTCATACATTGTTAGGCGATTGACAGGGCCACACCTAGGTTCTCTCTCCCGATTTGCCAAGCCCAAGCGACTCCCTGGTATACAGGTGAGTTGCAGACAATGAAGCAGGTTGGTAGATGGCTTAAAGCGTCGTTGGCGGGAAACTCCAAATGAATGTGACTGAACACAGGCTAGAGCCCATGTTAGGGCGTACTCTATGGTGGCAGCACAGAAATACTGCTTTTCCACCACCATTTTGTCAGCTCATTGTCGTCCAGCGGAGCTTTTTCAAGTGGTTCGGGGCCTCCTAGGTGAGGACCTCAAAGACCATCAATCGGAACCCTCGGCAGCCCACTGTGACCAATTTGCATTACATTTTGCAAATAAAATCACTTATATCCATTCTGACTTGGATGCTAAAATTTTTGAAGCACCAGAATTGGATGTTGCCAATGCACTGTCTGGTCTTGTTGTACTGGATGGTTTTCAGACTGTGTTGCCTGAGGAGGTGGACAGGCTGCTTTTCCATAGTAGGTTGAGGCCTACCACGTGCGTCCTCGACTTGCCATTCATAGTTGGTGAAGGCTTCTAGGGAGGGACTGGGTCCATGGGTGGCGGGGTGGTGAATGCCTCTCTAGAGCAGGAGGTGGTCCCTGCTTGCCTGAAGGAGGCAGTCATTAGGCCCCTCCTTAAAAAGCCCTCATTGAACCCAGATGACTTAAATAACTTTTGACCAGTTTCAAACTTCCCCTTCTTGGGCAATGTGTTGGGAGAGCGTTGTGGTGTCTCAGCTCCTGGCAGTCCTGGATGAATCTGATTACTTGGATCCTTTCCAGTCTGGCTTCCGACCTGGATATGGGACTGAAACTGCCTTGGTCACCCTGGTGGATGACCTATGCTGGGAAATAGGCAGAGGGAGTGTGACTCTGTTGATTCTCCTGGACCCCTCAGCGGCTTTCAATACCATCGACCATGGTATCCTTCTGGGCCTACATGGTTTGGGGCCAGGGTAACTGTCGGACCGCATTCGCCCATATGAATCTGCTAGGGCTCTCCTTTTATTGTCTCAGGCCCTGCTTATGGCTCCGCCATTAACAGAGATCCGGTTGGCAGGGACTAGAGACAGGGCCTTTTTGCTTGTGGCCCCTTGGCTTTGTAACTCCCTCCCTGATGAGCTTTGCCATGCTCCCTCCCTCTGTTTTTTAAAAAAACAACTAAAACATATTTTTAAAGAGGCTTTTAAATGCTCCTTCTGTGGTTATATCTGGTAGGTTCTTTCGTTCTTTAATTTTTAGTTTTTATAATTTTCAGTTTTTAGCTTTTAAACATTTTTTAATCTGCAGTTTAATACTGATTGTGGTTTTTAACCTGACTTTTAACTTGTTTATTTAATTTGGTTAATTTTATTGCTTTTATTGTATATTGCATCTATTTTATTGTTGTGAGCCATCCCAAAAGCAGTAGTGTACTGGAAGGGCCAGGTATAAATATAAATATAAATATAATAATTAGGATTTTTAGTTCAACAGTAATAGACTGGTTTGGCTACCCTTTTGGAAGTTCTGGTTTGTTTGTTTGTTTTTTAAATTAGTTTCTAGAGCTGCAACAGACATTTATCTGGGAAGAAGCCCAGTTGAATATAGTGCAACTTATTCTTGATTAAACACAGACAGGATGAGGGCTCTTATCTAGCAGCAAAGCACCCCATCCCCATGGGGCTGCTGTGCAGGATGCCCTTATTTGTGGCTGCAGTTTGGGGGCAACTTGCCAGCCTAGTCTGCCTGAACTAGTTATCTGTTTAAATCATTTATATCTGAGTTAGAGTTCTTTAAAAACCTTTTCTCTTTCTCCTACATTTTAAAGCTATCAATTTTCTGCCCTCTTTAATGCAGCGTCTAGATAGGCTGTTAGGCAGAGCTGGGGAGGAGCCAGCTGTCGCGGTGCCCATCAGCACCGAAAATGTAGGGAAATCTAGTTGGGAGGTCCTGGAAGCCAAATTTAGGCTGATAGGTAGCATATTGAAGTCCAGGACCCCCAAGGCAGCATTCTCAGAAATGTTACCTGTTCCATGCACAGAGTCAGTGAGACAGGTAGAGATGAGGGGTCTCATTGCGTGAATTAGACGTTGGTGCTGGGAGGAGGGGTTTAGATTTGTTAGGTACTAGGATACATTTTTGGGCAATCAAAGCCTGTACAAAAGGGATGGGCTGCACTTGAACCAAGATGGAATCAGACTGCTGGTGCTTAAAATAAAAAAGGAGCAGCTTTTAAAATGACATCTGGGGAATAGCCAGCAGAAACTGGGCAGAATCTGGTTAGGCAAATGCCACCCCTTAAGGTGCAAGGGTGTAAAAGATTCAGATAAAACAGAAGGTGACAGAGTAGAACCACATAAAGAGCAGGCAGAAGGCTGTGCTAGCTGGTGAAAGAGACTAAAGAGCCAAAAGAAAGATAGCATACACCAGGTAAGAGATCCAGAGTATAGGTGCTTATATGCCAATGCCAAGATGGGTGAGCTGGAGTGCTTGGTTGCTAACGGGCATAGTGGGCATAACAGAAACATGGTGGAACTATGAGAACCAGTGGGACACTGTTATCCCTGGATATAAACTCTATAGAAAGGACAGGGAGGGGCACCTTGGAGGTGGAGTAGCACTGTATGTTAAAGAAGGGATAGAATCTAACAAGCTAGAAAACCTAGGAGGACCAGAGTCCTCCACAGAAACCCAGTGGGTGACAATAGGAAAGGAAAGATTGTGCTGTTGAGTTGGTGTCGACTCCTGATGACCACAGTGCCATATTGTTTTCTTGGTGGAATACAGAAGGGGTTTACCATTGCCTCTTCCCGTGCAGTATAAGATTATGCCTTTCAGCACCTTCCTATATTGCTGCTGCCCGATAGAGTTGTTTCTCATAGTCTGGGAAACATACTGGCAGGGCTTCGAACTGAAGCTTCTTGTTCCCTAGGCAAGTTGCTTCCCCGCTGCGTCATTAGGTGCTTGTGGGTGACACAATACAAGGCCTGAAAGGAAATGTGCTACTGGGGACGTGCTATCACCCTCCGGATCACAATGCTGACAGTGACTGGGAGTTGTAGAAGGAAATCAGGGAGGCATGAAGGAGAGGCAGGGCAGTAATAATGGATGACTTCAATTACCCACACATAGACTGGGTAAATTCACAGTTAGGTCATGACAGGTCAGATTTCTACACTGAATGTCTGTGCCCTAGAACAGTTGGTCATGAAACCAAACAGAGAGAAGGCAACCTTGCTTAATTCTGAATGGCACCCAGGACCTGATGCGTGATGTCAGTGTTATGGACCTTTTAGGGAACAGTGACCATAGTGTGATCAAATTCAGCATACACACAGGGAGACAATCACCAAGGAAGTCTAACACAGACACTTTGAATTTCAGAAGAGGAAACTTCTCTAAAATGATGAGTTTGGTGAAAAGAAAACTGGAAGGGAAAATCCGGAGAGTCACTTTGCTCCAGAATGCATAGAGTTTACTTAAAACCACAATACTAGAAGTCCAGTTAGAATGTATACCCCAAAGGAGGAAAGGTACCACCAAGACCAGGAGGATGCCAGCATGGCTAACAGGTAAAGTCAAGGAAGCTATAAAGGGGAAGAAGACTTTTTTCAGAAATTGGAAATCCTGCCCAAATTAAGAGAACAGAAAGGAACACAACTCTGGCAAAAGAAATGCAAGATGACAATAAGGGAGGTGAAAAGAGAGTTTGAGGAACATTTAGCTAAAATGTTGTCCTGTACATTCTGAAATGCATAGTGAGTGAAAGGAGGGAGTGAAAGAGAATCAAGGGGAATAACAAAAACTTCTTTAAATCAGGGTGGATTTGATTTAAATCAAACTGATTTAAATCACGATTTAAATCACGATTTAAATCACTAGCAGGGTGGATAAAAATAAAAAAAATCCGATTTAAATCAAAAAAATCTGATTTAAATCAAAAAATCCATTTTTTAATTTAAATCAGATTTTTTTATTTAAATCAGATTTTTTTGATTTAAATCGGATTTTTTTTATCCACCCTGCTAGTGATTTAAATCGTGATTTAAATCAGTTTGATTTAAATCAAATCCACCCTGCTTTAAATACATCAGAAGCAGGAAACCTCCCAGGAAGGCGGTTGGACTGTTAGACAATGAGGGAGTGAAAGGGATTATTAAGGCGGATATGGAGGTTGTAGAGAAGTTAAATAGGTTCTTTGCATCTGTCTTCACAGCAGAGGATACTGAACATATACCTTTTCCTGAACCAGGCTTCTCAGGGACGGAGGCTAAAGAACTGATTCAGATAGAGGTGACAAGAGATGATGTTTTAAACTGTCTGGAAAAAATTGAAAACTAGCAAATCGCCAGAGCCAGACAGCATCTATCCAAGAGTCCTTAAAGAATCCAGATGTGAAATTGCTGATCTCCTTGCAAAAATATATCACTTATCCCCAAACCAGGCTCTGTACCAGAGGACTGGAAAGTAGGAAATGTAACACCGATTTAAAAAAAGGGAACCAGGGGCGATCTGGTTAATTACAGGCCGGTTAGCTTAACGTCTGTTCCAGGCAAATTAATGGAAAGCATTCTCAAGGATAAAATTGTAAAGCACATAGGAAGAGCAGGCCCTGCTGGGGGAGAACCAGAATGGCTTCTGCAAAGGTGAATCTTGTCTCACCTTTTGGAGTTCTTTGAGAGAACAGGTGTGTGGATAAAGGTGATCCGGTTGACATAGTATACCTGGACTTCCAAAAAGCTTTAGACAAAGTTCCTCTTTCTAGTTTATGTTTCCTCATCTTTAACATTAAAAAAGTCCAAAGGAAATGGTAGGTAGTTGCACTCTTATTTGAACTACCTTAAGTTGGTCCATGACCCAGCTTGGGGCCCAGAACCACCATCTGAAGTCTGGCACATGCACATTACACAGGCCTGTGGAATTCATTTTACCCCATGCTACAAGGAATGTTGTACAATAAACAGAAAATGTAAAAGGTGGTTCTTTGCCAGAATAGATCCATGGACATGTAATGAATGCACAGGACAAATACACCTCTTTATTTTTCTGTCAAGGGCAGAATAATTTACATGGATGCAAACCCACCTGAAAAATTAATGGAGCTTGACTCCAGCTACTTGTGATTAGGTCCTATGGTCCAGGTCCTATGGTGTTTAGGTTCATAGTTGGATCCTAAACTTCAGGATCCAACCATGAATGTGAAAAACAATACTTGTTTGTGTTTGGGAAATGTGTGACAGATGAAATAGAAAACTACCAAGCAACCCTACAAAGTAACCACCAAGCAACCCTATGCATGCTTACGTGGGAGTAAGCCCTATTAAACACGATGGGACATTTCTGAGTAGACACGTGTACGATCACACTGTAGGAACCTAAGTGGAAATTCTACCACTAAGGTGCACTTGCTAGGTGGTCTTTGGTAAACCCCTCTTGCACCTCTCAGTCTCAGCACTTGCTCACTTAACCTTGCTTTCCTGGTGGAGCCACCAGGATCGGCCCTATCCCAGCGGGCTGGGCTCCCTTAGCCTGGTTTTGCACGCACGTGGGAATCGCCTCTCTGAACAGTAGCAACTCCCTAAAGCAGGCTTTATCCAACTCGGGTCCCCAGATGCTGGGTCATGATGGGAGTTGAAGTTCAACATTTTGGGACCCAAGTTGGAGAACCCTGTCCTAAGGTCTCTGTAGTGGAGGTCTTTCCCAGTCCTGCTTGATATTCTTTAACTAGGGATGTTGGGGGTTGATTTTGGAACCTTATCCATGCAAAGAATCAACTCTGCCACTGAGCTATAGCCCCTCCTCATATGAGAAGAGAGAGTGAAAAGCTTTCCATTTCCTTTGGTAGTGTTGATATGCCCATTCATCCTGTAACTGGTCAAGGTATATCCTTTTATCCATGGCTCTCTGCTCTTCTGAAAGATGGACCCATAAACAGCCATGATAACGAATGAAAGTGTGGGGGTGGGAACACCCCTCTACAGTTCAGGAGAGGAGAGCTGGTCTTGTGGTAGCAAGCATGACTTGTCCCCTTAGCTAAGCAGGGTCTGCCATGGTTGCATATGCATGGGATACTAGAAGTGTGAGCACTGTAAGATATTCCCCTCAGGGGATGGAGCCGCTCTGGGAGGAGCAGAAGGTTTCAAGTTCCCTCCCTGGCTTCTCCAAGATAGGACAAGATTTTATTTTTTTAAATAGGACAAGATTTTTTTATTGAACCAACAAACTACCAAAGCATACAGTACGTTGCCAAGATAGGGCTGAGAGAGATTCCTGCCTGCAATCTTGGAGAAGCCGCTGCCAGCCTGTGAAGACAATACTGAGTTAGATAGACCAATGGCAGCTTCCTATGTTCCTATGTTCTGAAGTGTGTGATGGGGAACCACAGCTTACTGTGATTAAGTACTTTATCTGTGATCACCCTGGAAGACTGTGGCAGAGCTGGCAACTGAGCCCACGACTCCTGTGCTCCTAGCTCCAAAAAGTCACTGTGTTGCTTACTGGCTTTCTATGCAGCTGTGATTCTCACCTAATTAAACAGTTGCCACAGTATCATCCAATCCATTGCATCTCTAGAATCAGTATCCGTCCTCAGCTTCCTAAGGTGTTCTAATGCAGCAGTTTTCAAACTTATTTTCTCACAAGCCAGTCGAAGGCAACTCAACTCTGTGATCCCCACAAATAACGTATTCCATAAATTGATAACTTTTTATTTTCAGTTTTTAAAACTTATTTTGTGGTTTTAGCTTGTGGTTTTAGCTTCTTTTAACCATTTAACCTTATTAATTTTTATTCTACATTGTATTTTATATTGTATGAATTTTATATGATGCAAGCCACCCTGAGCACTAGTGCACTGAAGGGGCAGGGAATAAATTTTAAATAATAATAAAATAATATTGCTAATAATATAATAAATATATGTTTTCATAGGGTGGGTTCATACAGCTGCTTGCATGAGGCAAAAAGAACCAGAGATCATGGGGAGCGACATCTGAACCCATGGGCCAAGTTCGGTTTCCACTGCTGATTATCCACTTACATCTTAGATTTTACTGACGTTAAGTCAAATTTAAATCCTTGTTTCAAGGAGGCGCAGAAAGTTGGTAGAAGTTGGAAGTTTGTAACTGGGATCAGGAACTGGACTTGGGTGGTTTCAGGAATCATGCCGGATAGAAGTGTGTGCTCCCCATAATCTCTAGATCCTCTCGTACCTTATTTGTAAGTACTTACAGGCAGTTGTGTGAACCTGCCCATAAAATCCAGGAAGGCAATATATGCTAGGGCTTATCGATGTTTTCCAGCTTGTGTCTACAGCAGTGAGCAGGAAAACATTCTCATTAGCTGACTGGCTACCTTCAAACTGCTACATGGTGCAGGTAGTGCATGAGCTTAAATTTAGCAATTTTACCGGAAATAAGCTACTAGTCTTATATCTTAATGGCTGTTACGTTACTTTGAAATTTTGCGGATGATATTTTAAGTGATCATAACTGGTGCCTGATATTCTGCAACCCAATACTGGGTCATTACCTTTGCTTTGAAAAAGCATTCTTCTGATGTGATCTAAAGACATCTAGGCTGTTCATGATTGCTCCTTAATCAGGTCATACTGTATAGCAATTACTCTGGATTTTTTTCCTTCAGCGTTTGCTATTTTTTAAAATTTGCTCCAACAATACCACAAACATATCAACTTGGCCTGTAATCTCCTGAGTCTTTCTTATGATAGGCACTACAGGGGAACCCTATTAACAAGTTATGTTGAGCACTCTTACGAGTATACAGTGTACACAGGTACAGTTATTAGCATGTTCTTTCGAACACACGCAGAGCAGTTCATTTCCTATTTGTACCATGCATTTGAGGTGCCGTTTTAAAATGAACTTGGGCACAGCCACTCACACAAAAACATGTATGAGTGTACAGACATGTGTACACTTGTACAACATAATGTCTGAATAGGGTTTTGCTATCTGTACCATGCATTTGAGGTACATGTACCTGGGTTCACTTCTAAAATGAAGACAGGTTCAGTCATTCACACAAATACATGTACTAGTGTACAGACGTCTGTCCACTCATACAACATAATGCTTTAATAGGGCTAAGGAGGAATTGTAGGCTAAACTGATTTCTTTGGGGTATTATTAGAGCAAATCAAAAATCAGTGTGTAAGCATGCAAAAACAACCACCCAGAGGTTGTTCTCATGACCAGCCCTACCCAGTTAGGGCAGTGCTAGCCCAGGTAGGGCTGGTCCTGAGAAACCCTAGGACCACTCCGGATCCCAATGCTTCTCAAACCAGATAGCCTGGATGTGAAACAAGGGACCGGGTCTCACGATCCATGAGACCCGGTTTGTTGCAGTGAGTGGGAAGAGCGGGCTAAGCCCTCTCTCCCCGCTCATGAGCGGGGAAGGAGCCCTGGGTGGCCAGATTGGCCACCCACACAATTGCCGGCTCCGAGACGGAGCCGGTGGGGGCTGGGGGTAGCGGGGGCCAATTGGCCTCCGGAAGCTCCAGCATGCCCTGTGCAAGCGCGCGGGGCATGCTGGCGAGACCCCCGGAGCCAGGAGGCGGCTTTTCGCCTCCCCTCCAGGGGTCTCCTTGTGAGTCGGTGCGGCGCAAAGCTGTGCCGCGGCTACTCACGATAGTTAAAATCAGGTTTGCAGAGCGCTCGCTCCGCAAACCTGGTTTTGGGGCAGGGGTTCTTGAGCGGGTTACCCTCTCTAGAACCACCGGGCTCGCAGACAAGCCTGGTGGTTCTGATGATTGGGAAAAATTGGGCTAGGCTTTCCTAGCCCGATTTTCCCCGATTGTCAGAATAGCTCCAAGGTCTAGAAGTGAGGTAGGAGGACACGTGTGTAACTCCTACCTCACTGCCCAGTCATGCGGACACTTGATCTGCTGGCAGCTCCGTTCAGACTTCTGGCAGCCATTGAGACCATAGAGCTGGGGGAAGGAGCGACCCAGCAGCAGGTGGTTCCCCAATGTACCACACTGCTCGCCCGTTGCAGTGCTGGCTTCCTTCCCCCCACCTCTGGATCACTGCACTGCTTGCTGCCCTGCCAATTGGGTGGGTGTGCAGCATAACAGAGCCCAGGATGTTGGGATTTGCTGCAGACATTGTTTTGTAAGACACTGTTCTTTATACAGGGCATGCTTCCCTATATGAATGCATCTATGTACTGGCTTGCGGGTGGAGTCACAGAGGCTCTCCTCGCAGAGGAGCAGGGAGCTCGCCCTGGGTAGCCAGATCATCAAGGAGCCGGTAAGGGCAGCAGGGAACGGGGGTCTCCCAGCCCCCAGAAGTCCCAGGATGCCCCATGTGAGTGTGCGGGACATTCTGGGGAGACCCCCAAAGCCAGGAGGCTGGTTGGAGCCTCCTGGTCAGGAGTTTCCTCATGAGTTGCTGCGCTGTGGTGTTGGGGACGCCCGCCCCAACATATTAGACCCAGAGGTACCAACTCAGAAGTATGTGGAATTCAGGCCTGTGTCTGATTCCAATTTTATTAAGACAGGAATTAATGCCTGGGTTCAGGGTGAATTGACACCCCAGATCTCAACTGGTCTGTG
Organism: Hemicordylus capensis; assembly: GCF_027244095.1. NCBI lineage: Eukaryota > Metazoa > Chordata > Lepidosauria > Squamata > Cordylidae > Hemicordylus > Hemicordylus capensis. The sequence goes on along the minus strand of NC_069661.1, from coordinate 220,342,749 downwards.
AGGGAAGAGGTGATCCAGCATTGTATTGTGAAATGGATACTCAAGGAAGCACAAAAGCCAGGCCAGAACAATCCAAATGCTAAAATGTGATTCACTATCAGATAATGTCTGTGGAAGAGGCCAAAGGCTGATCTCCCCTTTCCCGTTGCAAGAAGTCTATGTTAATCTTTGTCAATGATTGACTCAGTTGCTCTCTATAGAAATTCAACATAGGTAAATGCACACAAATAAAACACCTATAGACTTTAATTCTTACTTTACTAACACTTTAACACCTTTTGGGATGAGGCTGGCAAATCTGGGACAAAAGAAGATGCCCATTTGCAGCTCAGAGATGCAGATTTGCCTTGGGCAATGTCCCTTCCTCAAGATAGCAGCTAACAGAAGATGAGATTGAGATCTCTCTGGACTGGCCAATATCCTGAATAATTAAAAGACATTATCCAGAAGGTAACAGCATTGTCACCCTTTTAGGGACCCAGGAAAAGATGAGGAGATTTGAATAGACTCTATGAGAGATCAAAGGAAAATACAACTATAAAGAATGAGGCTAATACCGGACAGAGAGCAAGCAGTCTTGTGCCTACATGCAATCTTGTGCCTACAAGCAAGATCTGCTCACGAGCAATCCCAGAGTTTGCTGCTAAGCCACGGGGCAACAAGCAGGAACTCTGTCCATGGACAGGAACTGTTTGTGACTTCCACTGCGCAGTGAGAAGTCAAGACTTCCCCAGCCACAGTGCTCTGACTCTCAGCCGTGCTCTGAGCAAACTGCATGCTTGATCCAAAAGCTCCTGTCTCCAGCCAAAAGCTTCTCTCCTTCAGCTGAAAGATCCACCATTCTCAAGCCTCTGATCCTGGTAATATGCCACCCCACAAGCCTTGGATCCCTCCATCCTTTCCCCTTCTTCTCCTTTCCCCTCGTCCCTCTACTAATTTCTGATATCCCCAACCCATGCCAGTCCTCAACCTTCCTTAACCCCCCCCCCCACTTTTCCTGTCTATATCTGAATTGTATTAGGCTCTAGGAAGATTTAATACACACACATATGCTAGTTAGGAACACTGGGTGAATGTTGTTGCTGGCTAGGGTTGAAATACTATTAGTAATATTGATAGAATGCTCTGCTTTCTGCTCAGCTAGATTGATGTTGTTATTCTTTTATACTCAATAAAGCCCATTGAATCATTTAGGATTGGTTTGATCTCCTTTCTTCCTTGCGCCCAGATCCTACATGGTCACTATATAAAAGAACTTGGTCACTTGGTGACACTATGACAGGCCTAATTTTGTATGCTAGCTAATGAGCATATTTAGTATATAAAACAGGCCTGGACCACAACAGTGGCGACTCACGATCACCAAAACGGGATTAGTGGAGTGCTTGCTCCACTAACCTCATTTAAGGGAGGGGGGATTAAGCAGGCTAACCGCTGGGAGCCATGCAGCTCCTGATGGTTCTCATGACCGCTTGAAAGTGGGCTGGGCTCCCTTAGCCTGCTTTCGAGTGGTCCTTTGTTTGTCTGCTCCTCACTTGTTGCCTTGAATTAAAACAGAGGTTCTCCCTCTCTCTCTGCATAAGAGACTATTAGTCTGTTTGTTGTTTTCCCAGTTTATGGGGCGCTTCTCACGATCAACAAAAATCGGGCTAGCAGAGGCTAGCCCGATTTTTGTTGACTGTCAGAACCACCGGGCTCGCAGCCAAGCCCGGTGGTTCCGGAGTGGCAAACCCGCTCGAGAACCCCTTGTAAAAAGCAGGTTTGCGGAGTGAGCAATCCTGCAAACCTGCTTTTTGCGATTGTGAGTAGCCACGGCGCGCCTTCACGCCGCGCCTACTTATGAGTAGACTCCCGGCCGGGAAGCTTAAAAGCAGCTCGGGGGCCTTCCCAGTATGCCCTGCATGCTCGCGCAGGGCATACTGGGGCTTGTGGGGGCCGCACGGTCCCCACTCCCCCCCCCACCCGCCGGCTCCATCTCGGAGCTGGCCATCTTGTGGGCGACCGATCTGGCCGCCCAGGGCTCCCTGCCCGCTCGTCTGCAGGGAGAGTGGGCTTAGCCCGCTCTCCCCGCAGTTCTTACAAAAGCGGGTCTCACAGATCGTGAGACCCGCCTCTATGTTTAGTTAGTAATAAATATGAAACTCTTGTTTCTCATTTAAAGTGGGCTTCTTGTTCAATTACTTATAGAGGTTAAGTAATTACTCTACAACATTGGGTTATGGGCCCACTGGTGAAGCAATATGTTGAGGCTATTTTCACAGTCATACCAAATCGGGTTAAGGGAGCCTAGCCTGATTTGGTATGCCCGTGAGAACCACTGGGTTCGCAGCCTAGCCCATTTGTTCTCAGGTGGGTCACCTGCTTGAATACCCCTCCCCTTAGCTGAGGTTAGCGGAACGAGCACTCCGCTAACCCGGTTTTTTTAATCGTGAGTTGCTGCGGTGCGTCTCTGCACTGCAGCAACTCATGAGGAGACCTCTGGCGGGGAGGCTAAATGCAGTCTCTCCAGCATGCTCTGTACACTCGTGCAGGGCATGCTGGAGCTTCTGTAGGCCGCGCGGCCCCCAAACTCCCCAGCCCCCGCCGTCTCCATAACGGAGCCAGCAGTCGTGTGGGCGGCCAGTTCGGCCACTCGCAGCCAACTGACGGGTTGTCTGCGGGAAGAGTGGGCTAAGCCTACTCTCCCCGTGAACCCCATTTTGGCGGTTCCCACTGATCGTGGTAACCACTTCATTGTGAGATGACAAAGAGTTTGTAGATAAGAAAGCTAGACAAGATGAGGTAATTCACACAATCAAAAACTGTATTCTACTCAGGTTTGGGAGCTGTGTGTGCTCCCAATTTTTGGTTGTGTGGAAGCAAAGTAAGAGAAAACCTATCAGTGACTGTGTGGAAGCAAGGTAGGAGGAAAACCTGGGTAGCTTTTCCTCTTACTTTGCTTCCACACAATCACTTCTACCCAGGTTTCCTTCTTACTTTGCTTCCACACAACTGAAAATTGGGAGCACACATAGCTCCCAAACCTGGGTAGGACACAGTTTTTGATTGTGTGAATGACCTCCATGAATACTTTTGCATCTGTGGGGAGGCATCCCACTATTGAACTGCTCAGTGAAAAAAACTACAGAAAATGGTCCTTCAGAGTGAAGATGTTGCTGAATACTCTTGGACTATTTTATGTTCCAGAGGATCAAAGACCAACAGAGAATGAAGAAAAACAGTGAGGATGGGACTCTGCAAGCAAGCAAGCAAGCAAGCCATGGGACACATATCTCTGACTGTAAGTGATCTGTTAATCTATCATATAAGATAGAGAGATACAGCAAGAGAGATGTAGGAAAGCTTGAAGGAGGTCTTTCAACAATGAACCATGGATCGTCAAGTTTCTCTTATGCTGCACTTGTGTAATACAAGATTCAAAGAAGGAAAGAGTTTGCAAGAGCACATATGCTCATTTGGGGGAATATTGAAAGAGCTGGAACTGCAGGAGATAAATATGCCTGAACCAGCAAAGATTGGACTTTTGCTTAATACCTTGCCTAAAGAATATGAGAATATTATCAATTTCCTGCAAATTAAAGAAATTGTGACTTTGAGTTTTGTGCAGGAGTGTTTGCAAGAATTTAATTTGAAATGGCAATCAGAAAGGGAGGACACAGTTTAAAACCAAGCCTACAAAGTTGCTGATGGTAGGCAATGTTTTATATCTGGAAGCAACCCATCCCATTGGTTTAGCTCCATTGGTGCGAAAGGACATATATCACTCAAAGTGGGGAAAAGGGGTGGAGGAAAGGCTATAGTATTTCTCCCACAGCACTGCTAACCCTGGGTTATGAAAACACCAGACTCAAAATAAGGGAAAGAATTTATGATATGGAGTGGCAAACTGATCAGGGCTCCATTCTGGTTGGGGTCTTTTTGGGCATTCAAGTTCTGAGCTTCACCCCTGCCAACTATTTAAACCAGCTAACAGTCCCAAAGTACTGCAGAGCCCTGACATTGGCTCGATGTGACGTCTTGTGCACAGCTGTGATGGAAGGGGGAGATCAAAGAATTCCATATGGAGAGTGTATTTGCCCCTGTGGCTCTGGTGAGATTGAAACAACGGCTCATGCACTCTTGTACTGTCACTCTTACCGTGATATTCGGCAAAAGTTCATTTCTTCAGATATTAGCTCATATCCAGGCTGTATTGATTCCCTTTATTTAAATTTCCTCTTGGCAGATCATAATGACTCTAGATCCTATAATGTGGCTAGGTTCTGCCTTATAGCTAGCAAAATTTGTTTAGAGCTCTTTAAGAACTAAATATTCTAAAGCCTATATGTATGTTGCCTCCACTCGCTGGATATGTTGCTGCCATACATAGTATAGAATACAATATGGTATGAGATTTAACAGTGTCAGCAACACTGTTTGACAATAACAGTGTCATTCTGTTATTAGTGTTGATTAACTTTTTAATAATTTTATAGAGACTTTTAATTATTTTGTAGGAGTAGATTGAACCATTTTTGTCTATTTTGCTGTTATGCTGGTCAAAGACCGAAATGTAGACTATGCTATGTGGAAGCACCTTGCATTTAAGGAATGCATGTCCTAATAAAGAGCAAGAGAATTAGTCTCAACAGAGAAAAGGGAATAAGACTAAAGTCCAGAAAAATGGACTTTCTAACAAACAAACTTGCCAATGCAAATGTGAAAGCAATGAAAATAATGCCGAGAATGATGAAAATGTGTGCTGCAAAAGAAATCATTTGCAGGGCTGATGTAAGTCAAAGTAGAAAAAATATATATTTGGATTGTGGAGCTACTTCACATTTCTTCAATAATTTGCAAGACTTCTCTAAAATAAGTATGGTCTATAAAAGTCCTATATACTTGCTAATAGACAGCAAATTTTTTGCAGAAGGAAAAGGGACAGTTTATCTGAAGTGTAATCAGTGCAAAAAGAGTGAATAAAGTGTGTATTCCAGAGGGATACTATGTTCCAAGTTTGCAAAACAGTTTAATGAGTGTAAAAACAGATACAAGGCGTGGATGTAGAGTTCTTTTCAGAAGGGAGCATTGCTTTATTTTCAAAGTGGAAAACATCTGATGAAAGGTATGTTGAAGGAAGATCAACTGTATGAAAAAGATTGCAAAAGAGAGCAAGCTAATGTTGCAAGTGAGTATGAACATAAAGATTGCATAAGTTTATGGCATCACTGATTTGGGCATCCAAGCAAGGAATGCATTTCAAAATTAGAAAAAGAACAATTGTCAACAAACCTGCAAGTTAAACCATGCAAATCTGAAGTCAAATGCATTGAATAAGGCTCTCCACATGAGCAGTGTGAAGAGCCTAACAGGGTTTTGCGGGGAGAGTGGGCTTGACCTGCTAAGGGTTAAGTAAAATAATCCACTTTCCTAGAGAAGCAAATGGGAGGAAAGGGAGGGACCAAGGAACTCTTCTTCTCCTGCTGTGCTGATTTATTTTTGAGTCCCAGGTGAGGCTCAAGTGTGTTCTGTTGGCAGCCGCTTTCCTTTCGATTTCCATCTCTCCCCTCTGTTCCTGCCTTCATTCCTGCATTCAAAAGAGCTCATGCGGAGGCAGTGAGAGCAGGAGGGTGGTGAAGGGGGTGTGTTATTATGTGGGGCAGTGTAACGCTGTGCAATCTCTCCGCCTTCCCTGCCCTGCAGCCCTGTGCTGTGCTGAGAGTCTTCCTTCCTCCTCCTCCTCAGAACCAGCAATGAAAATTATGAGATTTCCCTTTTTTCATAATCCACCCACCCTTGTATATTTATGGAATAGCTTCCTATTGAGATTTGATATTGGGCACAGATATAGGGCAGAATGGGAGAGCTCTGAGTATTGAAATTGAAATGGTTTGGATAAATTGTTTGTTTTTAATATAGTTTTGATTTCCCCCCTAAAAATATCAAAAAAAGTCCTATAAGTGGCTTGTTTCATGACTTTTAATAATTTTTCCTACTGCAGTAAATCTGCCAGAAAGAATTCTCTCTATCCATAGAGTACTTCACAACTAGTGAAAGTAGGGCAAACTGTAAACATCTAAATAAACTTTTATTTTATTTGCACATGCACTATGCTCAAGTTGGTTTGCAATCCAGAATGTCTAAGTGAGGACTGTGAAGCAAGGGGCATGTGTTGTGCTTTTAACTTTCCCCTGCCTTTTGTTGTGTATGTATTGGCATATATCTTATTTTCTATTATTTGACTTTCTGATTGCTATGGCATTTGGGGATGTGGTGGAAGTGTGTATCAAGATAGATATTGTGTGTCTTTACACATGTGGACACTGATGCATTAATGTGAAGCATATATTAGGCTTTTGTAATCATGTTAAGGGACCCCCGCACATGCTGATTTGCCCCCAACCCCGCACCCCGCTAGGGATGACCCTGCTTTGATATCAATGTCTAGAAGTTTACTTCTTGTCTCAGGTCTGGAAAACACTGAAGAGAAGCTGTAATGACCGCAACTGATTTGCAGAATAGACTTCCAACTAAAACTAAAAGAGTAACATCCTTTATATTTTGAATGGGACAAAATAGAACTTAAAGCATATCAGAGTATTTGGATACAAAGCATATGCATATATTCCTAAAGAACTAAGAGGAAAATTAGACTGCAGAAGTGAAGAAAGAATATTCATAGGTTATGCACTGAGCAGCAAAAGCTACAGAATACTTGGTCCTATCACAGAGACTGTTAAACTGCATATTTTGTTGCATATTTTGATGAGAGGCAAAAGTCAAATGCCAGCGTGATGTCTGACTGTGACCTGGATTTTCCAATAAGTGAAGAAGCTAAATAGCAATCACGGCAGCGAAATAAAGAAGTAATCATAGATTTTTATATAATAGAGAGGCCCAGTCGAGAAGAGGAGATTGAGACAGAACCAGAGTGTTCCAGTCAGGAAGAAGGGGAGATTGAAATGGAACAAGAAGTGAGACGCTCATGCAGAATCAATAAAGGGATTCCACCTAAAAGATTGTCATTGGCAGCCAGAGAGGAGAAAATGCCAGAACCAACAGATTGGCACAAAACTGAAGGCATGCCTGGTTCAGAGACAGATAAATGGCTGCAAGCAGCAAAAGAAGAGATTGTATCACTTTATAAGAACAAAACATAGACTCTTGTAGAGCTACCTGAGGGTAGAAAAGCCATAGGATATAAATGGGTTTTTACAATCAAATGTGATGCAGAAGGGGATCTCTAGCAATATAAAACAAGGTGGTTGGTTGCCAAAGGTTATGCACAAAAATATGGAGAAGACTATGAAGAAACATTTGCACCTGTGGTCATATATACATCCACCAGACTTACTATTGCTGCATCCAGGTGAATGGATGTTCACCTGGATGTTAAAATAGCATTTCTCTATGGTGACATTAAAGAGGATATATTTATGAAACAACCACCAGGCTTTGAGGAGCAAGAAAAAGAAGCACTGGTCTGTACACTTCAGAAAAGCATATATGGACTAAAACAAGCTGCCAGAACTTGGAATGAAAAATAAAATTGCTTCTAAGGGAAGCATTCAAGCAAGGAGAAGCTGACCCCTCCTGCCAACATAGCATAGTGGATCCCCCACTATGTGTTGGACTAGGACCAGGAAGACCTGAGTTGGAATCCCCATTCAACCATGAAACTCACTGGGTGACTCTGGGCCAGTCATGTATCTCTCAGCCTAACCTACCTCACAGGGTTGTTGTAAGGATAAAAATAACCATGTACACTGCTCTGAGCTCCTTGAAAGAAGAGTGGTATATAAGTGTAAAAATGAATGAATGTATGAATGAATGAATAAATATACAAAGCTCAGAGATGGAAGGTGGGCATACATTCTCATATATGTGGATGACCTGATAGTGTGCCATTAAGATAAGACAGATCATGATGAGTTAGTGAAAAGTTTAAGTAAATAATAGGAAATTAAAGATTTGGGAGGAATCTCTTATCTAAGAAATCAAGTAAAAGGGCAAGAAGATGGGAGTTTTACTCTAAATGAAAAACAAAATACTGTGGACATAACAGAATGTCTCATAAAGTAAACACTCCAATAGAAGTGGGTTTTCTGGGAGAAAGAGAATGCAGTGAACCACTGGAAAATAATAACAAATACAGAATGGGAATTGGAAAGTTGCTAGATAGCTCAAATGTTTCACAACCAGACATTGCCGCAGCAGTTGGGATATTGTGCAGAAGAGTGAACCCACCAACAAAGAGAGCCTGGACTGTAGTTAAAAGGATTGGACAATATCTAAAAGGCACAGCAGATTTAGAGTTGCTACTACTACCTGCCAGTAAAGAACCTAGACTGGTAGGTTATATGGATGCCAACTGGGCTGAGGACAAAGAGAACAGAAAATCAACCAGTTGGAATGTTTTCTTTTATTGAAGAGGAGTGATTTCATGGATGAGTAAGAAAGAGTCCATTGTCACTCTCTCTTCAACTGAGGCAGAATATGTATCAGCAGCACAGGCTTGTCAAGAGATTGTATAGACCCCTACTGGACCTTGAGATAACTGAATCAATACCAATTACCGTGTTTGAGGATAACCAGAGCTGCATTCTCCTCTCATAAAATGACAAAACGATGCAAAGGAGCAGACATATTGACACTAAGTACTACTTTGTGAGGGACTTACAAGACAAACATTTGATCCAGCTCAAATACTGAGCCACAGAGGAGGCGGTGGCAGACATTCTGACAAAGCCTTTGGCCAGAGGACAATCTCAGAATTTGCGAGAGGTACTGGGACTCATGAGTTAAAGAATGAGACAATGAGAAGGGGGATGTTGAGATTTGCTACAGCATCGTCTCTCTTCTCTGTATAGGTGCAGACACTTCTAGTCTCCCATGCATATGCAACCAGGGTGGACCCTGCTTAGCTAAGGGTCCAAGTCATGCTTGCTACCACAAGACCAGCTCTCCTAAGTAAGTACTCTGCAACACAGGATTGGCAGGGGTCATGTGGGGGGAGACAGGCTCCTGCCTCCCCCTCCAGCCCTCCCCAGCCAATGGTGGTATGAACGACCTTTCAGAGTGTTTACTAGCATGCATTATGAATTGATTAAGGAGAAATTATGCACAGATGGCTTTTTTCTTTTATCAGGTGGCCATTGGGAGCGATGAAGATGCTTCAGCAAGATTGTTGATGGATGAACTGATTATACAATTGACATGCTTATACTTTTTCCTTTAGGGGAGGAGAGGGGAAAGCAAGGCACTTCAAGGCTCTCTAGCCTTCCCTGCCACAGGACAACACACTTGAGAGTCCTTCACGGTTCTCAAGAGGCACAGCTGGATGGCTTTTCATCCGATGGATGAACAAACATAACATATAGCTTGGCTAAGAGATGCTGGAGCAACAGTTAGATTTGATGTGGAGAGGAACTGCACTGAAAGAAAAGATAATGGGAGGCTTACAGTGAGTGTTTAACTTCCAGATAAATAAGGACAATTTTACAAGCTGGATAAGTGTGGTAGGAGAGTGTCCATTGTTAAGAAGAGTATGCAACTTGCAGGGATAATGTTAAGAAGAATGAAATGCTCTGTTCTTGATATTGGAAGTAAAAATGCTACATTTTCAGAAGTCTGAAAATATTGTATTTTAATTGACTCACTGAAGAGTGGCTAATCAATTTGGCACTTCAATTGATTGCCTCGTTTGTTTATAGCTCAATAATTCTGTCAAACACACAGAGATCAGAATGAAATTTGGTGCACACATTCAGGCCATATTTCCCCATTTCCAGATTGAATTTCAGGACACAGGACCATAGGAAGCTGCCATATACTGAGTCAGACCATTGGTCCATCTAGCTCAGTATTGTCTAGACAGACTGGCAGCAGCTTCTCCAAGGTTGCAGGCAGGAGTCTCTCTCAGCCCTATCTTGGAGATGCCAGGGAGGGAACTTGGAACCTTCTGCATGCAGGTGCTCTCCCCAGAGTGGCCCCATCCCCAATGGGAATATCTTACAGTGCTCACACAGGTAGTCTCCCGTTCAAATGCAAACCAGGGTAGACCCTGCTTAGCAAATTCATGATTGCTACCACAACACCAGCTCACAATGGGCTGACCATTGTGGCTAGGGATCATGAGAGTTATGGTCCAATATCATCTGGGGACCCAGGCTGGGAATGCATTCTCTATTGGGCACATCATGAAATTTCCTAGGGAGGCCTGCCTGAACCTCTATGTAGAATTACAGAAAAGAAGGTCTTTGGGAAGTTGCTACTAGCTTGTCTTTGTCAGTTGTGTGGTTTTATTTCCAAGTCAGGCCCCCTTTTATTCTGGGTTTTGTCTATAAGCAGTTAATATTTTATAGCATAAATCTTGATCGTTCTTTAGAATTTTTGATAATTGACTGAATTGTTATGATGACTGCACCTCTTAATTTCACTGTGTAAGCTGCTTGGCTTAGCATGTTTTATATAGGTGGTGTAAAACATGTGCATCCCAAGTCTATGCATGCTTACCTGACAAGTTAAGTCCTGATGAGTTCAATGGGACCTGCAACCCTGAAAGGCATAGGACGGCAGCCTTACTCTATCAATTGTTTTTGGCCATTTTAATTTTTCTGCAGAAAGACTTAATAGCTGCTGTTTCCCTCTTCTTGCACTGCGATCTCAGATCACCCCAAGTTACTGCAGTGTGCCGGAGGCAAGGTACCCAATGTCACCAAAGAGACAGCCCCCTTTCAAATGGATCCTTGCAAGTTTTGAAAGTATGGCAGGCGTGTGGGGAGGAGGAAAGGTTGCCAGCCTCCTCCTTTTCTCTTCTCGCACTTCTTGCAAGCTTTGTGAGGAGAGGCACCACTTGCAAAGCTTGCACAAGTCAATTTGGTGCTGAAGAGCTATTTGGGTGGCATTGGTGGTGGTGATTTTGCTACCCTGCTGGTGCCTCAATAATCTGTTGCCTGAGGCAACCCCATTTGACCTCACCTCATGAAAGGGCCGCCCAGGTACCCCACATGGGGAAAGCCCTAGGTCTTACGGTTTCCCCTCTGCTGCATTCTGTTCCCAGATCTCATAAGTGCTCTCTTAAAATGTACCATTATTAGCTCTTATTGAAAGGAGATCATGAATATGTGACTAGAACACAGTGTGCTGTGATGTTGCCAGAACAGAGATAGTAAATTATCAGCCCAAGCCACACTACAATTCTCTGGCACAAACTCCGCTGAAATAAAGGAGGCTGGCATGAGCAGAGAGTTTGAAGATCAAAGAGCGTTCTCTGTTATCCTCTGTGCACAGAAGCTGTGAGAGGAGAGACTTCTCCTGCAGTGCTGACCTGCTTCCACAGGAGGGCACTGCTTCCTAAGAAATGAAAAAAGCGGGGGGAGGAATAATAAAGATGGAGATCAGCATCTTGACGAAATTAATAGGAGGCAAGTTGTTGTGATTGACAGGCCCCTGGAGAGCACATCCCTATATTTTATTTATAGCTTCTCACATGCCTTGCCAGTTCCTCACAAATGTCTCTAAGGACGTGTCTAGAGAGGTGACTTGGTTCTCTAGCCCTTTTAACACTTGCCCTTTGCTGAAAGCCCCAGCACAATGGCTCTCCAACATTTTGCAAACTTTTTGATCCCAACCTCTCCTTTTAATCATCTTCTGCCTTCTGTTCTCTGTCCTCCACCAGCCATCTCTTATGAGCGAGCACATGGAGATCCTTATGCACAGTTATGTGCGAGGATCTGTGGACTGGGGCAAAGAAATATTCAAGATGATTTTCTGGCAAAGAAGTTCCCAACCTTGGGTCACAAGATGTTGTTGGACTACAAACCCCATCATCCTCAGCTACAGTACATGCGGGTGATGGGAGTTGCAGTCCAGCAACATCTAGCAACCCAAGGTTAGGAACTCTTGTTATAGCACAAACTGAGGTTTTGTCCATGTTCACTCTAGCCGAGAACATAGGAACATAGAAAGCTGCCTTCTACTGAGTCAGACCATTGCTCCATCTAGTTCAATATTGTCTACAGAAACTGGCAGATTTGCCAAGATTACAGGCAGGAATCTCTCTGAGCCCTATCTTGGAGAGGCCAGTGAGGGAACTTGGAACCTTCTGCATGCAAGCATGGAGACACTCTTCCCAGAGTGGCCCATCTCCCAAGGGGAATATCTTACTGGGCTCCCATGTCTCCCATTCAAATACAAACCAGAGTGGACCCTGCTTAGCAGAGGGGACAATCCATGCTTGTTACCACAAGATCACCTCAGTACTGTCTACTTTGACTGGCATCAGGAGTCCCCCCCAGCCCGCTCTGGAGATCCCTGCAAGTTGGCCTGGGACCTTCTGCATGCAAAGCAGATGCTCTGAGTAATGGTCCCATCCCCAACGCCCCATGCTTGGAATACAGGAAGTTGCCCAGCTGCTAGAGTCAGACTCTTACTCCATCTAGCGGTGGTGTATCCTAGGAACTCAAACTCTGGGCCTTCAGCATGGCAGCAGGGACCACTTGCCAGCAAGCAAAGAGCACTGCAAGCACATGCCTGGGAATCCTCCCTGGGGGGAAATGTCTTGACCTGGGGAGCTGTGGCACCATCAGCAAAAACAGAGGCGGGACAAAGTACATTTCTGGGTGGGCGAGCTGTGTCCCGCACGTTAGATCTTTGGACAGGAAAACATAGTATATAGGAACACAGGAAGCTGCCATATGCTGAGTCAGACCATTGGTCTATCTAGCTCAGTATTGTCTTCACAGACTGGCAGTGGCTTCTCCAAGGTTGCAGGCAGGAATCTCTCTCAGTCCTATCTTGGAGAAGCCAGGGAGGGAACTTGGAACCCTTTGCTCTTCCCAGAGCGGCTCCATCCCCTGAGGGGAATATCTTACAGTGCTCACACATCAAGTCTCCCTTTCATATGCAACAAGGGCAGACCCTGCTTAGCTAAGGGGACAAGTCATGCTTGCTACCACAAGACCAGCTCTAATGTGACATATACACATATACATGTGTATATGTCACATTAACACTCTCAACCTGAACATATTACCACTGAAATAAATCCTGCTGAGTTCATAAATGAGGGAGGGGTGAGGAGGCAAGTGTCGGGGGGGGGGGGTAAAGGCGCTTGTCCACCCATGTCCCCCTCTGGAGCGACCACCCCTGCAGGGGAGTCCAGGGAGGAAGCAGTGCTGCCCACTTGCCACTTCTCCCCTCTAAAGGGCACCCTCCTGCCGCTCTTCAGATGTTCATTGGAGACCGGGGTTCCCTGCCCTCGACTTCCTGCCAAAATATCCTTTGGCCTGCCGAGTGAGAAGTGTATTGGCTCTATTAGCTCAATCCCTGGCCTACGGTGTAGATTAAGACCCAGAGTATCTCATGCTTCTGTATGTGTGGCTCCAAAGAGTCTACATCCTCCTTATCGTGCAGAGCTTAGCCCTGGCCGTGCGTTACATTGTCCGTGTGTACGGGAGCCCGTACTCATGCATGCGTTTGTGTGTGTGGATGGCTGCGTTGCTTTAAAAAGAAAACCTGTATCCAGGCCCCTGGAACGCGGGTATGGATAGGAAGTCTACATGTGTTGAACGCCATGTGTGAAAAACGGTACATGACTATATATAACTGCAGTGCTAACTGAGCAAAGAGGCACCTTTAAAAGTAGCAATTCTCTTATATTTATCACGGGGAGGGTAACTGGCCCTGTCTAAACCCAGCACAGCAACCTGCAGTGACTGTTGCTGGTGTCCACCTTATGCTTGTTTTTAGATTGTTGTGAGCCCTTTGGGGACAGGGACCATATCATCTATCTATCTATCTATCTATCTATCTATCTATCTATCTATCTATCTATCTATCTATCTGTCTGTCTGTCTGTCTGTCTGTCTGTCTGTCTACCTACCTTCATAGTAATAGTAGCAGCAGCAGCATACATGCATACAGATCTGTAACGTGCATACACTGTACAGAAGTTGTACGTGCAATGAACTTAATGCATGAATAGGGCTATTGTTCTCGCTGATCAGGAAGCATCTCCAGTTTCTGGAATTCTCTCTCTCTCTTGCTCTCGCTCTCCCCCCCTCCACGATCTCTCAGTTTGCTAGAAGATGACGGACATGGCTACTGATTCAATTCATCAGGCTTTAAAGGCACTGCCAGAGTCAGCATCCCAGCAGGATTTGGGAGCTGTTGCAGCCATTGGCCGAGGATCTGTTCTTGGTTGCTTACCACTTAAAGATTTCCCCCCTCCTTCTGTGATTTAAGTGCAGACACGCTCAGGCACAATGTTGTGTGTTGCCCTGGGGATATTTCAGTCTCTTAATAGTAGACCAAAATCCCACACAAACAGCGATGAGCATTTGTAATGAAGAAAACAAACACTATGTCAGAGGGACAAGACCATAGAGCAAACATTGCCTGGAAGGAGTTATTTCTGTTTAAACATGCAACGTGTTTTATGCCGCTGCAGTCGTTCATGCTCAGCTTGCAACAGTGGAAGGTCAGCCATTGTTGCTCCCATTTTACAGATGGGAAGAGGGCTTAATTCAAGCCAGGACTCACCAAGAAGCAGCAGGATTCCACCCTACAATGTGTGAAATACAAATGAAAAAATGGGAATCTGAACATGTGCAGAGTGGGGGTGAGGCTCCAAAAGGATCTCTCCAGACTGGGGGAGTGGACGACAAAATGGCAAATGCAGTTCAGTGTTAGCAAGTGTAAAGGGATGCACATTGGGGCGAAAAACCTCAATCAAGTATATGCTGATGGGATCCGAGCTGTCGGTGACTGACCAGGAGAGGGATCTTGGGGTCGTGGTGGACAGCTCATTGAAAGTGTCGACTCAATGTGTGGCAGCTGTGAAAAAGGCCAATTCCATGCTAGAGATCATTAGGAAGGGGATAGAAAATAAAACAGCTAATATTATCATGCCCTTATACAAAACTATGGTGCGACCACACTTGGAGTACTGCATACAGTTCTGGTCACCACATCTTAAAAAGGACATTGTAGAACTGGAAAAGGTGCAGAAGAGGGCAACCAAGATTATCAGGGGCCTAAGAGCACCTTTCTTATGAGGCAAGACTACAATATCTGGGGCTTTTTAGTTTAGAAAAAAGACGACTGCAGGGAGACATGATAGAGGTCTATAAAATCATGCATAGTGTGGAAAAAGTGGAGAGAGAGAAATTCTTTTCTCTCACACACAACACTAGAACCAGGGGTCACTCCATGAAATTGATTGCCAGGAGGTCTAGGACCAACAAACAGAAGTACTTTTTCACACAATGCATGAACCACTTGTAGAATTCTCTGCCACAGGATGTGGTGACAGTCAACAACCTGGAAGGCTTTAAGAGGGGTTTGGATAACTTCATGGAGGAGAGGTCTATGGCTACCAGTTGGAGGGCTGTGGGCCACCTCCAGCCTCCAAGGCAGGATGCCTCTGAGTACCAGTTGCAGGGGAGTAACAGCAGGAGAGAGGACATGCCCCCAACTCCTGCCTGTGGCTTCCAGCGGCTTCTGGTGGGCCACTGTGAGAAACAGGATGTTGGACTAGATGGGCCTTGGGCCTGATCCAGCAGGGCTGTTCTTATGTTCTTAGAGTGTTCTTCCCTAACCACTGAGTAACTACAGCTAGCCACACAGACATGGGATTAAGGGGAAGAAGTTCCAGGACAGAGGGTGTGACTTCCCCGCAGATCGGTCGCTTTGTGTTTTAAAGGTTACACACTGTATTGGGATCAGAGGCTCAGAAACAGGAAACCTATTCCATTTTCATGGCTGAGAGCTGAACCCAGGCCCAACACCAATATGTTATCTGCAGGCTCACATGGGATCTCCTATGTGGGATATGTTAGGAAAGGGAAAATCCTATAATGAAAGAGCTAACCCCAGTTCTAAGTCATTTATAAGCAAGTGATAAAAGCTTGCCTTGATGTTTGCACATTAAAAAAAAGAGGTATCTTGTTTGTAAGACAAGAGGTATGTTATTTACTACTACTACTACTACTACTATAACCACTACTACTACTAATATTTACATACTGCTTTTCAACAAAAGTTGCCAAAGCAGTTTATAGATAGACAGATAGATAGATAGGCAGGCTCCCTTTCCCCCAAAGGGCTCACAATCTAAAAAAGAAACATAAGATAGACACCAGCAACAGCCACTGGAGGGATGCTGTGCTGGGGATGGATAGGGCCAGTTGCTCTCCCCCTGCTAAATAAAGAGAACCACCACTTGAAAAAGATGCCTCTTTGCTCAGTTAGCAGGGAGCCACACCTCTTATGAATTGTGCTGATATAAACTTCTCTTTGCAGGGAAGAGGGACATAGTCTTTCATGCTAGCAGACCTCAGACATCTGGTTATAGGGGTCCACAGAAACAGCTGGCCACACAGGTAACCCAAGTGATTGGTAGAACACTTCCAAGCATTGCTGGAGCAACACCCACCTCATGCCTTTGGTACGGAGTTCTCTTGATCTCTTGCTTGGAGCTAGCCGAGGTCCTGACTCCCCTTTCTCTTGGAACTGTCCCAGGTCTGTGCCCTCCCAGACCCCTGCTGCAGCAGAGATCCTGGCTCGACCTGGAATTGGATAGTCTATGAGCAAGTGAGCCAGGGAGTGAGTGAATTGGTGGGATTGTGGGTCTATCAATAATTGAGCAGGGGGGGGGGCAAATGCCCCAGGGTCATTGAGGGAGGAGTGGGAGGGCTCACTGGCTGGGAAACAGCTCACTCTTCGCTCTCTCTTTCTGCCTCTTTATTATTATTATTATTATTATTATTATTATTATTATTTTACATTTATATCCCGCTCTTCCTCCAAGAAGCCCAGAGCGGTGTACTACATACTTGAGTTTCAACCTTGCTACGCAGCCATGGTGCCTGTGATATGTCACATGATGCCTGCACATCAGGGTGCACAACTTTGGCCTCCAGCTGTTGTTGGACTACAACCCGCATCATCCCCAGTCACACTAGCCAATAGTCAGGGGTGATGGGCTGGGATGATGGGAGCTGTAGTCCAACATGAAGGCCAAAAGTTGAAACACTCCAGCTGTACCCCTACTGTACCTCACATGCTATTCAGGAAATAACTAAGTCACGGGTTCGTAAACCTGGGCCCCAAGGTCTTGTTGGACTACAACTTCCATCATCCTTTGGGTCTTGTGGCTGAGGGTGATGGGAGTTGTGGTCTAACAACATCTGGAGACCCAATTTTGAGAACCCCTGGGCAGGTGTGGATCTAGAACTGAACGAACATGTAGAGCACACAGGCCACCAAGTGGAGCCAGGCGGGAGCCGCCATGTACTGGCTAGTGTGTTCCCAGGGGCCTGCTGCTCATCTCTGCCACTCCCTGCCACCAACTGTTAGCCTCCACGGTCCCTGCTGGGCCGCTCACTCACTGCTGCTGTCGCTGACAGTTGACCTACCTTTGCCGGCCATGACACATTCTAAAGACATCACCACCCCAACGCTTGTTATTGCTGGAACGGGCTCATGTTAGTGAGGTGGCATCGTTAGACCCTGTTGTGGCTGGCAAAGGGAGGCGAGCTGGCAATAGCAGTGGTGGGTGAGCGGCCCAACAAGCGCTGAAGAGGTGAGCCATGGGCAGATGAGAGCTCAAGAGGCAAGAGGCAAGTGGCAGCAGTGGTGGGAAGGCTACTGAAAATCTAGCAACAGGTGGCTGCTACTACTACTACTACTACTACTACTACTACTACTACTACTATTACTACCAAACAACAAATCTTTATATACCATTTTTCGACAAAAGTTCCCAAAGCAGTTTACACAGAGGAAACAAAATTAAATTGATAAAAGGGTTCCCTGTCCCCAAAGGGTTCATAGTCTAAAAAGAAACATAAGGTAGACACCAACAACAGCCACTGGAGGGATGCTGTGCTGGGGCTGGATAGGGCCAGTTGCTCTCCCCCTGCTAAATATAAGAGAATCTACTCTTATAGAATCATCTACTACTACTACTGCTACTACTACTGCTGCTGCTGCTGCTGCTGCTACTACTTGATTTAGTTTCGATTTTAACTGTTAATTGATTTTAATTGTTTTTGGAGGGGCGGTATATAAATCTAATAATAATAATAATAATAATAATAAGTAGTAGTAGTAGTAGTAGTAATTGGCGCCCTAGGTGCAATTCCAAAAGACCTTGAAGAGCACCTCAGCACCATAGGGGCCACAGAAATCACCATCAGCCAATTACAAAAAACAACTTTACTGGGAACAGCCTATATTTTGCGACGATATCTATAACAACAACAACAACATTGATAACAAAATTCTGGCATCCCAGGTCCTTGGGAAGGACTCAATTTCTGAGTAAAACAAACCAGTCAATAGCACCTGTTTGACTGTGCAAACAAGAAATAATAATACAAAATTTTCAAAATGGTTTCTATCGAAAAAAACAAACCCGATGTTTCCCTGTCCCAAAAGGGCTCACAATCGAAAGGCTTGCCATCATCCCTGTGCCACTAAAAGCCGCCAACATCACTACGCCACGGTCCCTGGGCTAAATATCCGGAAACAAACCTAGTACTGAAGATTCAGGCAAGCATTCCGAGAGACACGATGCAGAAACATCTTAACTGGACCTGTGAATGGGAGCTGAGCCCACCCACGAGACTTTGCTTTGATCAACACTCCTCTAAAAGCAGCATTTAAGATGACAGATTAATTAGTTAATGTTTGTAAAGAGCTTTGAACATGCAACATATAGAGCTTTGAACTCTATAAATGCTGAGTCTCGTTATTAATCACGATTACACTGAGGCAGCCTGTCTCCGTCTAACGGGAGGCAGGGCACCCCGGAGGCCTGTGCCGCAGAGCTTCCGGGCCTCAGGTTCCTCGCTTGCTGTCTCTCAGTTCTGATTACCTCATCCCTTAACAAGGCTCCTTCTGGGCTCAGCGTACACACAGCAGGCACACGCTCCATATTCACGGAGCAAAGATCAAGCCGTTACTCTTCTCTGGAGAAGGGAACTGCTGATCCATCCAACACAGGCCAGGAGGCTTTTTACAAGCAGGGAATTGCTGACTGATTTGTGTAGCCCTTCTGGGGGATACCCTGCTCCGGAGGCAAGCTGTGCATTTTCAGGCTGGGAGCACTTCCGCCGAAATGCTCTGCTACATTATTTAGGGTGTAGTGAAGCCTGACCGTCAGGTAAAGCAGCGGGACTCTGGTAAATACAGGTAGACTGAAGGCAGCATAGCTGTCAGTGTGACAAAGTTAGTGGCTGTCAGAGCATAGCTACTGGGTGGCAGAATATTGCTAATTAGTAACCTTGCTAATTATTATAATTAATAACCTTGCTAATTAAAGGTTCTGTTCTCTTCAAATATCTTAGGAACACATAGGATCAAAGGAAGCTGCCTTATGTTGAGTCAGGCCATTGGTCCATGTAGCTCTGTATTGTCAGCATGGACTGGCAGCAGTTTTTCAAGGTTTCTGGCAGGAGCCTTTCCCAGCCCTATCTGGAGATGCCTCCAAGGATTGAACCTGGGACCTTCTGCA
Organism: Hemicordylus capensis; assembly: GCF_027244095.1. Lineage (NCBI taxonomy): Eukaryota > Metazoa > Chordata > Lepidosauria > Squamata > Cordylidae > Hemicordylus > Hemicordylus capensis. The sequence continues at coordinate 220,323,248 of NC_069661.1, read as the reverse complement.
TTACCTAAGGAGAATATCTTCAAGCAGACAGCACTCACAGGTATTCACCAATCAGAGTTCTCTCTAAATACCCCTGGTGGCGCAGTGGTAAAACTGCCGCCCTGTAACCAGAAGGTTACAAGTTCGATCCTGACCAGGGGCTCAAGGTTGACTCAGCCTTCCATCCTTCCAAGGTCGGTAAAATGAGTACCCAGAACGTTGGGGGCAATATGCTAAATCATTGTAAACCGCTTAGAGAGCTCCGGCTATAAAGCGGTATATAAATGTAAGTGCTATTGCTATTGCTAATTTTTTTCATCTGTGTGTGGAATGAGTTTCGTTCTGGGTGGCAGTATCAAGGCAATGTGTGCACACATGCATTCAGAGTGCGGCCCTCCTGATTCAACCTGAGCGGGATCTAAAATTAACCGAGCGGATATCTGAGCGCGCGCACATACGCACGCCTCAGAGGGAGCACTGTTGCCCATCCAAATGCAAACCAGGCCAGTTCCTGCTTAGCAAAGGGGACAGTTCAGGCTTGCTACAGTATTCCAGTGAGCTTCCCCATTTTTCAAGCAGAGGCCACTTGGGCAAGAAAACCTTCAAGATGGGAGCCCTTTCCCACTGTGCTGGCCTTCGCATCGCTCTCAAAAACTCTATGGGTCAAGTGCTGGGAAGGGCTACCGTGCTCAGTACTCCATGCATGCTTCCCAAGACGGTGCAGTAGCTCAGGGGGTCTCTGTCTGCCCAGTGCCCCTGGCACTGCAGCTCTGCGTGGTGAGAATGATCGTCTCCACATGGTGCCAGGGGGACTGTGTGTATTCAGCTTTGGCGGACGATTCACACAGGCCCAATAAACTATTCGCTGTGCTTAAGACTGATGGGCCTTACAATGAATATCCCTGCAGTGTGCAGTCAGATGCACACCACCACGCTTTACCAAAGTTTCCACCTTAATGAAATCTCATGAACGTTTCTTCCATTTTAATAACTGGATCTTCATTTGCTACGTGGAACCCAATGCTCCATTTTGGATCTTCATTTCCTCCCTGGATCCAAATTCTCTGGTGATCCTAGTCTAGAAGGGAACTTGTTTGAGCTGATCCCTAGAGGAGGAGCGGAAATTGGAGGCTTAATGTTTGTAATTAGCTCTGTGATAAGGCCTCCCACCAGCTTGCTGTGGCAGCTCACCCATGTGCAGATCAAAGGGCCACCAACGGGGGTTTGTTTGTGCTTTGATACCAGCTTGCAGGAAAGGGGAGGGCTTGCAAGGCATCAAATCAGCAGGAAGAAATTAAGAAAGAAGGAAAGAGCATTGATAGGAAGAGAAGGCTACATGCTACCTTGGAGTGGGCCAAATTCCTTGCCAGAATGGTTTCTTGGGAGCTTTAGAACTGATTCACAGTCTCAAAATATGCTTTTGGTGTTGCATTGCATCAGGAGTAGGCAACCTTTGGTACTCCAGCTGTTTTTTTATTGTGGATTGGGATGATGGGAGTTGTAGTTCAACAACAGCTGTTGTGGCAAAGCTTGCCTACCCCCTGCTACATGAATGTCCGGATCCTTCATAAATGTACCAGTCTTCATACCCTAAATATGCCAGCATGGAGTCAGAGGCAACAAGTAGCATAATATACTAGCAAAGCAGACTAGAAGTCCATCCTATATAAAGGTGGAAATGACTGCAAAGCAAATGAAATTGTGGTTCCTAGATCCTAAAGATAATTGTCAAGGAGAAGCAGTTTAAAGGCGTATTAAAATGAAATGGGTAGGAGAAAAAGATAAGGAAGTCAACTGGAAGATTACTGAGGAGGGGAGATTTCCCTAGCCTTTTTCACAGCTGCCACACACCAGGCTGACATTTTCTTTGCTTTATCCACACAACCTCAAGATCGCTCTCCTGGTTAGTCACTGACAATTCATACTCCATCAGTGTATAGTATATGAATTTGGGGTTTGGGGTGTTTTTTCCCCCCCTAATGAACATCACTTTACACTGAACTGCATTTCCGTCCCATCCACCTAATTTGAAGAGAAGATCTACCCAGTTCTTTGCAGTCCATTTTGGTTTTCACTACTCTCAATAGAATAAAAGAATCCTAGAGTTGGAAGGGGCCCTGTTAGTTTATCTAGCCATGAAATAGCTTGATATCATCTGCAGACTTGGCCTCCTTGCTGCTTAGCCCCAACATCCAGAACATTTGTGAATGAAAAAGCACTAGTTTCTCCCAATACAAGGGCTGATTCTACGATACGTTTAATTCTACAATATCTAATTCTGTGCCTGCACTGTGCAATCAAATTATACACACAGTCCTGAATTAGGGCCAAGCTATGCATTACATCAAGGATGTCATGGCTCCTATCATGCTTAAAATAATAATAATAATAATAATAATAATAATATATATATATATATATATATATATATATATATATATATATATATATATATATATAGCATGCTTAAAAATCAGCTGCAAGAAGTGGTGTGTGTGTGCATACGTGAACCTGATCAGAACTGTGGCATGGAGGAGGGAGATTTCAACCCATTGTTCCTACTCTGATCCTAATCCAGATTGCCCCCTCCCACAGTTGCTATTTGCCCTACAAAGGCAACTGCCATTAGCAGCCCCCTCCCCGCATGCCACAATGGAAGTCCTGATCCAAATCAGTGGCTGCTATCTAGGAAAAAATACCCAAGCACACAAGGGCCAATGCCATGCTTGACATCATGCTGACCCTTACAGAGACCAGGGAAAGTGCCTGCTTTGGTGTTTGTCTCTGTGTGAGTAGTACAGAGAGAGATCATATGGGTCGGAGAAAAAAAGGACACTTCTGGCGTGGGTGTCACAACCCCAGCCTTGAGCAGTTAGGTGGAGTCTGATACTAAGGATAAGTTGGGTACAGTTGGGTCAGAGAAGCCAGCCCAGCGGAGTCTTTGGGTGAGGCTCAGTCCCAGCCCCAGGTCCTGACACAAGGCTGGAGTTTGAGTTGCTGGCAATTTTCTGCTGCAGCAGGCAGTCTGTTTCCACCAGCTTGGTCTCTCCCAAGTGTCTCACTGGCCTTCTTAAAGGCCCCACCTCCTTGCACCAGCTGGTGCAGGTCACCTGCTAGCCCCCCGGCAGCCAATGGCGTGGCTCCACCACATCCTGCCAGCTGGGAGTCCCTGCAAGTGGAGACCCCAGAACCGGCATGCACTGAGCCTGAGCCTCCAATGAGCCAGGCTCTTCTATATCAAGTATGGTGCACTCCCCCAAGACTGCACAACAGCATAGGCAAGAGCCCAGGAGAGAATGGAGAAGAAGTGCTGGGCTCCAAGGCAGAGGACTGCCCCTTTAAATCTCAGGGCTCTCCAGGCAGGAGGGTGGAATGTGGGAGGACCACTTTGAGTCTGGAGAGAGAGTCCATGTGGGAGGACCACTTTCAGTCTGTCTCTGTTGGGAAAAGTCACTCACTGGGAGGTCTCCAGGGTGCTGCAACCATGTGGGTTTTTGATTTCAGGACAGGAGGATGGGGCAGCATATGCTCCCTGTACTCCTTAATCTAGCAGGGCATGAGAGTTACTCAGAGCCAACAACTGGGCCCTTGGGAAGCAATCTGAGGGCTGATTGGAGGGGCAAGGACTGAGACACATGCACTTGAGACAGGAGAGACGGAAGAGTCAGGCGAACAGAGAAAGGAGAGGCAGGGAGAGGAAAGACGGGTGAATGATGGGGAGGCAGAAGATGGGAGACAGGGGGCAGAGATGGTGTTTACAAGTGACTAAGTGAGTTAGTTGTGGGAATTTTAATCGGCGGCCCTGGTATTGATCTGTGCAAGATGCAGCAGGCGAGAGCGAGAGATGGGGGAAGGAGAGAACTGCAGTGCTATTAATACAGAGGACATACTGTAATCTATCAGTGTCAGACTAGGGAGCCAACCTGCTGCTTTAACCCTCTCAATTCTCTGGGAGGCCCAGTGCTTTGATCATTCTCATCCAACCGATGGACAAGAGGGCTGCTGTTGCGATTGAGCTTAAGAGATGATTATATAAAGAACGTTCCAAGACAGCTCAACGATATGAGTGATTATCCATTTATTAAAAGAGTTTCCACTAAGGAGATCTTGAATATTATGATCACAGCTAGAGAGGCCTAGAGAGGGTTATATTGATGATAGAACAGCTAAAATTTGTTGTCAATGAGCATCCAAGGATCTTGGTGATTTATATGGCCTCTCAAAATTAATAAACTGGCTGTCCATTCCCAGGCAGACCTATCCTTTTGGGGTCAGGATTCACTTTGGAGCCTCCGTCTAAACAGATTTATTTATTTGGAAGTTCATACCTCATCATCCTTCTTAGAGATGCAAAAGTTTTTATTAAAAGGTTGAGGAATTTCATGTTATAGAGATCACACTATTAATGACATTAGATGTGAATGGGGCAGTCCAAGATACGGGAACATAGGGTGCTGCCTTATATTAAGTCAGACCATTGGTCCATCTAGCTCAGTATTGTCTACACTGATTGGCAGCAGTTCCAAGATTTCAGGCAGGAGTCTTTCCCAGCCCTACCTGGAGAAGCCAGATATCGAACCTGGAATCTTCTGCATGCAAAGCAGATACTCTACCACTGAGTCCATCTAGGCAAAGAGCAAGATGACGCCCCTGCCATCTACAAGCAGATGCTCAATGTTCTCAGGCCATGCTGGCAAGGCAGAGGTGGTGACAGGGGAGCATTCTCAGACTATGGAAGCAAGCCAGGTGGTTGGGGCGTTTCTAGCTCACGTCAGGGGTGGGGTGGGGAGAGGGGAAAGGACAGGTGCGTCACGGCAGAGCGAGGGGAAAATGAACAGCATGCCCCAGTGGGATGAGGAAGGGTGATGGCAGAGAGTGGCAGGGTGGCTGTGGTGGCAGCGAGTTGACAATTGCTGCTCCTTGGACCTGGGCTTGAGGTGACCACCTCACCTTGCCTCATGGAAGGGCTGCCCCTGGATGTTGGAAAGTGACGTACGAATGTGAACTGCCTAGAGCCTTTGGAGTCAAACAGTTTACAAATTAAATAAATAAATAAATAAATAAATAAATAAATAAATAAATAATATACCACATGAGGATACTAGGTTGGCTTTACAAAATCCCTTAGATTTCCATGATGCCTTATATCCACCTACCTATTTCTTATTCAATCTAGCAGGTATTATTCTTGAAACACTCCCCTGCCTGCAAACTATTCTAGATTTCAAGATCATTTTTGTTTACAAGTAAAAGACATAGCAATGGCGTGTTTGCACCCAACATAGCTAATTTATTTATCCACCTACTCATTTCTTATTCGATCTAGCAGACATTATTCTTCAACCTCTCCCCTGCCTACAAACTATTCTAGATTTTAAGATCAGTTTTATTTACAAGTAAAAGAAGTAACAATGGCAACGTGTTTGCACCCAATGCAGCTAATTTGTTTGTGTCTTGGTTGAAGGAAATCATTTTAAACTCTGAGAACAAATTATGTTAGGGACACAAACTCACTTTCATGATCTGTATATATTGTATATACAGATTTATAGATGACATCTTTATGGCATTCCAAAGATGTTTAGGAGCAAAACTATTTATAGATTCATTTTGTATACAGTATATATCCCTTAATTTCCTAAGAATCTAGACACGCAATCCGTACCATTTTTGGAAGCTAGGGTTTATATCAGACAAGTAAAATAGCATGATGTGATTTGTTAAACCACAGAGGAATTCTATATGACATTATTATAGTCATCATCTGATGTACATGAAGAGGCATTTTCTTTTTTGGTCAATGAATACATCTTAAGAAAAATGGTACCAGTAAAAGACATTTTGAGATTCATTCCAAATCCTATGCCAGTAGAGGAAAGGGGTTTACCCAGGTTATATGTTCAACTCTTTGATAGTGTTAATTCTAGGGCTATCAGCCGGTTATGGAAATGTTTGTATCTGTGGGGAGGGCTACACTTTCTAATGCTCTGTGTTCACCTTCCCACATGCCTTCCTAGATGGCACTAGGGCTTCCTGCTCCTCCAAATCCCTTTAAGGGTGGTCCCTAGCACTGTGTATAGCATCATTCTGTGATGGGAATGGTTGTCTCCATGCAGGGCCAGGGATGATGTGCGCATTACCATATTTACCCAAATCGAAGACGACTCCGAATTTAAGACAAAGCCCTTAAAAGTTAGAGGTTTAATACAATTTATACCTGCATTTACTTGAAAGGAACAGGACTCTGAATTTAAGATGACCTCCTGGTTTCTAATATCAAAAAACTTGGAGAAAAACTGGTCTTGGATGCAGGTAAACACAGTATTCAGCTTTGACTATTCAGAGTTGAATGATTGCACAGGTCTAGTGAGCACCTATTGGATAGTGCCTGTGACACCACTGGTATTGAGCGACATAACTATTCCCATGTTTGAGCTTCTAAATGTGTGTGTGTGTGAGTGTGTATGCGTGCATTATTCAGAGTACAGAGACCGCTGCACTACACAAACACATAAATGGCCTTGTAGTCCTGAAAAGAAAGTGGTTGGTACCTTCTTCCCCTTGTAGCAATATCCCATCATTTCCCTTACACCTCTCCTTTTAATGAAAATGTTGTTTTGTTTGACATGCACTCCCACACCCAGTGCTGAAGCAACTCCCTATATATAGTTTGTTAAGTGACGGAGCTGTTCTCCTTGCAGCAAGGTTATTTCCCCACCTCAAATTAAGGTAAGGCATTTTATGCATTTTCCCCGAGTATCTGTAATTCAGAGATGCTTCAGTGCATCCCATTAATCTACAGCTGTGTGCATGCTATTGTATGCAGTCTGTGGACGTATGATGCTGTTGTGTGCAAGTACTCCGTATGCAGTCCAGAGACTGCAGTTCTGTAGACTGACATTCCATTGCATGCACTGACATTCTGTGGTACAAACAAATCATACATAAAAAGGAATGTCAACTGATAAAAGGCATTTTAGTCAGTCATATGAATTTAAGTTGATGATATTTGCATATATTTGCATATGCCTAAACATAACCTTTAAAAAAACTATGCTTCATGGATCAGGACACTCAGAAGTCAGTCCAACTGATTTCAATGGGGCTTGCTCCCAAGGAAATCTATAGAACCACAGTCCTACAGCCTACCTGGAAATGCCCACTGTCAGCTAATTGCCTCCCTGTCCTCTTGCTAAGCAGATTCCTCCCAAGCATGAGATGCGGACCAGCAACAAGAGAGCTCTGAGCCCTGATCTAAGTTCTCTCCCTCCTATCACCAAAGTGGTAGGTGGGGTGGCGAGGCGAGGCGAGGCGAGGCGAGGCAATTGGGATATGCCAATCAGGGCAGCCTAGCCATGAGGCAGATTGAGGCAGTTGCCTCAAGTAGTGGATTAGTCAGGGTGAGTCCTCTGCCCACCTCAACTGTTTACTGCCCATCTCTGTTGTCCACCATCCCCAGAGATGCTCTGGGCCACCAGTCTGTGATGCTCCACCCTTCCTTTTCTACTGCTCTCCCCTCTTCTTTTTCAAATCCAGGGAATGCAGCACTTCATGCCTTCAGGCTAAAGGAAATTTACTATTCCTTATGTGGCAAGGGCTACATCATTTGGAGCATTTCATTTAGAAAAAAGGTGACTAAGGGAAGATACAACAGAGATTTATAAAATTATGCATGGTTCAGAGAACATGGATAGGGAGATGTTCTTCCTTTCTCTCAACACTAGAATCAAGGTCATCCCATGAAATTGACTGCCAGGAAATTTAGGACCAACAAAAAGAAATACTTTTTCACACAGTGCATAATTAATCTCTGGAATTCTCTGCCATGGGGATGTGGTGATGGCCACCAGCTTGGATGGCTTCAAGCAGGGCTTAGACAAATTCTTAGAGGACAAGTCTATCAATGGTTATTAGTCTTGATGGCTATAGGATATTTCCACCTTCAGAGGCAGGGTGCCTCCGAATAACAGTTGCAGGGCAGCCACAGTAGGAGAAGGGGCAAGCTTTCATCTCCTGGTTTGCATGGCTTTCCAATGCAGCTGGTGGGCTACAGTGGGAAACACAGCGCTGGACTAGATAGGCCTTAGGCCTGATCCAGCAAGGATGTTCTTATGCCTATAAGTGTACCACCAGGTGAGGGGATGGCACTTGGTGTGACAAGCTCCTGTGTGCCCCAGCTAAGTGTGGGGCAGAGGTGGTGGCATTTGGTGCCCTACCTCAGATGCTGGAAGATCTTCATTCATTCATTCATTTTCATTTTTACACTTATATCCCGCTCTTCCTCCGAGTTGCTCAGAGGATATGTATGTACATGGATATGTTTATCCTCACAACAACCCTGTGAGGTAGGTTAGGCTGAGAGTTAAGTGACTGGCCCAGAGTCACCCAGTTAGTTTCATGGTTGAATGGGGATTTTAACTCACGTCTTCCCAGTCCTAATCCAACACTCTAACCACTACGCTATGCTGGCTCCTCTTGCTCTGATGCTGATGCCAATTTACAAAATGAAGGAAGAGAGAAAGAAAGAAAGAAAGAAAGGGGAAAAAGGAAGAGGGAAGACCTTTTCTAAAATGGCACCAGATTCACTAAGGGTAATTTTAAAATAATTTGGAATCTCATGAATCAATTAAATGTTGCAGCCCTAATAAAAATTAGGCACATATTTACAATGTTATATCAGAAATGTGCTTCTTATAATTGATTTCAGGAACTCTTCTTATTGGTGCTAAGAACACCTTTAATGCTTCAGCTTAGAAACATAGCGAAAGAACTTATTGTAGTCTGTCCCAGAACACTCATCAGGGAAATTTACCTTCTCCATTATTTCTTGATGTTGGCCGGGCAGCAATGACTATTTCCAAGTTTCATAATGCTTGTGATATTAAGAGATTCATCTCCTTGAATCAGGGATGAGAATTTGGCGGGGGTGTTGGGTTAAATCTTAATTACAGTTTTATTTTGGTAAAATTGCAAGATCAGTCATGGTTAAAACCAAGGGTTCCCAAATCTTGGGTGGCCAGAAATTTATGGACTACCACTCTTATCATCCCCAGGCACAATAGCTGAAGATTGTTGCTGGGAGTGATGGGAGTTGTAGTCCAACAACATCTTTCACTACTACTACTACTACTGCTACTACTACTACTACTACTACTACTACGGATATTATACACCACCCTTCAACCAAAGGTCTCGAAGCAATTTACATAGAAAAATAAATAATACATAAATAAGATGGTCCCCTGTCCCCAAAGGGCTCACAATCTAAAAAGAAACATAAGGTTGACACCAGCAACAGCCACTGGAAGGATTCTGTGCTGGGGCTGAACCCTTGGTTTAAATCATGAGAAGCTCCTTCAAGGAGTTCAGGGGGCATACACAGGTTGCACAACATCCATTCTCACACAGCCCTATGAGGTAGGTTAAGCCAATTGTCACTCAGTTAACTTCAGGCTGGGGGCCAATCTACCTGATAGCAGTAAGTATATTTTCAAACACGAGCCTGCCTTATCACATGTAAAGTGTGTGTGTGTGTGTGTGTGTGTACTATAAGCTCAGAATGGGGATATGGACAGCTTGTCACCTGTACTCCTGTAGGTCCCCTCCGTTGCTTTTCAGTCCTCCTATGTGAAGGTAAAAGGACTCTAGGGGAGAATGAAAGTAGGAGAAATATCCAGCAACCCCATTTTATATTTTAGTTGCACCCTTCCACACACTTTAGATGTCATTGACACAGACCCATGTTTAAAGACACAGGTGTGCCACTGTCTTGCACAGTGGGATTTGAATCCAGGTTTCCTTATTCCAAGTTCTCCATGACATCACACATACCTCCTGGTTCTTTAGCCTCTGGGGTTGATACTGAAAACTCTCTGTTGAAAACTGCAAGCAAAAGAGAGTTTTGCTATAGAATTTGGGCTCCCAGAGCAAATTGCTAAGTCCAAACAGGTGCTGCTACTTTTAGCAGAGCAAGAATTGAGGAGACAGCAGAAAGCCTAAGTTTAGGATAAATAATGAGGTCCTTCACACAACCAAAAACTGGGTAGGACAAGGTCTGGGAGCTGTGTGTGCTCCTAACTTTTGGTTGTGTGGAGCAAACAACTAGGTAGGATGAGGGAGAGGTGGTTGTGTGGCACCATGGTAGGAGGAAAAGCTGCGTAGGACAGCATTTGACCAAGGCAGGTGGAGGCAAAGCCATCCTACCTAGTAGTAGTAGTATTAGCAGTAGCAGCAGCAGCAGCAGCAACCAACTTTTCCTCCTACTTTGTTTCCATGTAGTCACTGAGGCGGGTCTCACGATCCGTGAGACCTGCTTTTTTAGAAACTGCAGGGAGAGCGGGCTAAACTCGCTCTCCCCACAGACGAGCGGGCAGGGAGCCCTGGGCGGCCAGATCGGCCGCCCACATGGTTGCCGGCTCTGTGACGGAGCTGGCAGGGGGTGGGGGAGCGGGGGCTGCACAGCCCCCGCAAGCCCCAGTATGCCCTGCGCGAGTGCGCAGGGCATGCTGGGGAGACCCCCGAAGCCAGGAGGCGGCTTTTCGCCTCCAGGCTGGGGGTCTACTTGTGAGTAGGCGTGGTGCGAAGGCGCGCCGTGGCTACTCACGATTGTAAAAAGCAGGTTTGCGGAGCACTTGCTCCGCAAACCTGCTTTTTGCCAGGGGTTCCAGAGCGGGTTACCCGCTCCAGAACCACTGGGCTCATTCTGACGATCAGCAAAAATCAGGCTAGCGGAGGCTAGCCCTATTTTTGCTGATCGTCCGAATAGCTCCACTGTTTCCTACTCCTACCTAGTTGTTTGCTCTCACACAACCAAAACTGGGAGAACACAAAGCTCCTAAATTTACATAGACAGTGCAAATGACCTCAGTGTGTGTTTTTGGTGCACGAGCTTAAAGTCAAGCTAGATCTCTTGACTCCACTCCAAGGACACACACACACACAATTACAAAATTTATTTCACTACACTGCAGAGGTGCACCTAGGTAATTTTGGAGCCTGGGCATAAAGTCCTTTTGGGGCTCTGACCCCACCCCGCCGCTGTAAGATAAGCTGCAATGCACTATTTTTTAAAACCAGAACATGAGTAAGGAAAGCTGCAAACATTTTTCTTTTTGTATTTTAAGAAGAAATTATGAAGAAGATACTCCCCAATGGCCTGCAGATACCATATTTTGCATGGACAATCCTGCCACTTTAATTAGCTGAATGTACTACTCGCCCCTCTCACTCTCTCTCTCTCTCTCTCACTGTTAACTGCTGCTGTTCTCTGGACTGGACTGGACTGGTGGTGGTTCTCTGTTGGGGTGTGTGTGCGTGTGTGTGTGTGTGCACACTGGCAGGCAAGGGAGGCGTGTGATAATTTGCTTGCTGCAGGCGCTTGCCTGGTGCTACTGTTTGCCTCTGCCTCTCTGCTCATGTCTGTAGTCACTGCTCAGTCGGGGAGGGGGAGTTGGAGTTTCTGTCTCTCTCTTCCTGTCTCTGTCTCTCACTGTGTCTCTAGTGCGACTCCCTCCCTCCCTCCCTTGCAGCAGCCTCTGCTCACGCTTATGGCGCAGGCCCAGGCAGCACTTGGCCCAGTTGCACCCAGCCCACAGCCCCCACTCCCCTGCTGCAACAGGAGATTTGGCAGGACACAGGCGGGCAGGGCTGGCTGCATGGGCTCCAAGCTGGCATGATTGGTGGGCGAGTGGGCTGCTCCATGGTGCCCAGCAGTGGCAGCACAGCCCAAGCCGGGCACCGCGACCACTACCCACGGGACATTTGGGGCCTCCTTGGTGGTGGAGGCCCGGACTTCGGACCGCAAGCCCAGTCCAAAGGGCACCACCGCTACATCGCGTCAAGTCCATCTCTGCACGACTCAACTTTTTGTCGGCCTTGACATTCCACCCTTGTCCTTATTTACTTATTAAATATGCGTTTTGTACTTCCTCTGAGGTGCTCACAGTGATATTTTAGCCTAGCAGCCATGTGAAGTAGGTTAGGGTGAGTAACAGGGATTTTGGCTCAAGGCCACTCAGTGAGTTCATGGGTGAGTAGGGATTTGAACGCTGACTTTTCACATGGAAGCCTAGCATACTAGTCAATGCACTACACTAGCTCTGTTTCCCCCCTCCTTCGCACCCCTTGCTTATAGCTGCTTATGAACAGATTGGGCTCCCCTCTGAGGGGTTCACAACTGAGGGTTCACCTTCTGCCTGAATTAAGAATCCAGAAAAAGAACTTCTAGAACTGCCAACTTCAGATGTCCAGACCTCATCCTTTCTCTTCCTTTAAATTCCTGTTTTCTGCAAAGTTTTTTCTTGTTCACCACAGAGTATCTTATACTATGCTTTTTACCACCAGACGACTCTTCTTCCCCTGGGTCCAGCAGCTATGTTCAAGAGTCCTTGTAATTCAAGGTGTGTTTTGTTCTTTTTAAACTGTATTAGCTTTTAAAAAAATTTTGTAAGTTGCTTTGGATTCACTTGGTGAGAATTTTACAGGGATAAAACTCTTTTACATGGATATAAATAAATTAGTCTTGGCAAAGAGGCACCTTTTAATGTGGTGATTCTCTATTTAGCAGGGGGAGAGTAACTGGCCCTATCCACCCCCAGCACAGTATCTCCAGTGACTGTTGCTGGTGTCTATCTGATGTTTGTTTTAGATTGTGAGCCCTTTGGGGACAGGGATCCATCTTATTTTCAATAAGTTAAATAAATCAATATGTTTGTTATTTCTCTGTGTAAACCGCCCTGAGCCATTTTTGGAAGGGCGGTATAGAAATTGAATGAATGAATGAATGAATGAAAATTCATCTATCTCATGGGACTTTTCCCAGGCAAGTATGTGGAGGATGGTAACTTAAAAGTCCACCAGCCAGGAATCACAGCACCTCTCTGTTCTGTGCAGCTGCAAGCACAGTGTTAGTACTAAATAATGTTTGTTATTTGAAAATAACAGCATTTTAATAATCAGGTTAGGTTTTGCCCAAACTTCCCTGAAACTGCGGGAATAACTGATATTTAAAACATCTTTGAAGTGAAATTCATTTATTGGGCTTTAAAGTTTTAGGACCAAACTGCACTTATATTTGCTTTCTCTAAGCCATGATGGTAATTAGAGATGTTAGGCTTTGATTCAGTTAGGTCTTTGCTTCTCTAGCTATTAAGATATTCCCTTTTGCAAGCTATACAGGATGGCAAATATTGGCGCAGCGTTAATTTCTTGCCCCCCTTCTCTCAACCTTCCACTCGTCCATCCACTTACCAAGTTGCTGAATGGTGCTGATGCCGCTGCTGCTATGAAAGGCGTCACTCTCTTTCCCCACTCTCTGCTCCTCCACTTCCTTTTCCTCTCCTTCCTCCTTTTCAAATGCCATGTGGGAGGAACAGGAGGAAGAGTGGCCATTCACCCACTTGGTAGCTGGGCACAACGGATCATCACCACCACATTGCCAGGAAAGGGGGCAGAGGGGGGACTGGAGACGGTGCACAGGGGCGTAACAAGGCTGGAGTGGGCCCAGAGACAAAATTTTAAAATGGGCCCCTCACTGATACACACACACACACACTTCACAATATATAGTCATGTGACTTGCCTCTGGGGGCCCCCTCGAGGCGTGGGGGCCCCCAGGCAGCCGCCTTCCCTTGCCTAATGGTAGTTACGCCCCTGCGGTGGGAGGGAAGCAGGGAGGGCACCCTGTTTCATATGCCAAAAGATCTTTGGCATTTCCTCCTGGTTTTTTTTTTACTAATGCCTCTTTCCATTCTTAAGAGTGCTGTTTTATGGCACATACAGGGGCGAGTTCTTCGTGAAGAAAGGTGAGGCAATTGCTTCAGGCAGCAGATTACTGGGGCACCAGTGAGGCAGCAAGATGCTTTCCTCCTTTTTAAAAAGAAGCCAAAGAGTGGGAGGAGGGTGTGTGTGAGAGGTGGCGACATTTGGCACCCTGCATCAGATCTACAAAAGTCTAGAGCCATCACTGGGCACCTCAGTCTGAAAGATCCCTGAGACATCTGCTGTTTATTAGATATATATCCTCTTTTTTGGCCATTGGGGCCTCAATGCGGCTTACAACATTTAAAAATCCAATTAAAACATTTCTTATATCACTCCCCTCCCCCTCCCATTTTCTTTCCCTTAGTCCTTGCTGCTTGGAATGGGTCTGCTGTAGCCAATCCCGCCCCCAACATGTTATAACCATTGCACCCATCACCATTTTGAAACTGATTAAAGAAAGACTCCTACCATTATCCTCTCAGCATCAAAGTACTATTCCCAGACAGAGCGGCATGCCTTCAATGGGTCCATACCCTTACACATCACTCTTCGATAACTGCTTGAAGACTGTTGTTTCCTAGTACAGAATCTGATCAGCACATCTTTTCAATACACCTATGGAAGGAAGTCAGTATGATCCAGTGGATTAGGGACTAACCTGCAACTCAGAAGACCTGATTCAAGTCCCATTTTGGTGATGGAATCATTGTGTGGCCTTGGTCAGTCACCCTTTTCCTCATCTCTAGATCATCTTCTGCAAAATGGGAATTATAGTGACCCACTAACCATAGTCGATGTAAGGGGAAACAATATTTGTTGTTTAAAAGGCTGTAAAATAACTATGTGTGTTAAACTAATAATATAGAAGCGATAGAAACACGTATGAAGTGTTAGTGGAGCAGGTATGTACATAGGAATATGGTCTACTGCAGAGGATCTATTTCCACCCCCAGCTTCAGGGCCTATTCATAATCAGTGCTTTAACCATAGAATTCATCTAAGCAAGCAAACAGTACATTGTGTGAATTGGATGTTTTAGTGGAAATCTAAAAATAGTACCCACAATAAACCTGTCTGTCAGAGAAGACCAAACATTTGCAATGAATTATATTTACTTCAGACACAAAATTGCAATTCCCATCCTTCCACGCTGTCCCCGTTCCTGATTCCACATATTTTTGCCAGGGTCCCTTGTGTAAGAGCAAAGCCCAGGTCTTGCTGTCCAGGTCTTGGAACATGACATAATGACCGCCGTTCATTTCCATTTTGACTCTCTTTCTCCAGGGACCTTTCCATGAATTAAAAACAAACAGCTTTGCTACAAGCCTCCAAACAAACCCACATAAGCAAGGACCAGGTTATATTAAAAAAAAATCTTTATTTCATGTACCAGGATTTTTTTTTTTGTAATTTTCTTCTTTTTAAAATTTTTCTTTTTAACAGTCTGAAAAAAAACACAAAATAAAGAAAATGGAGGTTTGTTTCTTGAACTGGTTTGAGCTGAACATAAGCAGTATCCTTGGAAAAATTTCCCCACCAGTCCGAGCCCTCCCTCTTCTTCCCCCCCACTTACTCCCCCTCTCTCTCTTAAACAGTCACTCACACATACACACACAAGTACTCATTCGTCTTTATGCAATCAAAAATGCTCAAGAACTCTATAGGCGTCAAGTTCTTGAAAGCAGCTTTGGGATTTCAACCAAAACACCATCCTCTGTCTATGCTGGAGTACAGGAAACCATTTTTAACTCGGTTCTCGGGGTTTGGATATTTATTACAATGTCTTCTGCCCCTTTCCATTGTTACAGGTTTGCAGGCTGAGGTGTGGGATTGAGCAGGAGTTCCAGACATTCACTAGAGAATGGGGATGTCCCATATCAATTCCCAGTGTCACCCAAGTTGTATCTTTGCTGTTCAATCATGATTGATCTATCTGCTGAGGCGTGGGGAGAATTCACTCTGTCATGGCTCACTTTCCTATGTACTGCTCCCCCACTCAGCCCTAGGAGAGACTCTATTCTCCTCTGTAAGAGGAGAAAAGAAGGAGAAAGCAGCAATTTCTGGGTGGGTGGCTTTTTCTGAGCCCCGTTTAAAATCCAGCAGGAGCCAAGCTGTGGAAAGTGAAGACTCTTTGAATCGAAACAGCACTAGTTTGACAGAAAAAGTCAAGCAAGAGCCTAAAGGTGCTGAGAGGAGTCCACTGACCCACCCATGAAACCCTTAGCCTTGTATGCATCCTCTTCAAGGCAACACCAACAGCTCTGACATCTCTAGGACTATGGAGAAGTCAGATTTCTTTTGACCCAAGCTGGAACCGCACCTTAAAACTAAGTTAGTACCACGCACTGGCATGGCCATCGTATCAGTCTGCCTCACTGGCTGCCCCACGACCTTGTCAGAGCTTGCTTTTTCCATCTCCCAATAGCAGCTTTCAAGAGGGAATTGAATTACAGGTGTTTGCAGGCACACGGAGGCCCTTCTGCAAAAAGCCACGGCTCCCTTATGCGCATGATGGTGCTTTTGATGTGTGCTGTGGGTATGTGAGGGATAGTTGGTTGTATGAAGGGTAGGAAGGATGGGTGCTATGTATGTACCCCCGCTTTTCACTGATGTAAACCCAGAGTAACTGCAGTGGAATTAGCAATGTAAGCTTAGCATCTAAGCAGGGGGAAAGGAGAATCAGAGATGTGACCAGGAGGCCTGAACGCCCCACTGCCTTACAGCTTACAGTGTTTATGCCCTCACTCCCAAACTGAACATGGAGGGTTACTGCAGGGGTGTGCGCAAGGGCACTGCTTGGATCGGGGAGAGCAGACCTATTAGCAAAGCAGGGAGCTCCTACACCCTCAATTATGCCCCCTCTCCTGACATATGCTAAAAAGCATACACAAGGCAGACATCTAAGCCTCACTTCAGCCTGTTGTGGGCTGCAGTGCCAGGAAACACAGCACCTGCCTGCTACTTAGCTATTAAAGGCACAGGAGCCCCTTTCAGTCCAGGGGGCTGGCAAGGCCTACCCCACGGCCTGTGGTAGAGTTGCATGCCTACTCTTTATGGTCATAAGGAACAGCAGGTGGGGTCAGTAGGTAGAACACCAAGAGGCCCTTGAGGGAAATTTGGGGTCCCAGGAAAATAATTCTCACGGGTCCCTGTTCCCTCGACAGCCACACTGACCCTCGATAAGAGTCGCTTCCCCAAGGACTCCCACTTCCAACTCCTCCCGGCAGAGATAGTACATGGTAAGTCCTTCCTTTCTCTCTGCCTTCTCAATGAGAGCAAGAGGATAGTAGAAGGAGAAAGATGAAGAAACTGGTTGCCTAAAAAGGCTGAGCCCTAGGGATCCTGCTTAACTCCTTATCCCTTCCATAAATTCTGCTGAAACTTGTAGAGCTACAAGATACCTTGTGGGACAACTTGGCTCCTCTGAATTTCAGTACAGTAGGAGAGGGAGAATTTCAGCTGGTGCAGTTTCTCCCATCATTTTGCTTCAGTGCTGGGAAAAGCTGCACCCACTGAATGTCTCTCTTCTATGTCGTTCTGGACAGTACAAACTATCCCATACTGAACATGGCAAGGCTACTGAGGGAGTCTGTGTAAGGCAGGGTAAGTCTACGGTCCTTGTGTGGCTGGCACTGACAACAGAAGGAAGTCAGGGAATAAGCTTTCAGTAGTATATAGCGGGTATTAGGACTGTTTCTTGGTAGATGTGTTGGCTTTGTGGGTGTGTTTGTATGAGGGGGAGGAATGCAGATGGAACAGGCAACACCTATCCATGAATCAGGTAAGCTAACAATGTAAAGAAACTTGACATCAGTGGGCAGGTAGCAGTCACTTTGTCTGCAAGCTTTTTTCTTAAGCCTGGGGAATGAGTGCAGGGAGACAGCATATTGGCCAGCCTGTGAGTGAATGTGAGCGAGGTCTTTTTTCGTAACAGCTCATCCTTGTTCAGTCTTCTGACTCCAGCGATAGCAGCATCTTTCTCTCCCTGGGAAGAGATTTTACTTGGCCCAAGGTTCTTGTGTCCTGTGGGGAATGCTAGCCACCCCAACCAGCTGGCCAAGTTCTCAGGGTGCCTTTTAAAAGGCTTGTTTTGTTGAATGGATTTGGTTTCCATTTTCTCTGTAGAAGCCTCTCAACCCCTAAGATTTTAGTTTTCACAGTTTTTCAAGCTGGAAAAAAAAATGAAAAGAAAAATACTATCTGGCTTTCTTGCAAGTAAATCCACTTATTATATTTACATTTATTTATAGTTGGTTTTCTTTTATTAAAAAATTGCCACTTTTTTATGAAGCTTTTTTTTTTTTTTTGCAATGTCACTGTTAACCTCAGGATAGTCACAGGCTAGTGAGGCTGAACTGATCAGCCTTAACTTCCTGAGACCTGGAGATCAGCAAATTAGCATAATCCCCGGAATCCCCAAGGACAGGAAGGTCACTATTAAGCCCTGCGGATCAGCAACAACATGTTGAATCACCAGTCCCTCCAGGGGGTGTGGTGAGTTTAGGCAGGCCACAATGCACGTGAAAACAAAGGCATCCCTAAGGACACTGAAATCACTGCATTTTACTACCATTGCCCCTGGAGATCCTTAGGAACATGTGAGTCCACAGTGGGTTAAAAGTGAACAGAATACAAACTAAAAACAAAAACAAAAAAACCCAAAAAACAAAACCAAAACCAAACCCAAAAAGAATCCAAAGAGCTGCCTCCTCTTCCCGCTTGGTTTTATAATTTTTTTTTTTAAATTTCTCGGTTCCTTTTTTAAATCTGTTTTTATTAAATATTAAAATAATGGTACATGGGAAATCATGCATTTTCTTTTAAATTTATTTTCTATTTTTTATATTTTTAAATTTCTTTCTCTTGATTTTTTTAAAGTGTTTTCTTTTTTTTTTCTTTTTCCATTTTTTAAAACTTTTTGTTGTTTCTTTTCGGATGTTTCACTTAAGTTTGTTTGTTTGTTTTTTTTTGCTTTTGGAAGGTTTCCCCATGGTTGCTTTCTCCTCTCCCCCCCTGCCCTCCCCTACTGCTCCCTCCCATCCTGCACCCAATTCCCACTCCCACCTTTCCTGTCCCCCATTTTCAGCCCCTCTCGACGGCTTCATACGGGGGTGGTCCGGCGGTTGGCTGTGTTAGTGTGGATAGAGTCCTTGTTTTCTTTCTGGATACAATTGTGAACCTGGAGGAAGCTGTTATCCCTGTCTGAATTGTAGGTGGCGGTAGGGGTAGTAGCAGCCTTCAGGGGGTCCCTGGTCAGGGTATACATCGAGATCTCCGTTGATGGGAGGGTGTTGAACCCTTTGATCCCGACGGGAGAGGCATCCCTGGAGTGTGAAGGCTCGGTGGAACGGGAACTGGAGCGACTGCGTCTCTGATAGCGGTAGCGGTAGCTGGGTATGCGGGTAATGGCAGAGGACTGGAGGTAGTCCGTGGCATGAGCATTGGCACGCAGCTGTTTGTGCCGGTCAATAAACATGTGTACGGCCAGCACTCCCACCATCTCGGCTATAATGAAGGACAGGGCCCCGAAGTAGAAGGACCAACCATAAGAGTAACTGTTCTTCTTGGAGTCGCTTTTCGAGGGGTCTCCAGCATTGGCTGATATGTACACAATGATGCCAATTATATTACTCAGACCTGTGGACCAAGGGCAAGAGAGAAGAAAGCGTTAAGACTGACCCCTGGATGTACACCAAGTATTAAGGCTTCATAGAGATGGGTAACTGTTCTGAGTACTACCCAGATATTTTGTCAATAACCTACAGACGTCTAATGTCCAATTCATATGGGTTTGTTTTTAACATGACAGTTGTGCAGAGAGCTGCCATACAGTAATTTTTGTGGCACTTGATCTGCGAATGTTTCATCCTGTCAAGGTCAAGGTCATGAAGCCACCTTTTGGCTCAATTTCCCTTTTGAGCCCTTTTTGGTACTCTCAGTGTGTACTGGCAAATTCACAAGGCAAGTTTAGAAAGGCAACTTAGAGTGGCTTCACTGTTAAAAAATTGCTATATGACTTGTTTTTGACCATGGATGGCTTTACACATCACTTGAAATTCAGTGGAACTGTCAGAACCCCGGGAATGTGTACCCAGCTTCTGGTGTTTGGACAGACATTCCAAGATTGAGCAGGTCATATGAACCCGCAGTCTCAGTATATCCTGCTCTACTTGCAGTCCAGAACTTGACATCTGTTCCTTAGATTTGAAACAAGGGATAGATGTCAGGTTCTGGACTGTAAGTAGACTGAGATATGCTGGCATTGGGAGGTTTGTATGATACGCTTAATCTCGGCAAGTCCATCCCAATGATGAAAGTCTGGTGCTCATGCATTCCCAGGGCTTTGGCAGCTCCGCTGAACTTCAATTTTGGTGCAATGTGTGAAGCTGACCTGTATGTTTAATGAACACCAGTAGCAGCTTGTAAACTACTTAGCACTTTCCCAGACAATTTAAAAACAAAATCATCTTTTTTCCTTTAGTTTACTTTAGTGCCAATCTAGTATGATATTCTGTTTTCATGTAATTCAAGAAGGGCTTGTCTTGATGCAGGCCAGGAGAGGAGGAAATCATTATACACCAGTTTTCAGTTAAAAAAAACCAAAGCAAACCAAACCAAAGGAAACCAAACCAAAACCCTCAGGAGAGATGTGCACTCCAGCACTAGAGAGGGGAAGTGCATAGTCTTCAAAAGTCTGTTTTTAAAAATGAGCTAAACACCTGAGACATTATAGGGCAGTGCTAAAGGGTTCAGCCTTGTTGGTGTTTGCTACCTGAAGAAAAAATATATATCTCAACCATATTCTACCCAGTACCCACAATTGCAAGGGACATGCTAATTGGGGCGGAACATCGTATTTTCAAATTCACAAATGAACTACTTATTTAAGGTATGAAAAATGATCTCTGTAAACGCCTCTTTATAAAAAAAGAAAAGAAAGGGTTCTACCAGGCATGCAGAGTGGCTTGAAGAGCTGCCAGTCAGGAGAAGAGTCCCTCCTACAAATAGAACCTTGAAGAAAGCGGGGAACAAATGCTTGGAGTCTGGTAACTGGTCTTCTGAGGAAGTTCTGAGAAAAGTCTTCAGAGAACAGCCAGCTGTCTCTGAGAGGAGCCCCTGTTACCTGCCTTTAAATGTACTTCCTAAAGAAAGCCTTTCAGTAGTACGATCATAGCCTTTTTGGGATAAGCCAGCTCTGTTGTATATATGTTTCCCTTCATTTTAACCCTGTACCCCTTTAGAATGTAGCTGCAATTGAACAAGAGGGGACCCTGAGGGGCCTGCTGGCTGGCTGACAATGTGCTCTGGTCCCTCATGCCTCTCTGAAGGAGGTTGGGAGGGTAGAAAAGCCTGGAATACCTTTTGTTCCAGGGCCCATTCTAACCTTGCTATAACCCTAAACCCAAATAAATCTATATACATTCAGTTTTGTTTTTGTTTTGTGAAGAATTCCTCTATCTCTCCATCGATGCCTTCTACCTATCAATCACACTAAGATATTTATTTAAACAGGTGCTCCGTTGCAGACCATGGTTCCTTGGGGTTAATCAAGGAGCACTGACAGCAACTCTTAATTCTTTCACATCACAAAAGGCCCTGTTTAGCCCATCGAAAGTGGGCTACCTTATACCCTTACAGGACCCCCCCCCAATGACATTGTTTCGACATTGTTAATGATTCCTTCCTCCTCATCCCCTCTTATTTTTGTGCCTTAAAAAAAAACAAACAAAAAAAACAACCCCTATAACATTTGCGTTCTGAAGGGCCCCAACAGCAATGGAATTTGCAAGAGATCATTAAAGGTAAAACAAGTGATAGGTATATTTATATAAATAATCATTAACAGAAGTATTTAACAGTTCTCACACATATCTTTCCCACCTCCGCCTTGTGTCTTTAAAAAGTCCAGTGTTCAACTGATCAAATCCACTTTGGAAAGAAGGAAAGTAAAACAACTGTCTAACTTGAACTCCTGGCTTGATCCCGTTCTTCCGTTTTCAAGCACTTTACCTGCAACTTTCTATGAAGGCCCTCAAGACAAACGGAAGAATTGCAGCCCTAAGCAAGGGTTTGGGATGGTTTAACTTCTGTCTTATGCATCAGACGTCCATCCATTATCTCCCTCTGTGTCTACTCACAGCAACTTGACCACACCCACCAGCCTGAACCAAGTACTACACCCTTGTGGGAGTTACATTCTCCCCTGCTGATGTCCCCAGCAGTGCACTTACTGTTCGTGAATGGCAGTGAAGCAACGACAGTTGTGGGAGCTTAATATCAGACCTCATTGACAGATCAAGAACATAATCATTAAATCTAACTGGTTTGACTTCAGTGTGGTTGGACCATCTAGGTACATCAGAACTATACCTTGAGTTAAGGGCACTGCAGGATGAGGAGAAATTCACCTCTGGCAAATGATACTGCTGTCCACCTTCTGCATTATCATTGTTATCATTCATCAAACTTGAATGTGGTTCCTCTGCAGAAGGGTTGAACTCTGAGCACAGAGTGGATCCTGCTGCTGACTCTTCTTCTTCCTCCATGGGTATCACCATGTTGGATTTTTTCTGCCTAGTCCTATTACTAATAGCGTCAGCTGCAATACCTACGTCATCCACTTCTTCAGGTGCTGCAATAAATCCACAAGGTCTCAACATATCCTGGTGCAGTGTTCAAATTAGACTTTCCCTGTTCTCTTGTACTCTGTAGACTGGAAGATTTACATCTAGTTGACCCAAAATCAACTAGAGGAGAGCTGGTCTTGTGATAGCAAGCATGACTTGTCCCCATAGCTAAGCAGGGTCTGCCCTGATTGCATATGAATGGGAGACTTGATGTGTGAGCATTGCAAGATATTCCCCTCAGGGGATGAAGCCGCTCTGGGAAGAGCAGAAGGTTTCAAGTTCCCTCCCTGGCTTCTCCAAGATAGGGCTGAGAGAGATTCCTGCCTGCAACCTTGGAGAAGCCGCTGCCAGTCTGTGAAGACAATACTGAGCTAGATAGACCAATGGTCTGACTCAGTATATGGCAGTTTCCTATGTTTCCTATGTAAAATCACATGCCCCTCTGCTTCCCATCTCTCTGCTAGCTTCTGCATACCTTGGGGACTTAAGTTACACACTAAAGCCCAGTCTCCTATTTCAATAGTTGATCTCATCACTTTGGTGTTCTGTCTCCTTTTGTTAGCTTGTTGATGCTTTTCACTCTCTTTGTTGGCTAACTTGTACACATATCTCAGCCTACACCTTAAGTACTTCACATATTCCTGATGAGTCACTTCATCTTTTCCCCTATGTTTTATTCCAAAGCATAAGTCAATGGGCAGCAATCGTTGTCTTCCAAACAACAGAAAATAAGGGGTGTCATTCCTGGTACAGATATATGCATGTACCAATGGTTTTATGTACTTTCCCCTGGTAGTCTTCTTGTTTGCTTCCAGAGTGCCTAACATGTCTAATAGAGTCCAGTTGAATCTTTCAACTGGATTTCCTTGAGGACGATAAAGTGTGGCATGAGATTTGGTCCCAGCAATCTTGCTCAGTTCAGTAACCTGCTCTTATTCAAAGCTTGGACCTTGATCACTATAAAATATCCTAGGTAAACCATTATGAAGCATAAATTGTTCCCAAAGAGTTGAAAAGAAAAGTTCTCACTGTCTGGTCTCTTGTAGGTCAGGACAGGCTTGTGCATATTTAGTAAAGTGATCAATAATCACCAGGATATTTTTATTGCCTGTGGAATCTGGTTCCAGAGTAAAAAAAGTCTATACAAATAAGTTCCAATGGAGCATAAGTTTTTCTATCCACTAGCTCAACAGCTCTCTCTACCTCAGCTTTTCTTTTCACACAGCACTCACAACTTCTGTATTTCTGCTCTACAGCTTGTGTCATTTTAGGCCAGAAGAACCTGTCCCTAGCCAGGTCTAATGTCCTTTCTACTCCAAAATGACCCATTCATCATGGATTCTTTCCATGATGGGCTTTTTTTCTTCTTTTTTGGTGAGTATATGGCATCACTAACTGTTCCACTTCCTCCTCTTTTTGTTGCACTCTCTGATAAAGAACTCCATTTGACAAGAAAGGTTTAGCCCATTTCTCAAATACAATCTAACCTCATACTCTTCACTTTGTTCCTCATCTGGGTTAGGCTGGCAGCCTCTCTGATTATTTTGTCTTTCCTCTGCAGTTTCTTCCAATCTGGAGGTTTAGTATCTGGATTATAAAGGAATTCTGCCCCGTAGCTAGGATCTTCAAATTCTGTAGGAATACTTTGTTCTCAGGTATGTAAGGTCTCAATAAGGCCACTAGTCTCTGTTGCTAGACTTTCAGTGGTTGAATTATCAGAAGATGCTGTATGGACCCGGATAATGGCTTTGTAGGCTTCAGCATCCCATGAGTTCCATTCTGAAGGGTCTTGCTGATTTCTAGAGAACATCTTGGCAACTTTCTCTGTATGCTGGATTCCCTCTTCATCTTCTGCAGGGTACCATCCTGCCTTGTGGACAGGAAGTCCACATCCACATTAGTTTGTCCAGTTCTGTAAACAATCTCAAAGTTGTATAAAGACAATGCTGATACCTTTCTATGCCCTGCTGAAACTAATTTGGCTGAAGTTAGAACATATATTAAGGGGTTGTTATCAGTCATTGCTTTGAACTCTCTTCCATATAAGAAGTCATGAAATTTGTCACCAACTGCTCACTTCAAAGTTAAAAACACTAACATGTGTTGGATAATTACGTTCACTGTGACTCAAAACTCTACTGGCATAGGCAATGACCCAGGGAGTACTCTCTTGAATTTGAAACAAAACTCGTACTAGGGTCAGTATGCAATATATATGGTAGTTTCCAATCAGCAAAGCCCAACACAGGTACAGTGGTCAAATTTTGTTTCAGTGTCTCAAAAGCTTCTTGGCAACTTGCATCCCACTTGCTTTCAAGGGATTGGTTTCCCCCTTCTTTACCTCCTTTGGGGTTGCCTGCTAACAGTGCATTCAATGGCTAGCTATAATAGAATATCGTTGCATGAAACTTGATAATATCCTGCAAAACCAAGGAACCTACAAAGTTCTCGGATGGTAGAAGGCACAGGCCAGGTGCTAATGGCATCTGTATTCCCTTTATCTGGCTCTTTTCCTTGTGCTGATATTACGTGGCCAAGATATATAACAGACATCCGAAACAGCCTGCATTTTGAAGGTGCCAATTTTCAGCTGTAACTCTGTAGTTTTTCCAAAACTCTCAGAAGACGCTCCTCATGCTCCTCTTTAGTGGCTGAAAAGATAATTAGATCATCCAAGAAAGCAACTACCTCTGTTAAATTTAACCCATTCATAATCTTCTCTATCATCCTCTGAAAGGTGGCTGGGGCATTTGTTAGGCCTTGTGGCAAAATTTTTAACTGCCAGTTGCCAAATAGAGTGGTGAATGCAGTCTTTGGCAATCTGCAGGCTCCATAGGTACTTGATAACAACCAATCTTCAAGTCCAATACAGAGAACCATTTAGATCCTACATAGGTTTCCTCCATTCTGGGTAAGGGATTAGGATACACATCTTTCTTTGTTACGTTGTTCAATTTTCACCATCCTAAGAACCCCAGTTTTCTTCCTTACAAGCACAATTGGTGATACATATGAACTGCTGGTTTCCCCAATTACATCCAGTGCTGCTAGCTCACACAAATGTTGTCTCAGATCCTCAAAATCTTAACACATTTGTGCCAATGATGGCCGATACTTGGTTTATGCACTGATCTGGGCACACAAGAGCAAGAATTTCTCATCCATATTTTCATCATCATGTGGGACATGCAATTCAAGAACTATGTATCCTAAATAGGGCACCATCTGTCCTCCTGCTCCTTCTATTTCAAGCATGTCACCAATGGAGTGTAGCTCTCGATGGGGCAGACGTTCTCTATAAAATATTTCACATATACAAGTCACTTGTGAACCTGTATCTATCAAACACGTGCACTCTGTCCCAACCTAATATACATAATTTTACCCACTGGTCCTACCAGTCTCTGCAGTATCTCTTTATCATCTGCCTTTCCTGAGGCCCATTGACTAATTTAATTGTCTTGCCCTTTTATGCATCTTTTGAGACAATTTGAGCCTAGGTCCCTATTGAGTTTGTCAGATTCTGATGAACCAAGACTGGATCAGTCCTATTAATACAGTTTCTCTGAAAATGGCCTTTCTGTCCAAAATTGAAACACTATGACTCACGTTCTCTGGGCTTAATTGATCTTCTCAGTTATAGTTTTGGGGAGAGAATGATTTTGTGTCTCTCAACTCCCCTGCTTTTTGAGCAGATACCTTCAACTTAGCTATTTCTTTCTCAACCTCCAAATATTTGGCCTTCCAGTCTATGTCTCTGTTGTCACAATTCCCTGGAGTTTCTTCTATTCTCTTTTTAATTATTCCCATGACTTTGCTTAAAGGCCTCTCTTTTGTAGCTCTTGTTTAAACCTTCTCCCCTGCATATAAAAAAATTATTTCTCCAGGGACCATGCAGCATACAGAAGCTCTTGCCCTTATGTTTCTCATGTACTTTTCATGTACTCTTACTTTTATTTATCCCTATGTATCTTTATCATATGTCATCACCCCTTATACTTTATGCTGGTCTATGACTGTAATAAAGATTGATGATGATACAGAAGCTCTACATAAGCGACACCTTTTGGATCACTATCAGAACCTATGCCTCTTATTTTCAAAGCAGTTAACAAAGCCTCGTGCCAGTATTCTCTACAAAATTATCCCTGCACATACAGATCAAGCTCCTTTTCACCTAACCCATCCCGCTCCCCCAGGATTTCCATAGCCAAGACATGCAGCCAATTCAGGTACGCTGATGGAGGTTCCTTAGTATGTTGATGGGCCTCACAGGATTTTGCTTTTAATTCAGACTTGCACTATGTTGCTATAAGCAGTTTCCAGGATTGCCAAGCACACATCTGCAGTTGCCTTTCTACCTGCTACTAAAGCTACTGTTGTCCTTTGCCAACCCTTGGAACGTGAGGGTTCCCTTGGAATGTGAGGGCTCCATTCCCAGAAAACCTCATGGTTGGCGAATTTGTGGTAGATGAGGGGGTTAGGGGAACCGTGGTCACAGAAAGACCGGAAATAAGGTAAAAAAAATAGATTGAATCACCTCCTGACCCCTGGAAATGTCCCCTGACCCCCAAAATCACTGACCCCCCCAATCATGCAACCCCCCAAATCAAACAACCCCCCCAAAATCACCCCTAGAAATGACCCTGACCCCAGAAATTCAACCCCCCAAAACACTCACCAAACCGTGGATATTCGAGTCACGGTTGGCGAGGGCAGTCACAATTTCCCAGTTGTGGATACTCAAATCCGCGATTGGGAAAACGGTGATTGATGAGGGACAACTGTATATGCAAAGCTGGAGGGAGCAAGCTCTCTATTATTTGTACCCTTTTCATATTTGCAGGAATATTCTCATCTTTTACTAA
This sequence comes from Hemicordylus capensis, assembly GCF_027244095.1. NCBI lineage: Eukaryota > Metazoa > Chordata > Lepidosauria > Squamata > Cordylidae > Hemicordylus > Hemicordylus capensis. The sequence continues at coordinate 220,296,013 of NC_069661.1, read as the reverse complement.
TATTCCTGCTTGCACTGTCCAAGTAAAATAATCTACTTTTCCAAAGGCTTTGGGTATGATGCCTGAAAAGATCTTTCGTTTCACTTTTGCATCTGCTGCTGGAGTCATCATTATACTTTCAGCTTGCAAAGCAAAACCTTTGCTAACAATTGGTGTTGCAATTCAGGGGAAAGACTTACAGCAGCGACAGAGGTGCATCAGGGTAATGTTGGAGCCTGGACCTAAAGGCCTTTGGAGGCCCCTCCTCCCCTGCAAATTAAGCATCATCCTGCTCAGCTGGGCGACCACACCCCCTGGGATAGAGTAAAGAGGATTTTGAGTGGTAGTGGTGGTGGTAGTGGTGGTGGGGGGGCAGGGGCTGTGGAGGCCCAGTAAGAGGTCCTCCAGGGGAAAAGGTTGATATTGGTGTTCTTTGCTTCACATAACTGCCACCTACTACCGTAATCCCACTTTGACTGCTTGAGCACTATTCTTTGCCTCTTCCCAGAAAAAAGCTGTGACTTCTTCATCTACAGGAATTCCCACGTAACATGCAGCCTTCACTGCCAACAATCCTTTTCTATTTTCCAAACAGCACTGGGAGTCTGGAATTCACATAGTAACACTTCATTTCCTCTCCCTTTTATTCTTTGCATCTTATTAATTGCATCATACATTCTGCAGCCTTCTTTATGTCTACATTTGCATTGCCAGGCTTGCATTTACACCACTAAACAAAACAGTTTTGTACAAATCAAAATCTAACTTTTTGCACACATCCATTGCAACTAATTGTACACCTGCAAATTCACTTTAGGCCCTGCTTAAAGTGGGTGCCAGTTTTGTAACATGTGGGTTCTGAAGGACCCAAACAGCAACAGAATTTGCAAGAGAGCATTCATGACAGCATTAAAGGTAAAACAAATGTTAAGTATATTTATACAAATATTCCCACTGTCCACTTTTGTCTTTAAAAAGGCCAGTGTTCAACTGATCCATTCCACTTTGGTAAGAAGAAAAGTAAAACAACTGTCCAACTTGAACTCCTGGCTTGATCCAGCTCTTCCGTTATCAAGCACTTTACTTGCAGCTTTCCATGAAGGCCCACAAGACAAACTCAAGAATTACAGCCCTAAACAAGAGGTTGGGGCTGGTTCAATTTCTGTCTCATGCATCAGACAGATGCATGATCCATCCATTATCTTCCTCTGGGTCTACTCACAGCAGAGTAGCAACTTGACCACACCCACCAGCCTGAACCAAGTACTACACCAGTGGTTCCCAATCTGGGTTCCTCCAGATGTTGATGACCTACTGCTCCCATCACCCCCAGCCACAATAAATTGTAGCTGGGAATGATGGGAGTTGTAGTTCAGCAATATCTAGAGGAACCCAGGTTGGCAACCACTGTACCACAGCCTATGGGGTGGACGTGGTTACATAAGGCATTTATAATTTGTAAAGCATCTAGGTTGATATTAAGTACTTTATAACAAAATACCCATATTTACCCAAACCAAAGACAACTCTGAATTTAATAAGACTCCCTTAAAAAGTAGAGGTTACATACAGGCCATAGCTGCATTTACTCAAGAGGAACAGGACCCTGAATTTAAGAGGATTTCCCAATTTTTAATATTAAAACATTTGGAAAAAAGTTTTAGGTAAATACAGTAAGTAAATAATAGTAAATAAAGTAAATAATATTTTCTTTACATTATAGTTATTGCACTACTACAATATTCACCACATTGTAGCTTCAAATAGAAATGCATCATTGGAAAACAAGCCCTGGCATGTGACTTCACATAGTAAACATGGCTGTTCCATTCAAGGAGGTAATTCACACAATCAAAAACTGCATTCTACTGGGTTTGGCAGCTATGTGCGCTACCAGTTTTCGGTTGTGTTGAAGCAAGGCAGTAGGAAAACCTGGTTAGCTGGGTACCTTGCTTACACACAATCACTTCTAGGTTTTCCTCCTACTTCCTTCCACACAACCAGGGGCGGAGCCACCATTGGGCAAATGGGTTCAAAGAACCCAGGCCGCTGCCAATCAGCGGCCGTGCCTCGTGGCCCTGACATGCCCCCCGCATCAGATGCCAGATTTGGGGGGCATTATTTCACTCCCAAATGGGGCTGTGCAGCCCCATTTGGGAACAAAATCAGCCCACACTGCATTGGCAGCACGGGCTGGAGCAACTCTCCCTGCCTTTAAAGAGCCGCTCCTGGCCTTGCTGCCAACACAGCGCGGGCTGATCTCCCTTCCAAATGGGTCCATGCGGCCCTGTTTGGGAAGGAGACCACACCCCGCACGTCTGGTGTCAGATGCAGGGGTGTGGCTAGCTACCCCCCTGCGTCTGACGTCAGACGCGGGGTCGTGGCCGGGGCCAGGGGGCTGTGACGGCCGAACATGGGTCGCTGCCAGCCTTGCTCCGCGCCTGCACACAACCGAAAACTGGGAGAACACACAGCTCCCAAACACGGGCAGAGCACAGTTCCTGACTGTGTGAATGACCTCAAGTTCTGTTTCTCCTCCAAAGCAGATTTCCTGTGGTGACTGCCAGCCACTTATTCTACCACCTTCTCCTGACGACTTTGGCCCTTCTGTGTTGCTGCTGCCGCCATCTCCCCCTGCAACCTGGGAAATAGTACTATCTACACCAGTTTTGCTTTATTGTTGATGTGCTTTTATTCTGTTTATTTTCCCTCTTTGAGGGGGAAAGTGGGGTATACATTTTAAAAATAAATGGAAGCAAATGTATCCAGGGGTGTAACTATAAGAGGGCAAGGGGAGACAGTTGTCTGGGAGCCCACTGCCTTGGGGGGCCCCTCAGAGGCAAGTCACATGAAGCCCGGGCTTCCTTCAGTTGTATTCATCCTCCGAAATTGATGTGAGTGTTAAGACCTGGAGCTACCAGAACAGCATGTCTTTCTCTAGTACCATTAAATGACTTGCATAGTCCACAACTGAGCTTCAGTGAGTGGGGGGGGGGATTTTAAAATGTTGTCTTTGGGCCCACTCCAACCTTGCTACGCCCCTGTATCCATATGTGTAACTGCTTTGTTGGAGGGCAGTGCATGTTTTGAAATATGCTGATATTCTTCTTCTTGGCTTAATGTAGCAGGTCGACCTACTTTCATCTGGCAAATATTGCAGGGTATGAACAGTGGCAGCACCAGAGGAAGAAACTGAGCGGGGGGGGGGGTGTGGACACAGAAGGGACAAAGTGCATTCATGGGTGGTTGAGCTGTGTCCCACATATTGGATTTCTGAAACAGGAATAGAGGTGGGGGTCAAATTACTTGCCCCTGCACTGGAGACACCCTTGATATGGTGGAGGGCTGTTGATCAGAATATATTAGGAAGTCCAGGTTCTGTGAAATGTTGGCGTTATGGAGCTGAAATCTATTGAATAAAGGGACATCCTCCATTATGTACTATATCTTTCCTAAGCTGCATATTGAAGGACTGTTGGTAATTCTAGAAAGTGAAACAAAAGCGCAGTTCATGCCTGTATACATAAAGTCTGCATTGTGACTAGTGTCCTGGATTAGACCCAATCCTGCCAACATTTGAAAATTCAGTAAAGCTGCATTATGGGCCTTTCCAGATGAACAGTTTTTATGACAATAAATATATATCTCTTACCCATTTGCTGCACATAGGCATTGTCCCTCAAACATGTACTTCTGATTGTGGGGACATCATATTTTCCAGCATTGGATGCATTATTTTCTCAGATTCATTCCCCAATATGATGTGAAATGTGTTTTTGAGTAAGTGTTCCAAACATCTACTGTATGTTGTCTGCAGTGTCTGTTACAATGATCAAATGCACTCCTTTACCAATGTGCCTATTTGATTTTATCATTTTTTGTGATCATCAAAATGATCACAGGGCGTGGCCACTTTTTACCCTTGTCAGCTGCAAGGTAGACTCAATTGACAATTTGGGCCCAGTCTGCAGTCCCTCTTTTCCACACAACCCAAATTAGTCTATGATCCTTCTGCAAGATTCTCTAGCAGAGTGCAAAACTTACTTAACCCTAGACTTCACTTCTCTTACTAGCATTCAGGGCTATGCCTTGCCAATTCACCAATTTGTGCCATCTGAGAGCCAACAGATCCTTTCTGTTTGAAAACAATGGTACAAAAAGTACTCTGTTTTATAAGGCAGAATACATCAGTGGCAGCATACACTTGTTTAAGCAGCTGGGTTTCCCCACAATAAGCACACAAGCAGAGACTGGGAAAATATTTGACCAGTAATTCTATGTTTATTGTATTTAAGTGTGCAAATGTGACACCTGCTTAGAACTGACTGTGTTAAGAGTACAAATTGGATTACAAGGCTGTGTTGGACTGGAGTGCAGCCATGCAAGTAGGCATAAGACCGGCAGGGGTTTGGGTGTGAAGTTCGTGGGGGAGGTAGCGAAGGCAGGTCCCCTCCAACCTTGTAACGCCCCTGCTCTGGAGGTTGCAAACAGAGGCTGGACAAGCATCTGTCAGGAATGCTGGAGAAGTTCTGAGCACGGAGTTGGTCAGCCCTGTCTAACTGCAAGAAACCTGGCCCTCTTTGCAAACACAAAAGTCCTTTTTATCTGCTGTACTTCAGGTGAGTTTTTAGTTCAAACTCCTAGATATTTGATCCCCTGCTAACTGGGCAAAGAGGCACCTTTCAAGCGGTGATTCTCTTTATATTAAGCAGGGGGAGAGCAACTGGCCCTATTCAGCCCCAGCACAGCATCCTTCCAGCAGCTATTGCTGGTGTCTACTCATGTTTCTTTGCAAACTTTTGTTGAAATGGTATATAAATTGTAGTAGTAGTAGTAGTAGTAGTAGTTATAGATGCAGCCACAGTCACCCCTGGCCCTCACGGGCCCCTGAATACAATCAGCCCAAGGTGTGTGTATCCTGGAGAGATCATAGGCACCCAAGCAGCACATACAACTTTTAAAGAAAATGCCATGCAGAACATTGGTATAGGAAATGTTCCAGTGGTGAGGATGGGAAGGAACAGAGGTATGGTGTGCTGCCCAAATATTCACTCACATTAACGTCTTAGAGAGTGAGATACCATCTAGCCAGATGCCTTTGGAAAGCCCACAAGGAGGTCATGAAGGCAACTACTTGCCTCTGCTCCTGCTTACTTGCTGTATAGAGTGAATGCACAGTATTATAGGCATTCTGGAGAAACACGTAATCCACTTTCATTGATGCTGGTTGTCATTATGGATAACAGAATAATTCAATAGCAGAAGTTGTAAAGCTAGACTTTGGGTTTTGGCAAGATTTTTTGCAGCAAGTGAAATCCATCTTGTCTCTTCTGAGGATGAACTCTCACAGATGTGGGAAACCTGTGCCCCAGCTAGACTATTTCAGATTGCAGGTAAGGGATCACATGACCGAATACTCCTCCAAGCAAAAAGCATTGCTTGCACTTTTTAAAAAAAGAGCTTTTTAGAGAGAAGGTGTGGTTAGGACTCCCCTCCCCTCTCCTCCCTGATATCTAGTGCTCTTTGCAGAGAGAATTGTTTTGTACAGAGGAGCATTTAATTACCGTCTATGGCACCTGCAGCCTTTAATTGGTGCAGTCCAGACACAGGTTTACTGCTTAGTGAGAACACGACCTGAGATGGCAAACAAGGTGTCTTCACATCTTTATTCCTCAACCTGGCAGACAATAAGGAAAAGTTTTGGGTTTTTTTTGTTTTGTTTTGCAGTGCAAGTTTGCCTTTGAGACCTGCAAATCTGGCTGAAAAGAAGGAAGGGAACTCTCTCACAGAAATTACACAGCAGCCTGATTTCTCCCCTGCCTTTATAATGATGTACTGTTACTGTTGGCACCTGTCTATAGCCCCACATCCTTCTTCCAAGCTCTAGTGCTCAATCTAGGAGGGGGCGGATGAGAGGGCTGGTGTATTTCTGGAGCAGGGGGTTGAACTTTGCCCTCATTGGAGTTCTGAAAGAAAAATAAGGGTGCATTTCACAGTGATGCTCCTATCCTTCAATAAATGCAAATGATCTCATGGGGTAACTGCTCTTCTCATATATTGATGCTTTTTACATATATGTTGATTGATGATAGTCAAGACAAACAGACTGAATATGTGAACAGTGCCTTTCCTTCAAGTTACCAGAGGGATCCAATGTGTGTGTTGGGGGGGGGGCAGGGGGGCAGCTACTTGTCTGGGTGGCACTCCCTCTCCACATCACCTCTGCCCTATTCTGCCAAACAGCTGGGGACTGAAAGATACAGCTTCGGAGCCAGTCCAGGATCTTATATTTATTTTCAACATTTGTGAAACCCTGCTAAGAAACTCCCTTCAGGCAAGCTCTGCGTTTGCATCTGAATGTAAGGCAAAGAGCGGAATCTTCCTTAACACTTGAAATATGTTGCATCCTTAGTGCCATGCAAGCTGTTTGGGGCGGGAGAGCCATTTAAACTGTACATGCAATGACTTTAAAAAGTGGACCTAGGCACACAAAACCCTCAAATACACGGTACAGACAGGAAGTATACTACTGCACTTGTGTTGAACATCACGTGTGAAGAACTTTACATGTGTATGAATTTGTACCTATGTACACTGTACATGTGCATTGAACATCATGAGTGAATAAAGTTTATGTGACTCGTCCCTCCTTCCCTCACACTTTTATCTTCAGTTGGCTCTTCAGTAACATAAGTGAGCTTGCCTGAGAGAAAATCACTTGGGTGGGGGACAGGCACAGGCCACACAAGGAAAGTGGCTGGTGTGGGAGGGTTCAACTCCCTTCCCCAGCACAGCCATTTTGCTCTAAAAATGGACATCCTACCTACCCTCAGCTCTATATGTGACTGGTGCAAGCTCAGGTTTAATCAAATGTCTTCCAGCGTCATTATTACCCTGGCCATCACTTAATAACATGTTAGAACCCCAAGATGTGGCATCACTGAAGAATGCAACCATTTGTTCTCTTGAAAGTTCGGAGCTGCTCTTTCATCTAAAGCAAGAGTTCTCAAACTTGAGTCCACAGGTGTTGGACTACAACTCGCATCACCCCCCACCAAAATCATGGCATAGGGAAGATGGGAGTTGTAGTCTAACAGCATCTGAGACCCAAGTTTGAGAACCCTTCATCTAAAGTAAATCAATCAGACTGAGAAATAAGTATTTGTCATAGTAGTGGCTGTACAAACACAGCATCCCACCATGCCCAGCGCCCCAATTCTTCTGGCATCTGGCTGCTCTTTCCCCCTGCTAACTGAGCAAAACTGGACCTTTTAAAAGTGGCGATTCTCTTTATTTAGCAGGGGGAGAGCAACTGGCCCTATCCAACCCCAGCACAGCATCCCTCCAGTGGTTGTTGCTGGTGTCTATTTTATGTTTCTTTTTTAGATTGTGAGCCTTTGGGGACAGGGAGCCATTTTATGTATTTATTTATATCTATGTAAACCGCTTTGGGAACTTTTGTTGAAAAGCAGTATATAATTATTGGTCATATATAAATAGTCATATTATTTTTATATATATACACGCCCCACCCCGGTGCCTTCCTCACTCTTTGCTGTCATCCTTCGATCCCGCAGATGGGCAACAACCCACTCAACCCTCAGCCCTTTTACCTGCAGACACGAAGAAAATGCCGGCACTAAGGATGATGTTATGTCGGGTTTTGTAGAACTCGCTGGCTGCAATGCAGAGTCCACCCATGAAAAGCAGAATCACACTCAGGATCGGGAAAATACTAGAGGCCCTGACAGCCCCTGTAAGCAAAGAAGGGAGTCGGGGGAGGGAGGGAGGAAAAGGAGAAAAGAACAGCGGGCAGATGAGACGCGGGGGGTGAGGGGTGGGGTGGGAGACAGATGGGAGAAAAGTGCGGAAGGAAGAGACGGGAGGGAGGGGGAGAATGCAGCAAGGAAGGACGGGACAGAAAGGAAGGAAGGAATCGGAACGGCAAGTGAAATCGGGAGGAAGAAGGAGACAGAAGGAGAAGAAGAGAGAAACAGAGCGTCAACAGAAGAAGAGAGCTGTTACAAATGAGCTGTCAACATGGATATTAGAAGTGAATCGTGCACAGGGCTGGGGGCCAATCAAGTGGCACCTGGTAGCAGCAGTTCACCTGGCTCCTCTATGCAACCAGAACGCCCAAAGGCCCGTTTCTGTGCAAACGGAAAGTGGACTCTAAGGGCCAGAAAACCACCATCAGTGCACTGGGATATTCAGCAATTAGGCGGCTCAGGCTGCAAACAGCAGAGACGCCAGGAAAAGAAACACGGATGTTTTGCAGCAGCGGATATGGCGGACTTTGCTCAAAGAACCAAAATATACATTCCTCTCTCTCCTCCACACACACACACGTGCAGAGAAGACACAATATATACTGCCCCTGAATGAGGGCAGTTCTGCGTACCCTCTCTCTCTTTTTCACTTCCATACTCACACATTCCAACCAGTAGATGGCAGTAGCATGCAGATATTTATCACCGATGTGTACACACAGTTACACACTAACACACACACGTGCATAATGTACTTCAAGTTAATAACCGTGGTATGTGCATTATGATTGCTGAAGGAAACACGATGCTTCAGTATTTTCTGCAACAAATATGTGAAGCGTGAATGTATGTTCATCTGTAGGTAGGAAACTTTACTGGGTTACCGGATTTGTGTACATGGGTGTTTACTGAGCATGCAGATGCTATATTTATACTTTAAATATTTGCTGTGGGAGACAGCAGTGTTAATGTTTCCCACTTTAGTCATAGTGTATTGAGCTGCATGTAATGCTGAAATTGCTCAGACCTCAAAAACTGTAATGCAGATTAAAGCAACCATATTATACATAAACATGCATTCATAACATGGACAAAATCCATCCATTCACCATTCTCCAACCTCTTTGATAGCTTGAAAAAAAAGGATGACTTAATAGTGCCTTAAGACATGACTAATCTAAGTTAAATAATCCTTGAAAACATACCTCTAATTATGTCTAAGTAGGGTGGTATAATTTTTACTGGAACTATCTCCGCTCTCTACCTAGGGGGGGAAACCCTAAGGTGTCTGCATTACTATTTATTTGCTCTCACAATCTTACATCGAGGCCTCTACTCCCCATTTATCCCCAGATACTGCACCCTCACTTTGATAATCAGTACCACTAATTCACAGGGGCATGTCCCATGATGAGTCAGGTATTGTGATGCAGGCTGGAGAAATGTGTGGAAAAGGAAACTCTTAGCAGCTCTCTTCCTGGAGAGGACAATGTGATTCTAAGATAATTTTACTTGTTCAGCTGCCACATTTAGCCACTATGATTTAATGGGAAACGACAAGGCTGCATTGCTGCACAGAGTTAAGCCCTTAATTCAGCAAGGGAGGGCTGGGTGCTGAACAGCATGCTTACATGCAGATGCCACTTTGGATGCTCTTTTGCTTCTGTATTGTGATGCTTATCTGGGCCTTACTGCAATGGCTGGATGCATGTAGTAATCCTTAACCGATGCTAAACAGCAATTGGATCCAGCGCCTCTACAGGGAAAAAGAGCTTGATTCACGGAACTGGCTTAGATGCCAATAGGAGCTGCGCTTATCAGTGGTGGTGGAGCCAGGGTTCTGCCCTGTCACCGGTGGTCCCTCCATGTGTGTGCTGCGCACGCCAGTGACACCCTTTGAACGTGACATCATGTGCATGTGGGCATGGCCCAATCACTGGAGGGCCCATGCAAGCCCTCTGGAGCGCATTCCCAGCCAGAGTTGGCTGGCTGGGTGGATTTATTTCCTTTCCTCTCTCTCTGTTGAGGGAGAGAAAGGGAAATAAATAAAACACTGACTGGGAATGAACTCCGGAGGGCTTGCAAGGCCTTTCTGTGGCTTGCGGCCGGGTTCTTTGAACCCATCCCCTCAATGGTGGCTCCGCCCCTTTACACAGGTCAAGTAATGAGTTCAGAGAATGGCAGCACAAATCCAGATCCTGAGTGTAGTGACTTAAGTGGGTGCAAGAGACATTTTTATTCCAAAGCTATCCAATAAGTCCCAATGCATTTTGAGCGGCACCAGCTCTTTATCAGGGGAATATGTATTTGTTTAAAAATCTCCCTTTACATTCTCTGAGAAGAGCTGTATAATTTCTTATTTCCTTTAGGTAATTGATGTTATGCAGCTTCTCCTGGAGAGCGTAAAGGGAGATTTTTAAACAAGTCAATGCTCCCCTGATGAAGGTCTGTTGTCGCTCAGAATGTATTGGGAGCTTTGAATATTTTACATTAAACACATTTCCTGAAACCACTTGAATCAAGCTGCACCACTGTGAAGCAAGTTAAATGTTTGCATTCAGTAAGTCATGACAGACAAACACTATAGCCTGTTTGATATGGCCTGGTTGATATCATTAATACCTCACAAAGGGAGGGCAGGATGCCATCTTGTCTGAAGGAAGCGGTGGTTAGACCTCTTCTTAAGAAGCCCACTTTGGATCCCCTGGTGATGGATAATTATAGGCCAGTCTCCAACCTCCCATGGTTGGGTAAGATGTGGTGGCAGACCAGCTCCAAGCAGTCTTGGAGGAAACTGATTATCTAGACCAATTTCAAACTGGCTTTAGAGCATGCTATGGGGTTGAGATGGCCTTGGTCAGCCTGACAAATGACCTTCGCCAGGGAATGACAGAGGGAGTGAGACTGCTTGTTCTTTTGGATCTCTCAGCAGCTTTTGATACCATTGACCACGGTATCCTTCTGAATTGCCTGAGGGATTTGGGGATGGGAGGCACTGTTTCACAGTGGTTCAAATCCTATGTCTTGGGTAGATTTCAGATCGTGGCGCTTGGTGATAGTTGCTCCAAAGCGGGAGCTATTATATGGAGTCCCTCAGGGCTCCATTCTCTCACCAATGCTTTTTAACATCTACATGAAATCGCTGAGTGAGGTCATAAGGGAATTTGGTGCTGGGTGTTATCAATATGCTGATGACACCCAAATCTATTTCTCCTTGTCATCAGCATCAGGAAATGCAATTGGCCCCTTAAATGTCCAGCTTCAGGCAGTAATGGGCTGGGTGAGCGATAATAAACTGAGGCTGAATCCAAGGAAGACAGAGGTGCTCATTGCTGGGGGTCATAATCTGCAAGATGGGATAGAATTTCCTGTTCTGGATGAGGTTACACTCCCCCAGAAAGAACAGGTTCATATCTTGGGAGTGCTCTTGGACCTGAGTCTCTCCCTGGTGCCTCAGATTGAGGCTGTGGCTAGGAGTGCTTTTTACCAACTGTGAGTGATGCAACAACTCCGCCCATTTCTTGAGAATAATGGCCTGAAAACAGTGGTGCACCAGCTGGTAACCTCCAGGACTACTGCAATGTGCTCTGTGTAGGGCTGCCTTTGTATATAGTTCGGAAACTTCAGTTAATTCAAAATATGGCAGCTGGATTGGGCTCTAGGATATCCTGGAGAGACCACATTATGCCTATTCTCAAACAGTTGCACTGGCTGCTGATATGTTTCCGGGCAAAGTACAAAATGCTGATTATTACCTTTAAAGCCTTGAATGGCTTAGGCCTGGGTTACCTGAGGGAACGCCTTACTCTACAAGATCCCCACCACTCATTGAGATCATCAGGAGGGGCCCGTCCGGGTGCCACTGGTTCATCTGGTGGCAAACTGGGATAGGGTGTTCTTTATCTTTGTCCCAGGTTATGGAATGTGCTCCCCGTGGATATAAGAAAATTGTCTTCGTTGGAGGCCTTCAGGAGAGCCATAAAGACCCATCTTTTAGTTTTAATGTTATCTAGTTTTAATTCTAATTCTAATTTGCTTTTAACTGGTTTTTGTTTTTAATTGTTTTTTTTATTTTAATGTGAACTACCCTGAGCCACTTTTGGAAGGGTGGTATATAAATCAAATAAGTAAAGTGAGTTAAGTAAGTAAATAAAATAAATGAATGTCATGAAGATGAACATCTGAAAAACTCCCATATTTGGGCCTGGATTGTACTGGATGGGCGTTGGTTCCACAGAGATGGGAAAAGCCTGAGGTGACACACAGCTTGAACTTCTGGTTTCAGTAGATCTTTCTTTACTCCGTTCCCCAGTGTAGAAGTGAGAGCTCCCCAAAGAAAACAATGCAGAAATCTAGGATTTGAGCATAGCTGGGGGACTGGGTGGCAAGTGTCTCCTTTCCCCCTCCAAAAGCATAATGTACGAATGAAGAGAAGAGTTCATGCTCTTTCTAACTCACAGCTTGTTTCTTGTGGGAAAATGTAGGCTGTTTCTTTTAGTGTTTAAATCAGGGCTGCTTGGGGTTGGCCTACAACTCCCATAATCCCCGGCTATTGGCCATTGAGGCTGGGGGTTATGGGAGTTAGGGTCCGATAGAGCAGACACTCCTCTCTGCTCGCTTTTGGGTTTTTTGGGGGGGGGTATTACTACTACTACTACTACTACTACTACTACTACTACTACTACTATTTTAATTTCTATACCGTAGGGAGACATTCATTGCTGCCCAGTCCTGGCTGTGCTAAAATCCTTGATTTCTCCATTGTGTCCTGCCATGGTCAGCTCTCATTTCTACCTAGGAAGGGGGTGAACTAAAAAATAGTTTCTCCAGTGTAAACCAAGAAATTCCCTATCTGGACAATTAGATGGGTTACTCTGGTATTTTCTTATATCTGTTTTCTGCCCTTTCTTGTCTTCCCTTTGGGCCCCTTTTGTTTGTTTTGTCAAGTACAAAAGGTGATCACACACCAAGCAATTCTATTTTCCACCCGATTGACTGGGTGTTTTTGTTGTTTTGCTGAAGAACACATTACTGTGTGTGAAATTTCTCCCTGAATTTTGTGCGAAGGTGCAAAACGCAAATAAATAAATACATCCGTTCCTCTGTTGGAAAGGAACAGATACTTAAATCTTGGGCCAGCTTTTATACATTCCCTACAAGTTACATGTGATGGCGTCAAGACATACATTTAGTGCCAACACACAGCTCATTGCTGTGGAAAACATAGATGTGATGCTGTCCAGGTCCAACGGATTTTAAAAATCCGTATCAGATGGACAAGACAGGTAGCTCTCGCCTTCCCCAGTTTCCTGGCCATGTTTCAGAGATGGTGCTATGCTATGCTAATGACTTCTGGAAAGCACTAATGAGATTTCACAGTGGGGAATGTCATCAAATGCCAGGAGACACTCACCATCAATGGATGCCCTACATACAGAGGGACCTTTTGAGACCAGGGGTGTCTGCCACCGCTTGCCTTTTTCCATACATCACTGATTAGGCCTCCCCACCCCCAGCACAAAAAGAACAAAGAACATGTGGCAGCAAGAGAGGGGCTTTTCTGGGCCTGTTTGGACTGGCTGGGAAGGAACCAGCACTCAGCAGCATATGTGATGCAAAAGTGAGCCTATTTATGCAAGTCAAAAATAGAAAAAAGGAGGGAAAGACTCCCAAGGTGCTGATAAGTTTCAACAGATTTATTTAATATGTCATTTTGCTAGTACATTTCATTAGGTTCGTACAGAATTGCCTTATGCGTTTCGAGCCAAAATGTTCTTCCTCCGTGGCAATTCTTGGGTCAATACATTTGATCACAATGACTTATGTTTGTTTCTCCCCTATTTATGCAAGCCAAACTCAATTTGCATGATGCATTGCAATTACAGAGCGTGGATTCAGTCATAAACTTGCAGATTCCTAGACCCTGCCACTATGTATATACAGAGATGCTCTTACCCGGGGACTTCTTAGCCCCTCTTTGACTAGACAAGCAGAGCGAATTAAACCCTGTGTTTTACTTGTTTGTACTGCAAGTTTACTACCTGTGGGTGGGGTGTGAGTGTACTGAGGTGTGCGTGTACTGATCTGCAGAAGCAAAGTTGGGCTTGCTCCCTGACCATAGAACTGTGCAGCTCTGTTGAAAAGCTGGTAAATATGTGGGCATTATCTGGGGAAGCTTAACAAAGATTTGGGGATGGGATGTTCAATCGCAGAGCACCAGCTCTGCCTACAGTAGATCCCGAGTTCAATCCCTGGTATCTCTGGTAGGCAGGAGCGACCCATTCATAAGGTGCGATGAGGCAGTTGCCAAAGGCAGCAGATTACTGGGGTGCCAGTCAGTGTTCCCTCTAACAGGGATTCCCAGAGGTTGTTGACTACAACTTCCATAATCTCCAGCCAAAGGCCACTGCAGCTGGGGATGCTGGGAGTTGTAGTGAACAACCTCTGGGAATCCCTGCAAACGGGAATACTGGTGCTAGCAGGGTGGCATGATGTCCCTCACCATTGCCTTAAGAGCAGCTCTTCAGGATCAATCTGACCCTTTCAAGCTCTGCAAGGTGCACATCTCCTTACATATGTTTTTTTTTAAACTTTTTGGTCCATGAACTCCCCTGGACCAAACCAAACTGGGGCAGGGGCAATTTGAGGGGGTGCTGGCCTGAATTGGCCAGTCTGGTTTGGGTCTCGTTCAGACTCAAACTGAACCAGGCCAGCCGATTCCATGCACAACCCTACTCTACCCCAGGGGTTCTCAACCTTGGGTCCCCACATGTTGGACTACAATCCCATGGTCAAAGCCATTGTCAAGGCCATTGTGTCTGGGGATGATGGGAGTTGTAATCCAACAACATCTGGGAATCCAAGCGTGAGAACTTCTCTCTTAAAAGAAGAATCATTATGTAACGTCCTTCCTTAATTCCTGCCTGGTCTTTATTGTCTAGTCATTATTGCGGTGGGTGATGTGGATAAAGTCTCTGTCTTTCCTTTCCTCAGAGACTTATTTAGGAATTATTATCTAAAATTGTTAAGTTTTGCTGTGCCAAAGCAATTAGAACCAATGCATTTTGGGAGGCATCATCTGCACATCAGCTTCACATGGTCCTGGTTGGGCATTTGTGTTAAGCAGGAAGAGCAAGGAATGGGACACATCAAGCCTCTTGAGAAAGGAGGTGCCTTTTCTTCACAAGGCCTCAAAATACAGAGAGACTGAAGAGACACCAAACTGCGGCAGCTGCATGTCTCGCAGAACATTTGGTATGGTCCCCAATTTGTGTGGTCAACAAGCTGTCTACTATGACCATAAGAGCTCTTTCCTGGATTGGGAGGAGGAAGCAAAAGAACACCACCACCACGAATCTTAAATATTTGCATCATCATGATGTCACTCAAATTCATCATGTCAGGTTTGGAGACACTGCACTGGCCGAGCAAGTAGCAGACTTTCTTTGCAGACGTTTATTCTCCTGTTCCACAACCATCGGCCCAAGACCTACAAATGGCTCCTTAAGAGCCAATTTGCACTTTATATGCCTGAGTGTAAAAAGCAACTGCTTAAACCTGAGTTTGAATGGCAAAGTGCACAAGGGGGATGTTCTGTTTCTAATGAATCCATGCCTTGATCTATGCCAGCCAGGTACTAGATGAGTTACAGTTTTAGTTCAGTCCTAGACCGGAGGCGGGAAGGATGGGTGGGGGCAGCAAAACAACAAGCAGCAGGAGACTAGAAATCAGTCTGCACTTGCCTTTCTGTAATCAAGTCTTCTTTTATTGAACTATTAATATTCTTAATTATACTCCACTGCCTCGTCCTTGTGTGCCACAACTCTTTTCTCTGGATTCTACAGGGGCGCCATCAATTCTGAATGGCACACCTCAATTAGAGACAAAGGTGGTGACTGGGAAAGAAACAGCTCTTTCACCTAAATGCTTATTAGAGGGAAACCAGGCCATTTGGGTGGGTGCTCGCTATTCACAATGGTCAGTGCTTTGTGTGTATTTTGCAGTTTAAATCCTGATACTCTTTATACCTTAACGGAGTAAAAGCAGGCATCAACTCTGAACCCCTTCTTCTTCCTTTCCACTGCCATTGCTCCCCACACACCTTTCTCTACTGATCATCAGGACTGCTTCTGCCCCAAGCCAGGTGCATGCCCCCATTTGGGATGCTGGCAGTCATATGAGCAGCAGGTAGACAGGACAAGGGAAGTACCTGGGGAAGCAGGCTGGAGGAGATGAGCCCATTTCACAAATTAATCAAATGGCACTGGCTTATTTTGTATGCACAAGAAGTCTTAGCACTGGGGGAAAAGTATAAATTCTTGTTAAAATATATATAATTATTGATTTTTTTAAAAATGAGAATGTTTGCACACGAGTCCCAGGACAGCCATAGAACTGAACTTCTGGCAGATGCACAGAAGGTCTGAGAGGTGTTCCTCACAGGTTTCCACATTCCTTGCCTCATCCAGTGTGTCCATCCCCAGGGGAATGTGCTTTGTTTAATGTCATCAGAACGAAGGGCACCCCGTGCTAGGCACACATGCTAATCAGTGAAAAGGAAAAGAAGCTGCAGACTTACGGAGGAAATATTCTGCTGTGTCGGCTTCATACTCTGTGTCCTCGAGGAAGTGATCGATTTGCTTACACATACCCTTAGAATTTCCTGCAATACAAGAGAAGAAACAGCAAATGAGAACAACAGAAATCAAGGCAACAGCTCCCCTTCTGTCCTCCCGGTTTCCTTTCTAATGGCCTTGATGGAACACAGATTTGCAATGCAATAAAGGCACTAGTCATTTGTTTCTGGGGAGCCCAGTACTTTCTCCAGCCATGCAACCTGCAATGCTATTGGCAAATGTGAGTCTCTCCCACTCTGCAAGTTTTTGTGTTGCAACAGTAAATGCTGTGTGGAAGGTAGCTGCCCAAGTGTCACAGTCACCTAAGGGATAACACCTATGACATCATGGTGCTGAGCCTATGCCATGTTGTGAGGTTTAAATTAATGCTCTGTCTTTTGCTTGAATGCCACCTAATGGTGCAGCGGGGAAGCAACCTGCCTAGAGAGCAGGAGGCTGTTGGTTTGAATCCCTGCTGGTGTATTCCAGGCAGCAGCAATATAGGAAGGTGCTGAAAGGCATCATCTCATACTGTGTGGAAGAAGGCATTGTTAAACCCCTCCTGCATTCTACCAAAGAAAACCACAAGGCTCTGTGGGCGCCAGGAGTCGACACCGACTCGACGGCACAACCTTCCCTTTTGCGTGAAAATGCATTCTTTAGAGACTAAGCACCATCATACACAATACCATTCAAAAGTGGAACAGGGGGAGAGGCCATAGCTCAGTTGAAGACCACAAGCTTTGTGTGTAGAAGGTTTCAAGTTCAAATTCTGGCATCTTCAGGTAGGCTGGGGGACCTCCCCCACCACTCAGGGGCATAACTATAGTAGAACAAGGGGAGACAGTTGTCTGGGGGCCCACTGCCATGGGGCCCCCCCCAGAGGCAAGTCACATGACTGACTCCCCCAGCTGCGCACCAGCCTGGGCTTCCTTCAGTTGTATTCATCCTCCAAAATTGATGTGAGTGTTAAGACCGGGAGCTACCAGAACAACATGTCTTTCTCTAGTACATTAAATGACTTGCACCGTCCACAATTTATAAAACCTTAAAAAAAAAAAATTTAGGATGATGTTCTATTATGGCACATAGGTGTGTGTGTGTGTGTGTGTGTGTGTGTGTGTGTGTGTGTGTGTGAAAGCAAATATAAACTATGCTTTCTGTTACCACTATTCAGACTCATTTAAGATTTCTGTACTTCATGAGCTGAGCTTCAGTGAGAGGGGGCATTTTAAAATCTTGTCGCTGGGCCCACTCCAACCTTGCTACGCCCTGCCCCCACCATCCGAATACCTGGAGAGCTGCTGCTACCAGTCAGAGTACCATATTTACTTGAATCCAAGATGAGGTCCCCCCCTCCCCCCAGTTCATTCCTGTTAAATATGAGAGAGTCGTCCTAGATTCTGAGACCTCTTTCTTTAGGGTCCATACAGGTAAAATCTGTATTTAACCTCTATCTGTTAAAAGGCATCATCTTACATTCAGAGTGGCCTTCTATTTGGGTAAATATAGTAGACTAGCCAACCCCGCACAGAGCATCTGTGCGCTCTTTGGGGCCGGCGGTTACCTCCCCCCGACCCGCTTCTGCCCCAGTCTCTGCTTCCGGGCCCAGCCACCTCTCCTCCACACTGCCACTTCTGCCCCCCCTTCTTTCCCCCCTCCTGCACCTTGCCTCCGTGGCCAGGCCAGCCCGCCACCTCTGGCCTCCACAGCTGGGCGGCGGCGGCGGCAACCAATCCTCCTGGGTGCACCTCAGCCAATCAAGCGCGTCCGCTGCTCAGCCAATCAGCTGGGCTCTGGGATGCACATTCCAAGGCACACCCAGGAGAATTAATATAATAGATGGTACTGAGCTAGATGAACCAATGGTCAGACTCAGCATAAAGCTGCTATCTGGAACATAGGAACATAGGAAGCTGCCATATACTGAGTCAGAAGATTGGTCTATCTAGCTCAGTATTGTCTTCACAGACTGGCAGCAGCTTCTCTAAGGCTGCAGGCAGGACTCTCTCTCAGCCCTATCATGGAGATGCTGCCACGGAGGGAACTTGGAGCCTCAGATGCTCTTCCCAGAGCGGCCCCATCCCCTAAGGGGGATACCTTACAGTGCTCACACATCAAGTCTCCCATTCATATGCAACCAGGGTGGACCCTGCTTAGCTAAGGCGACAAGTCATGCTTGCTACCACAAGACCAGCTCTCCTCTCCAAGACCAGCCCTCCTCATATGCAGCCATGAAAACAACCAGAAACAACTTTTCCTGTAGAAAGAAACACCCAGCACTTTTCAAAACATTTTAAATTTCTTCTTCTTCTCTAACTCTTTAAGGGTTGTATACTCCCTGTCTCCAGTGCTGGAGTGTACAGCTTTTTCCTGAAGATTAAAAAGAAAGAATACTGACAAACAAGCTATCTATCCTCTTTGCAACAAAGCCATCTTCCTAGTAACAAAACTAGCCTTCCTCCGATGTACACCTCCCATGTATGAAATATATGAGGAATGAGACATTGCCCTGCTGAAACTGGATCTTGGTTAGGGTACTGTAGGGGTACCACCGAGGTGGAGCCAATCCCCATAGGTACATGCGGCGATCTTCACGTCGGGGCTTCCCCACACCTGGGTCTTGCAGGGAGCACCCTATTGGGCGGGGGAAGAAGTAGACATCAAAACGCCCACCTGGAAGCGTATATGCTGGCCCCGGCAGGCAGGCATTGCCTTGCTATCAACAGACAACGTAACTGCGCAGGCAGCTTCCCCAGTGGAAAACTCTGAGGCCACCTCAACCTGCTCTGGCAGAGGAAGGCGGATGGCTGTACCGAGGGCCTGGCAGGCACTTTAGTATTAAAAATAAATTCTACATTTTGGTTATCTGAAAAGGCCAAAGGTAACATGTGCCGCCATCCATATCTACACACACACACAACACACATGAAGCATGTGTTTATACAAACAAAATAAGCAGCAGTATGGGTTTACCATCTGTACGTGCTTCAGCAGGCTTGCTGATACAACACATGCATCATACACACAGATACATATGCATAACCATTACATATGCCCCGGGACTATGGAATGCGCTGCCTATTGAGATACGATCCTCCCCATCTCTGACAATTTTTAAAAAATATTTTTAAACCCATCTTTTTACTCAGGCTTTTTCAGCTCCTTAATAATGTATAGGTTTTAATCCTGTGATTGATTTTTAAATTGTTAGTTTTTAATTGTTTTTATGTGTTTTTATATGTGTTTTAACTGTTTTACTAGCCGACCCCACACAGAGCATCTGTGCGCTCTTTGGGGCCATCGGTTACCTCCCCCCGACCCGCTTCTGCCCCAGTCTCTGCTTCCGGGCCCAGCCACCTCTCCTCCACACTGCCACTTCTGCCCCCCCTTTCTTTCCCCCCTCCTGGGCCTTTTCTCCGTGGCCAGGCCGGGCCCACCACCTCTGGCCTCCATGGCCCGGCCACTGCCGTGGCAATTAATCCTCCTGGGTGTGCCTTAGCCAATCAGGCGCGTCTGCCGCCCAGCCAATCAGCTGGGCTCTGGGATGCACATTCCAAGGCACACCTAGGAGAATTAATATAATAGATCATTGTGAACCGCCCAGAGACACGTGAGTGGGGCAGTATAAAAGTGTAATAAACAAACAAACAAACAAACAAACAAATAGCTGCCCTTCAGATGTCATGAGAGTCAGTTAAACTGTGTGCAGTCAGACAGAGCTTCTGGAGCTGGGCTATAGAGACCTACTATAAAATTTCAGCCTCCAAACTACAGGGTCTACTACTGTAGAATTTCAGCCTCCATGTATTTTACACATGGCAGTTATTATTGAGACTGTACATTATGCACACACAGAGCTAATATCTCCCCAGTTGGTGCACAGTTGGTGCATGTTGCTAGGGTTTGGATTTGGGCAGTCAGGTGAGGTGGAGGCTTGCTGTCTCTGATCTCAAGTGCCCAAATCATAGGAACATAGGAAGCTGCCTTATACTGAGTCAAACCATTGGTCCATCTAGCTCAGTATTGTCTGCACAGACTGGCAGTAGCTTCTCTAAGGCTATAGGCAGGAGTCCTTCCTAGCCCTATATGGAGATGTTAAGAAGGGAACTTGGAACTTTCTGCATGCAAGCATGCAAATGAACTTCCCAGAGTGGTCCCATCTTCTAAGGGGAATATCTTACAGTGCTCATGTGTAGTCTCCCATTCAAATGCAAACCAGGGCAGACCCTGCTTAGCAAAGGGGACAATTCATCCATTGCTCTCCCCATTACCACGTATGATGGGCATTTTATCTGCACAGCAAATAAACTTCATATTGTGCTGGTTCAGACATCACATGGAACCAAGCTTAAATCTTGATTCTGTGTGATGTCTCTGAGCTTCAGGAGTAGTCACTCTTCCCTCCTCTGTACATGCTCTTGTTGTATGAATTCTAATTGCTGGCCGAATTCCAAAACAAACCAAGATTAGTCATAATGTCTGCATTGCCTGACCATGGTTTATTCTAGCCAAATTGGTTGGAATAAATTGAGATCTGAAACCAAGGTTTGAAGTGGGTTTGTCATGGGTTTCCCCATGGAGTTCAAGAATTGTAGTTGGATGAAGAGCCTTCTCTATTAGAGACCCCTAGAACTCTCGAAGGAGCTGTAGTTCCCAGGCTTTCCTGGGGAGAAGGAGTGACTGCTAAACCAGTTGGTCTGCAATATGACTGAATATGCTTCTAAAATTCTGTTTAATAGGAAAACACTTTAGCAACCAGGACATCTATTTATATAATTCTCCTAAACGTACCTGTCGCTAATCCCATATGTGGCAGCTCTCGTGAGAGTTTGCAAGCAGCTGCCTGGGGGATAGTGATGGGGACGGGGGAGAAAATGGGGGTGGCAGCTGGCCAGCTAGTGAAGGAAAGCACCAGCCAGAACAGTGGGCTGGCGGGGAAGGGAAGCACCAGTCAGGTTGGCCGGCAAGAAAATGTGCTGCCGGGGGGCAGGAAGGGAGGGAAAGTGCCGACCAGATTGGTGGGTGGGGAAGGGAAGGGAAACAAAACACCGGCCAGTGAGATTTCTCAGAGTCTCTGAGTCGGTATAAGAAAGCTTCATCTGCTCATTGTTCAGAACCAACCCATACCAAATGGTGTCAGTATGGGGGTTCCTATTGCACCCCAAGGATCACCACACAGCCAGCATATTCAAGCTGTTCATGTGCAGTAGCTCATTGCATAGATTATTTTCTCCATGCTACAAACCCCTAAAAAACACACAAAAAACACGAGTGTGAGTGCATGTTGCATTTGTATGAAGAAAACTGCTTGAACGGCACCATAGGCTGGTGCAAAATGGATGACTTGCTGTGTGTTGCAATTTCCAGCGGCCTCCAGGGGGCAGCTGTCGGACAAGCACTGACCAGCCCATCTTCAAGAAGGCTGGTGGCCATTTTGTAGAGTTGGCTGTCAAGAACAGCTGTGACTGAAGTGTCCAGCTTATGCCTCACTGGCCAAACAATAAATGAGTTTTTAAATGGTGTGTGACATCAGGGCTGAATTATGGTTGCAGAAACGCAACTTCACCTCCCTTTACCCTGACCCAGCTCCATTACACAATTTCTATAGTCAGCTGAAGCAAACGTTGGCAAGTCAAGCATGGAGAGATACCTTCCCCCACCATTATTCTCCACATTCTGCTTTGCCCTGTACTTTCCCTTCATTGCCCATATATCTAGAATTTTAACCTATTAATCATGGGCCAGGTTGTGATTCCTTTGCGAGACCATATGCTGTGACCATGCACTGGTAGAGCCATCATTGCATTCTAATTTTTTTTTGTAGCCGTAATCCCAACTGCTGAAATATCCAACTGCAGCATCGATTCAGGTAGGTCATAACTACGAGAATATGTAAAGATGATTCTTGCTAAGTGGGAAAGGATCACCTTTCAAAGTGGTGATTCTCTTTATATTCATCAGGGGGAAACCAATGGGTCCTATTCAGCCCCAGCACATGTGTTTCTTTTTAGACTGTAAACCCTTTGGGGTGAGGGAACTATCTTCTTCTTATTTATTTTTCTATGCAAACTGCTTTGAGAACTTTGCTGTTGTTGTTGTTGATGATGATAATGACGATGAAAAGAATGTACAAATAAAACCTAGTAATAATAGTCATGTGCACATTGTTTAGATCTGGTGGTTCCCCATCCAGTAACACAGGGGTGGACAAACTTGGCCCTCCAGATGTTGTTGAATTACAACTCCCATCATGCCTAGCCACAATTTATTGTCTGGATGTGAGCAGGGTTCTCTCTAACAGGGAATCCCAGATGTTGTTGACTCCCAGAATCCCCAAGCAAAAGCCATTGCAGCTGTGGATTCTGGGAGTTGTAGTCAACAACATCTAGAAATCCCTGTTAGAGGGAACACTGGATGGAAGTTGTAGTTCAACAACATCTGGAGGGCCAAGTTCGCCCATCCTTGCTATAGCGTCTATTTCTATAGTGGAGGGCAAACTTGGCCCTCCAGATGTTGAACTACAACTCCCATCACTCCCAGACACAATTTATTGTCTGGATGGGAGTTGTAGTTCAACAACATCTGGAGGGCCAGATTTACCCACCCTTGCTATAGCGTCTGTTTCTATAGTGTGTATTTCTGTGCAGTAATGGGCTTGTTCACATGACCAAATGGGGGAATCTGGAGAGAATGCAGGATCCTACCTTCCTGCTCCGAGATGGTCAGAGCCTGTTCATTGCTCTGCAACCTGAGCGCCCACATGAATGCTGTGAGTAATCTCCATAGTCGAAATTGGGAATGGGGCGGGGGGGGCGACCAAGCTAGGTCCTCTAGTATCCCACAATGCACCACGTGAGCAGTGGGAAGGCATCCCTCCGTACAGCAACAGTGCTCCTCTCCTAATCATGGCTGCCACCTGCCCAGGAGCAGCTTAGAAGTGGTGGCGGCACAGACGACTCGAGGAAGAAGTAGGAAGTATTCTATCATTGAACTCCATTTGACTGCTATTTTGCTGATGCAGTGAAACCTATAAAGGTCATCCAAGATCACACAGAAATTTTGTGGCACAGCTAGGAACTGAATCCACACTTTCCAGATCGGGAGCTAGTGCTGAAAACCTACGAAGATTAAGATGAAAAATAAAAATTGGGTTCCTGACCTGACAGAAGCTCCATCGAGATCCCTTCCTGGTTTGCTTATTTCTTTCTTTTTAAATCATTGACTGTTAATAAATATTAATAGAGAAATACAAACCCCTGAGCACCTTGTTTAATGTATGAGGATCACTATGTATGAGATGAAGGCTAATAATGTATGAGATGAAGGCACTTCCCTGATCTAGTAGTAGAACTATTAGTCATGGTTGCAGTGTAATAAATATGTTCTCAACAGCTGCAAATACTTGTGACTGGGGTGCAATTTTTTTTAACAACTTAGGAACCAGCTGTAAAGCAGGGAGAGACAGAGACCTATGTGTGTCAGTGAGACAAAGGATCCTGTACTTGCTGATGTGCCATAATCTTCGCTCCACCCTTTTATCCAGCCCATGCTTAATTGAGAGGTGACGTAGGACTCCATCAGAGCCTTTGAATTGGGAGCCCTTCCTTCTCTGAGTGGCTGCTGGTCAGGGGTGGCCCTTTCATGAGGCAAGGTGAGGCAATAACCTCAGACGGCAGATTACTGGGGTGTCAGCAGGGCTGGAAGATGTCCCCCACCACAGCTCTTTGGCACTGATCTAACCCTTGCAAACTCTGCAAGAAGAGCCTCTCCTCACACTCTGCAAAGCTTGCTAGCAACCTCCTCTCTTTCCTGCTCCCCACACACTTTCAAAGCTCGCAAGGGTTGGTTTTGAATGGGGAATTTGTCCACATCAGGGGCATAAAGCAAGGCAGCATTTTGATCCTTGCCTCAGGCACTGCAATACCTTGGGCCCAGTGTTCCCTCTAACAGGGATTCACAGATGTTGTTGACTACAACTCCCATAATCCCCAAGCAAAAGCCATTGCAGCTGGGGATTCTGGGAGTTGTAGTCAACAACACTCAACGCTCAACCGCCCTGAGCCATTTTTGGAAGGGCAGTATATAAACTGAATGAATGAATGAATGACATCTGGGAATCCTTGTTAGAGGGAACAGTTCTTGGGCCACCCCTGCTGCTGGCCGTCACTGGAACTAAGGAAGGGAAGTGGGACCATGTCCCACACAGCAGCACAGTTGGGAGAAAGCTTGCCTCCTGTCCTTTTCAGCAGAAACTCAGGCACTAGAAGTAGGAACAAAAAGCATTGTGACACGCAAGTGTCTTTTGTACCCATGGTTATGACTGTTGTGTGCTTTCCACATTCAGAGCCGTTTAAATTGTGTAACAGATTATGATTATGAATAGCAGCTGGCCAAGCTTTTTGTTAAGCAGACCACACTGACTAACCCAGGAGGCCAAGTGATGTTGCAGAATTATGTGGTGGTGTTGGCTATGCAGTAGTCTGGGGGAAAGCCCTTAAGTCCTGTAAGGTGCAGGCATCTTTCATACGGTGGGAGGGGCTGGTATCAGAGTCTGACTCCTCCCCCTCCCCAGCCAAAGATGTCTGAGTGGTCAGAGAAAAGAAAGAACCATTTTCAGGCTAGGTGAGAAATAGAGGCAGTTGCATTTTGGGGGAGCCTGGAAAGCCAAAACCTCTTGGGGTGCAGGGTTTGCCCTTTAGGGAACTGGTGCACCCCTTTTGCTACATGGTAGGAGTGCTCTGCTCAGGGGCATAGTGAGATTGCTGGAGGGCTGGGGAGAAGCTGTTGAGCATGCTGGCCACACCCTTCCCCCTTATGTCATCATGCGATTGTAGGGGGCTTGGCCAGCATGGGCAACAAATGCATGGCCTCTCCAGTTGGCGGAGTGCTTTTTCTGCCGGCTGGATGCTTCCATTTTTTCCCTTGTTCACACATTTGTTCCCTGTGCTGCCATGCCCCCTGTGATGATGCAGGGGGAAGAGGAGGTGGCCGGCGCATAGTAGCATGCCCAGCTCCAGTGGCAAAAAGTGGGTGAGCAGCTGGGGTGAGGGGTAATGGAGCATTGGGACAAGGGCATGCCTTGGTGGCATCCCTAGGCCCTACAGCCCAAGGACATTTGTCCCCCACCCCTCATTGTCCCTATCAGTGTTCCCTCTAATAGGAATTCCCAGATGGTGTTGACTACAACTCCCACAGTCCCCAGCCAAAGGCCAATGCAGATGGGGATGCTGGGAGCTGTAGTGAACAACTTCTGGGAATCCCTGTTAGAGGGAACATTGGTCCCAATGCATGTGGCTCTACTTATTTCAATGCCATCTAATGCTCAGCTTGTATGCTTGTTGATTGTAATAACACCATAAGCCACCAGTAATCTCTCCTCGAAGGCAAAGCAGAATCCAAGCACTGCTGCACCCCTGGAACTCCTCACTGCTCATTAACAGTATTATAGTACTTTACATATGAGCAACATCTCTCTATGAATGTATGTATGTGTGAACCGCAGAGCCAAAAGGCTACAAATTCCAAGGGATACAGTCGGTGACTATTCTTAACTGAAACTTACATGTATGAGATAAGCACAGTGGCTGACACTCCACTCACACTCAGTGCTCCATTTGCCTAGCATTTACTAAGTTGCAGAAGAACGCTCTTGCACCAGATGCTAGAATTATGCAAATCAAGTTGTGCAATAGAGGGCCATTCTTTCCAATGGCCCTTTGTCATGTAAATGTGTTTGCACAACACAGTTGCTGGGCAGATGGAGTAGTGCATGGTACGTCAGCCAGTGACAATTCATAATAATATTAATTGGTGATGTTAAGGCAGGGCTTTACAGTCTCGGCCCTCCAGCTGTTTTAGGACTACATCATTCCCAGCCACGTGGGCCAATAGTCAGGGATTATGGGAGTTATAGTCCAACACCTGCAGGAGGGCCCAAGTCATGCAGCCCTATATTATAGTCCTCCTAGCTATGCAAGTTATTTAACCAGTATAGTGAGACAGGAAACTGCTGTCTTTCTTTAAGCCTCAATGGACAGGAGACTGCCACGTTCTACCTCTGGTTTCTGAACACTACCATTTGTTGGACATCAGATTTGTGTCCACTCATGCTTTGTTACACCTGCTCTGGCTGGTGGACCTTAGTTCTATCAAAACCCCTAAGTAGCTCCTGAAAGACTGCATTCCTCCCATGCATTCTCTAGCACATTTGTGTGCACATCAACACTCTGTTTAAAAAGGCATCTCCAAATGTCCTGAAAGGGCAAGACAGAGGCAAAGTAAGGGCAGGTATTTACCAGGGACAGAAACTAGGAAATAAGGATTCCAGGAACAGCAGAAGCATGTGTAAGACATGAAGCAAATGAGACATGGTGCAGAGACTCTACCACTGAGACTTTCTCCTCCAGCTATGGCCCTATCCCTAAACGGTGCTTGTGATCAGCCCTCAATGACTGCAATCTTCGCCTCTTCAACAAAGATGACAGGCAATTTAAGCAGGTGTCTTCCTAGTGAAAATTGGATTGGTTACTCCAAGGTTGCCAGGATCTCACATAGAGACAGCTACCTGTCTTCAAGGTGAGCCTTTATTAAGTAACTAGTTACACAAACAGGCCCTAGGGTCATGGGGTCAAACAGAAAAGCTACAATTATAATTGTATTGAAAACAACTGGATAGAAAGAGGAAGGTACAGAAAACCAGCTGGCAACTTTACCTCCCCAGTGCAGAAGCAAAATAGTAACACATGAGTACACAAAATAATTTCTGAATTTCTGTTCCACTCAGAAAGCTATGGAAGTAAGCACAGAAAAAAAGCACTCTGCCTGGAAGGGCCCTAGGTCAAATATTTAGCTGCTTGCTGTGAACTTTCTGCCAGCCATCTTCAGAATCTCAGCCCTTGCCCATGATGTTTTTAGAACATGAACTGTATCTGATCTACTGCTTTTGGCTGTTTGAATTACATGTTGTCAAATAGACTTATCCGTATATGTGTACATTATATCTTTTCCTTACTGACTTGTGTTATCTCTAGTAGTGGCTCTTCTCATCACTTCTTCATTCTCTTGGTTTTTTTGGGAGAAGCTCCTTCGTGCCTGTGCATGGCTCACAGTTCTAACACCACCAACAGAACAACTGTTTCACCTCAAATCACCTCAAGCACAATGCATTTCAATTGAGGCAGTTTGGCTGCAGATCGGCAGTGCTGAGTAATCAAGCCATAGATTTGCACGCGTGGCCCTGCCCCAAGAGCTCTGACAGTGCTTCGGACATTATCCCACTTGTGGTGAAGCTGAGCTAGCGGTAGCAAAGATTGGAAACCAGCAGCGCCAAAATGTAGAACTTGGATTGCTATGAAACCCACAGCTTACTCTTTGTAGTTTGTCCTTTCTCTTGCTCTCACAAAATCATCTGGAGGTTTTTCACACTGTATTTTTACCCCAAATCTCCCCCAGAAGGGGGTGTGTGTGTTCACACATCAGCCAGATTTCTGCTGAAGTCAGTGCGAGATCTTTGGGAGCACTTCACACACAATTTGGGGTTTTCCTTCCAAATTATCCCGATTTCTGTCCGGGTTTTAAAAAATCCTGTAGAAATGAGTTTTTTCTGGATAAACTGGGAGCGGCTGCCAGCAATCATATTAACATAATAGAGAGTCCTCTAATGGGATCATAGCTCCAAAGTCCTCCCCCTCGGAGGGATCCCAGATTCAAAGTCCCTCCTTGCAACTCTGACTATGTTGCTCGGAGTAGAGAGCCAGGGTGGAAAGTTTGCAGCTGCTGAGCTGCCCCAGTTGCTGCTTCTTCGCTTGCTTCACTTCAACTAAAAAGAGGGAGCATAATGCTGCGATTCTTATTCGAAGTGGCTTCGCTCATCAGATGCTCTGAGAGCTGAAAGCCACATGTGAAAAAGCTCTTGGAGACAGTGGCTGACATACAATTGCTGACACCAACCTTTTCCTCCAGGAAGCCATCTGTGCCACCTGAAAATATAGCCCTGAGGATTGTGCAGCCCTCCGGGACATATTTTTGGGTGGCACAGAGGGCTTCCTGGGGAAGGGGAGGGCATCAAAATGTGTTGCTTCCCTGCTGCAAGGGTGCAGTTGATTGAGGAGTTCTCTTAGGCTGCTCTCTCTCTGCACCAGTGCATCCTTGCCCTTTATGGCAGCCAATATTCATAAGGCTCTGTACGTCAGCCTTGCTTTGTATGTTTGCCAATATTCCTTCCTCTTACTGATATACATTGACAATAGTAGGATTGACTTCTGAGTAAAGATGTATACATTGAGATATTGGGACCACCATTTCACCCTTCGTGTTTTTATTTTTTATGTTATATTGCTGTATAATTCAGTCCTGCATGGTATGAATTACTGAGAGTGGTGGCAGTGGTAGAATGAATGACAAAGCACAAGATTGTAATGGAAATACACATGTGCTAAAATGATTCTCTAGACTGCAGCTAAAACTATTTTCTATACTGTAATAATAAATCACTAAAAATTATGCCTAACCCTTTTTATTTCTTGTCAGAATGGGATGAGAATTGCACATGGTAGCCCTTTCTGAGTATATCATGCCACCCACATTCCAGATAGATGGGTGTTGGGATATCTGTAAAAGTAACTCTTAAGGTTTGAGATTTTGCCTTTATAACTTTTTTTTTGGTCGGAATTGGTCAAAAATTGCAGGCATGTCGATTTCTTGGGAAAGCCTGATGCCATCCCTGTTGCAGGTGGACATGAATGGGGTTTTATTTGTACACACTTTAATGTTGGAGATCAACTCACCCCATAACATTTCCATGTCTAAATACAAGGGGATGAAATGTGCATGTGTGGTAGAGCCTTCCAAGGCCATATCCCCCCAACCCCAAGTTACAGAAAAACAGCCACAGTGGTTTCTATGAAGGCACATTCCAAGTTTTGCGGCTTGATTTTCTGTCATTTAGATTGCTGACTTAAACTTAAAGGCAGGATGCAAATAATGTTTAAAGGGGGTGGGGAGAATCCTCCATCTGAATCCATGTAGGAACACAGGAAACTGCTTTCTACTTAGTCAGACCTTTGGTCCACTTTGCTTAGTATTGTCTACACAGACTGGCAGCGGCTTCTCCAAGGTTGCAGGCAGGAGTTTCTCTCAACTCTATCTGGAGATGCCAGGGAGGGAACGTGGAACCTTCTGCATGCAAGCGTGCAAGTGCTCTTCCCAGAGCAGTCCCATAAAGGGAATATCTTACAGTGCTAACATGCAGTCTCCCATTTGAATGCAAACCAGGGATTGTCCTGCTTAGCAAAGAGGAGAATTCATGCTTGCTACCACAAGACCAGCTCTCTCTTTGTATAGTCCTTCTCCACGAACCCCCCATCCCCAATGTGTGGTTTTCTTCACCACCACCCCTTCTTGGAAGACAGTCCCATGAGCAGCAGTGAGATTTACATCTGAGTAAGCATGAATGAGAGTTGGTTTTTATTAAAAATGAAAATAAAGGGGTGGAAGATTGTAATAGTGATACAGTGGACCTTGATTTAACTGCAGAGGGTGGAAGTGAAATGGTACAGTGGCGAAGATGGTGCAGAACAGACATGTGTGCCCTTAGGGAGCCAACCCCTAATATGTCATCACCACGTCCACTCAGTTGCACTATGGTCCATCGGCATGTTTGCTCATTGTGCAATTTCTTTTGCAAAGGGTTTTTTTTTTTTAATGTAGTTTCAAAATAAATTTGGGTTTTACAGGAGTAGTGTGTCAGGATGCCATGTTACATGGTCGCTTGGGTGGCCCTGTGGAGTCTGGAGAAGGGTGTGGCATCCCTCCTGTGGGACTTTCGTTCCCTTCAGGGGGCAGTGGGGATGAGAAGGGCCCAGGCTGGCTGGATCCCAGTGGGGCTGAGAGGGCAAGGCAGAGAGAGCAGCAGGAAACAGCTCCAGGGAGACAGCTAGGTTGGGTGTGGCAGGAAACAGGAAGCCAGGTCAGGAAGGGGGCGCGGCTGGAAGTCGGCTTTAAGCCCTGTCAGCTCTGCACTGGGGTATTCAAAGACAAGGCAGCAGATGATGAGCGGCTGCTTCTGAGTATGGGAGCCAGGAGTTCTCCAGGGGAGGGAACTGGCTGAATGCAGCAAGCCAGGACTCGGACTCGGGTGACAAGCTAACCTCCTCCCCTGGCTGTTCCTGAGGCTGACTGGTTTTTTGGGGGGTGGTTACCCAGTCATTCTGGAATTCAAGAAGTGCTAGGAGCCCACCCTGTCCCCTGGGAGTCTGACATAGTGCCAAATAACCACAGGATGAACTGGATGTCATGTGGATGTTCCACAACACGCCCCCCCCTCCCCGCCCGCATCAGTGCCCAAGATGTAATAAGCCACCATCTGGAAAGGTTTGTAGAAAGACAAGAGTTCCACATATCAAACTTTTGGGAACTTCTTCAGAACCACAGATCTAGCCTATAGTGCTTGTAGAATTTGAACTGTATCTCATCTATTCCCTTCTTTCATCAGGAAGGCCCTGACAGGTTAGTTATTAAGCTCTGCTTTCCCCAAGGGGTAGCACTGTTAGCCTATTCCTTAGCAATGCTGGCAGTGTTCCTCTTTATCTATGATATTCTAACCGAAGTTATTGGATAATGTTGCTGCAGGCTGACAAATAACAGAGTTCTTCTTCCTCAAAAGCTGGCTGCTGCTAGACTTGTGTACAAGTCAGTTGCAAAATCTACTCTTAAGGCTGCACTACACATTTCATTCTTTAACAGTCTTTGGGTGGCTTCACATGACTTCTGGCAAGAACCTGTCTTCTGTAACCAAGACTTGAAGTTGGTCAGAGAATGCTGGGAAACTGTTGGGCAGAGAGCGTGGCAACTGGACTTGGGCGGGTTTGGACATCACGCCCACCAAGAGCGTGCACTCTTGGTTCCAAACATATCCCCACCATTTTCTTAGCTTCCAGACTTGCTGGCAGTTTTGTGAAGCTGCCCTTTATTTCAGTGGGTGAGTCTTAGTTTTTTGGGGTTCTTTTTTTGAAATAAATCGATAAACTTGTTTATTTGGGTAAGCAGGAAAGCCTCTTTACAAGGTATTTACAGCCTGGTGCTATGCATGCGTACTCAGAAGTAAGTCCCACTAGGTTTGGTGTGACTTATTTCAGGGTTTCTCAACTGGTGGTACTCCAGATGTTGCTGAACTACATCATTCCTAGCCACAATACATTGTAGTTGGGTATGATAGGAGTTGCAGTTCAACAACAACAACCATGAGAATTAGAAGAAGAAGAATTAGAATTAGAAGAAGAATTAGAAGAAGAAGAATTAGAAGAGGAAGAATTAGAAGAGGAAGGTTAAGAAGAATTAGAAGAATTAGAAGAAGAAGAAGAAGAAGAATTAGAAGAAGAAGAAGAAGAAGAAGAAGAAGAAGAAGAAGAAGAAGAAGAAGAAGAAGTAGAGGTGCAGCAACATCTGGAGAACCACCAGTTGAGAAATCCTGGCTTAGTCCTAGGTAAATGTACAAATGATGGCAGCCATGTAATCCAATCCTCCTGTGCCTGCTGATCAGAAGTAAGTCCTACCAGCTCTGTGCATTTGATCATTTTCTGAATGAGAGTTTCTAGGAAATCCTTGTAGCCACTCTGAACTTTCCAAAGTAAAAATTTCCAAAGTAAATACAACGTACATTTTATTCATTAAGGCCAAGTAAAGATCAAACTAGATGAGACAGTGCCAGATCCATGCATTTAAAGCCCAGATCTGCTCCAAGTGGTAGAAAGTTGGATAGTGGTGGTAATCCACTTTTAAGGGCGAAAGGGAATGTGGGTGAGGAATGCTAATCTCCTCTCCACTCCACCATTTAGCAAAACTGAAGCAAGAACATTTGAATCCTTGATTTGACTGTCCACTTTTAGGGACAGCAGTACTGTAGATAACTTGTAACTGATAGGGGTATCTTGAAATTAATCCATTATTTCACTCTGCTTTTTTCCACGAGCTTGTGTGTATTCTCTCTGGGAAAGGGGCAGAAAACCAAATCAACCAAAATGATAGTAGAGCACCTTCCCTGTGAGAAAAGGCTATTTTTTTGGGGGGGACTTTTAAATTGGGGGGGTAAGACAACTAAGAGAGGACATTAATAAGAGAGGAGGTTAATAAAATTATGAATTGTGTGGTGAAAGTGGATAGGGAGACATTCATCTCCCTGTCTCATAATACTAAAACTTGAGGGTGATCCTGTGGTCTTCCAGGCAATAATTTATTCCACCTTCAGCTCAAATTTTGACAGGAGATTTTATTTATTTATTTACATTTTATATCCCACTCTTCCTCCAAGGAACCCAGAGTGGTGTGTACTACATAGGTTTCTCCTCACAACAACCCAGTGAAGTAGGTTAGGCTGAGAGGGAAGTGACTGGCCCAGAGTCACCCAGCAAGTATTATGGCTGAATGCGGATTTGAACTTGGGTCTCCCCGGTCCTAGTCCAGCACTCTAACCACTACACTACGGGGAGTCTAGGTGATGTTTAATCATGTCGTGCAGTTTCTTAGCACCATCTTTGGGCCATCTGCTGACAATTTGTGTTTTTTTTTTTCCAAGTTAGCAAAAAAGCAGTATTGAAAAAACACAGGGTTTTCACAGATTGTCAGCAGATGGTGCTAGGAAATTACACAACATATTTAAATGTCATATAGATGCCAGTAAAATCTCCCATCAAAATTTGAGCTGAAGGTGGTGGGATACCTTGCAGTCTGGAAGAGCCTCCAGTGAAATGTATTGGTAGGAGATTCAGGACAGACAAAACAATTGTTTTTACACAATGCCAAATTAATTAATGGCATTTGCTGCCAGTAGTTATGATGAAAGCCACTAGCTTACATGGCTTTAAGGGGGACTGGACAAGTTCATGGAAAAGAGGTCTATTACTGGCAATTGGTCATGATGACTACGTGGAACCTCCATGTTCTGATGTAGTAGCCCCTGATACATGCTACCTGAGCAAAGAGGCACCATTTTAAAGTGGTGCTTCTTTTTATTTATCCGGGGGATTGCTACTGGCCTATCCATCCCCAGCACAGCATCCCTCCAGTGGTGTTGCTGGTGTCTATCTGATATTTCTTTTTTAGATTGTGAGCTCTTTGGGGACAGGGAGCCATTGTATTTATTTATTTTTATTTCTCTATGTAAACCTCTTTGGGAACTTTTGTTGAAAAGTATAAGTATTCGTATTATATAAGTATTATGTAAATATTCGTAGTAGTAGTAGTAGTAGTAGTAGTAGTAGTAGAGTATATCTCTGAATAGCAGTTGCTGGGGAAAACTACAGAGGGGTGCATGCTGCTGCAGAAGATAGGTCCCTGCCAGGAAGGGAGGTGAGAGGAAAGGCAGGAAGGAAGGAAGGATGGAGGGAAGGAAAGCAGGCAGGTGATCTGGAACAGGGTGGTGAAAATACTTGGTTGGTGTACAGTGGTCCCTCTATTTTTTTCATCTCTGTGTGGAATTAGTTTTGTTCTTGGTGGCAGTATCAAAGCACCATGTGCACACATGCATTCAGAGTGGGACCTTCCTAATTCAATCTAAGCGGGATCTAAAATTGAGCAGACATCAGGAAACCTGTGAACACGCACATGTGCGCACGCCTTAGAGGGAACAGTGCTGGTGTACTTTACATATTGAAAGGGGAACTGTGCAGCAGCCTGCCCCTGAACTGTGCAGCAACCCCCCGCACAGTTGCTCATAAATTGTGGGTGAGGGCCCCAATCCACAGGCTGGCCCCAGAAAATCCTTTTAGCACCCCTCCTAACCACCCCCTGTTGCCCAGTGGCACTTCCCCCAAAACCAGGCTCCAATACCAGAAGTGAGCCCAGTTGTGGGAAAAGCCCTGTCATTGCTTCAGCTTAATTCCACTTCTGGCCTCTGAAGAGCTGGTAGCCGGGCTGACTCCCCTGAACCACTCAGCTCAGTGCTGGCACATGCGGGAAAACATAAACTCATAAACTCTAATTTCAGCAACAATACTGTTTGCATATGCAATGCGATTAATATATCTATGACTGCGAATTGCAGTCCTCATAGCAGATGGTTAAACATACTAGGCAGAAAAAGCCTGTGACATTTACGGGAAGTTGGAACAGGGAACTCGGGAAGGAACATAAGGAAACTGCAGTGTTGATCCTGGATTATTTCTTGATGGTGAAAGATGTAATATGATGGAAAATCCTACACAGTTTCAAATTTGAAAACGCATTATCATGCTCACTCACATGCTGGCAATCCCCGTGCTGCCAAATTCTCTCTTTAGTCTATTGGGGCTACCTAATTTGAAATACAAAGAGTGGAGGGAGGGGGAGGAGGTGGTGGTGGGATTGTGGTGGTGGCGGCGGCAGCTGCCACACTGAGCTCTGCTGGAGGAGCCTGTATATGTCCACCACAGATGTATCTAGTGTGACTGGGCTGCTGTACTTTTAAGACATTCCTTTAAGGTGGCTGTACCTTTAAGGGCTCCTGTAGGGGGGAAAAAGAACCTCAGCAGGTGAAGCTCTTTTTCTCTTTGCAACTTGCAGATATCTCCTCTGCTATACATTAAAGGTACAGGCTCTCCCTGACACCTAGTTACAAGGGCTGTGTAACTGGGGGCCTATTCAACTTTGACCGGTTTCATCAACACCCCTCTTGTGCTGCAGTGGTGCTTGGGAGAGCGGAATGGTTTAGATCAGCGGTTCCCAACCTGGGGGCCTCCAGATGTTGCTGAAATTGTAGCTGGGGCTGATGGGAGTTGTAGTTCAGCAACATCTGCAGGCCCCTAGGTTGGGAACCACTGGTTTAGTCCAAAGCAAAGTGGGACTCTCCCTGTGGGTCCAAATCAAACTGGGGAGCCTTCCAAAGTGCCAAGATTGTGCCGTCGAGCTGGTGTCAACTCCTAGCGATAACATAGATTTGTCTATCCATGTGATTTTCTTGGTAGAATACAGGGGTGGTTT
Source organism: Hemicordylus capensis (assembly GCF_027244095.1). NCBI lineage: Eukaryota > Metazoa > Chordata > Lepidosauria > Squamata > Cordylidae > Hemicordylus > Hemicordylus capensis. The sequence continues at coordinate 220,260,696 of NC_069661.1, read as the reverse complement.
ACCAGGGCCTCCTCCCGCGTAGTATGAGATGATGCTTTCAGCACCTACCTATATCGCTGCTGCCCAATATAGGTGACATCAGATATATTTACTAGGCACAGTCTGGGAAGCACACCGGCGGGGATTTGAACTAACAGCCTCTTGCACTTTAGGCAAGCTGCTTACCCGCAGCGCCACCGCAGCTGAGGCAGCCTGCAAATAAAATATCAGATGCCTGATACTTCTAGCCTTGTATTGGGACTGGAGGAAGATAAATACAGGTTAAAAACTGGAACATTTAAGAACAATGGAAAAAAGGAAGCCATAGAATCATGTTCCTTGGAGGTTTTCCAGAAAAGGTTGGACAGGAATATTTTAGGGGTGTGTTCAGTATAGGATGTCTTGTCCTTGGACATAAGGTTGGACAAGTGACTCCACTGGGTCTTTTCCAACTCTGTAAGTCCATCCACTAAGAGCCTTTTCCCAGAGCACATTTTAACAGACTCCACATTACGAGCCCTCTCTGTGTATTTGGTAAAACTGTAATATTTGAAGCAATTATACATATTTTAAAGCTGCGCAAACACTACAGTGTATGTGAAGTGGGCCTGAGAGCACATCTATGCCACAGATTTAAACTGGCCTGAAACTGCTTGAACTGTCATGGCTTCCTTCAGGGGATCCTGGGAATTATACGTTCGTTAAAGAGTTGAGAATTCTGCATCAGGGACACCAGGCTACTGTAGAATCCAGAAGAAAGAGTTGTGGCACACAAGGATCAGACGGTGGAATACACTTAAGAATATTAATACAGTATTTACTTGAATAGAAGGCAACTCTGAATTTTAAGACAATGCCTTAAAAGAGAGGTTGAATACAAGTTATTTGTATAATTATTCGTATAAATACTTGTATTTACCAAAAAGAAAGAGGATTCAAATTTAAGATGACATCCCCCCACCACCAGTATTTATCAGAAAATAACTGGAGGGGAAACCTCATCTTGGATTAGGGTAAATACGATAGTTTAATGAAAGAAGTCTTGATTTCAGAAAGGCTGCTTTGGGAAGAGCATTTGCATGCTCACATGCAGAAGGTTCCAAGTTCCCTCCCTGGCATCTCCAAGATAGGGCTGAGAGAGACTCCTACCTACAACCTTGGAGAAGCTGCTGCTAGTCTGTGTAGACAATACTGAGCTAGGGCGCTTTCCAGACTAGCTGCTCAACAGCAGCAAAATGCCTCCGTTCAGGCGAGTCGCACTCAAAACGTAAACAGCAGGGGGAGCAGTCTCACGGAAACTAACAACCCGAAAAAACCAGCAACCCTTTTATACCGGATATACGACGACCTAGCTCTATATTGCAGCAATTAAATTCAAAACAAGGCATGTGTTCAAGGCATGTGTTCAAGGAAATGTGAACGGCACCCTGCTGTCTGCATAGGGACTGCGGTGTCACAATGCAGGAAGTGTGGAAGCACACTTCAGAGTTACGACATGACCCCATTGCAGGGTGTGATCTGGAAAGCACCTAGGTGGACCAAAGGTCTGACTCAGTATATGGCAGCTTCCTGTGTTCCTAAGAACAGACTGCTTTTTATCCTCCTGCTGCTTGTTGTTTGTTTGCCCTGCCTTCAGTCTAGGACTGAACTAAACTGCAACTAATCTAGAACCTGGCCTGGATCAAAGAATGGATTCGCTAGAAACACAATAGCCACCATACAGACCTGGCTACCTTTGGTTAGGAGCCATGACAGTTAAGCAGGTTTTAAATGGAAACTCATTCATTGTTGCTGTGCAGACTGCACGGGGTCACCCCAAGGCCTTTTCTGGCTCTGGGTAAATCAGAATTTCGGCCTCACCCCACAACTTATGGCATGCCAAGAAATATAACAATACAATTGAACAGGATACCATTCCCCCCCTTGTCTTCTTTCTTAATGCCTCTCATGCCTTACTTCCTCCTCTTTACAACTGTTTCTGTGCTCTGGGCAGTCCATGGCCATCAGGAGATGCTTCTGGAATATCCATGACCTGCTAAGCGGCTTCTATGCACCTCCTCCAAAACATGCACACAATGGCTCTCTCCCTCTCTCCCTCCCTCCCTCCCTCCGGCCTGATTCATACATAACACGGAACCGAAGGTTGGCAAACCCGCGGTTTCAATTTGAGACTGTAAATTGCACTGCAAACGTTCTTCAAAGTGCGGCAAGCCAAAATCCAGTGGCAGGAGAGGGGAGCTCCTCCCTGCTGCGTGGCTGCCAAGGCCAATCTCAGCAAGCTCCACAGCCAGACTGCGGGCAAAGCATTGGCATGTCAGCGTAGTGGCCATGATTTGCCATAGTCTCGGAGTGTGTGTGCTGAGTACGACCATGCATTTTTGGAGCACACCGCCCACCCTTGGCAGGGAAAGGGTATTCAAATCCCTTTAAATGCTCTGCCATGCCACGCCATGGCAGAGCTTCTTCTGACAGTGATGGCACTGGCGGTCCTGCACAAACGTGAAATCAGGGGTTGGAGGGGATAGTTCCATGTTACTCTGGGAGGGGAGGGGAACATTGAGACTTCCTAGGAGAGGAGAACAAAAGAGAGAAAGAAAGCAGTCAAAGAGCTTCATCTTGGATGCTTCATTGAGGTCTCGATCTCAATATGTCAATTACTGGACTTATGGCTCATCTTTCCTCCTCTCCTCATACATAGACAGCATCACCATCCACCCTGTAGTGGATGATGATGTCGTCTATGGATCAGGAGAGAGTATGAGGAGAGGAGGAAAGATGAGCAATAAGTCCAGTAATGGACATATTGAGATCGAGACCTCAATGAAGCATCCAAGATGAAGATCTTTGACTGCTTTCTTTCTCTCCTTTGTTCCCCATATTCAATTTGTCACCAAATTGTGTTGCTTCTCCCTTTACAATATTGCAAGAAAAGACTCCTTGCTCTCTGGCCCCTCAACAAAAACCCTCGTCCACTCCTTGGCAGTCTCTACTTTGACTTCTGCAAACTTCTCCTCTATGGTTTTCCATTAGCTAATCTCAGTCCCCTCGCCTCCACCCAGCACTCTGCTGCCAAGGGCATGCACCTTTTTCATTGCCGCCTGTTACAATCTTCAGGAGAGGTCCGGTTACAGTTGCCACCAGCTTGTTTGGTGGCTACTTGGGACCGGGCTTTCTCTGTGGCTGCCCTAGGGCTTTGGAATATGCTCCCTGCTGAAATAAAAGCATCTCCTTCTCTGTTTTCAGGAAGACCCTCAAGACTCTCCTGTTCTCGCAGGCTTTTAATTAGAATTAATTTCAATAATTTTAATAATTTGTTTTAATAACTGTTTTATGCTATTGTTTTTATTGTGGCTTGTGTATTTTAATCTGTGTTGACTTTTAAATATTGTTTAAAATTTTGTACACCACCTAGAGATGTACGTATCAGGTGGTATAAAAATATGATAAATGGATGGATGGATGGATGGATGGATGGATGGAGTGTCAGAAAAGCACCTGGAGATGCAGGAGTGGGTGCAGAAAGAAAGTTTTGCAGAGAGAAAGCTCTGGGGGTACCAAACGGCTGACACAGCTCAAACAAGCCTTTTAAAAAAAATTATAAACCCTCTGACATCTCTGCAGTGCTTCCCAGAGATCATTCAGCATCTCTGACCCCCAGACAGACAGGGCACCCTCAGTTTTCTCATTTAGATCAGATTGGCACTTGTCTAGAATACCTTGTGTGTAAGCTCAATTGCAATAAAGTTACACAACAGGTATCTATTAAAGAAAGAACTGGGAACTCAAAGGGAGAAATGAGGTGGGAGAAAATACTGAAAGCGAATACAAGCCTGCTGCTGCTACAAATTATACCTCTCCTGAAAAGGCAAGGAAAGTAGGTGTTATGAGCTCATAATGGGATTTCTCAGGGATCTGGCCATGAGAGGTTTGAGGAGCCCTCAGCCTTCACTGATTCGAGCTCTGCCTTTGTGTGTGACACCTGAGCTATAAAAAATCATGGGTATTTCAGGTGTCTTCCATCTGACTTTTGAATAGCTCCAAATGGCTCATCTGAGTGGATAGGGATGATGCCTTCACTGTGATTGTACAGTTCTTCAAGGGATTTTAAAAAGGACAACCTAGGAGGGTGCTAGACAAGCCAATTCTCTGTCCATGCTGCTCTGGAGATGGTGTTGTAAGAAAACTACAATCTTAAACCCTGGAGACAGATTTTCCAGCACTGAATAATATGCCTTTGCTGCATAAACATAGGGTTCACATCTAACACTTGGCAGCTGCTAAAAGAGCTGATAGTCACATACAAATGCACTTCTAGCTTGGATGCGCTGTAGAAAACCCAACAATGTTCACAGAATTGAATAAGGTGCAAGCATTTCAGTGAGACATCCCATATGTTGTGGTGCACGGCCCATAGTAATGGATTGCACGGTCTTACAAGCCCTATCCAGCCTTTAGGGCTATTCTGATGATCCTCAATAGAGTAGGAGACGTTTCCTACTGAAGTTCAAGAGCTCCGCGATCCCATTTTGTGATGGTCTGTGAGTAAAAAGCGAGGTAGGAGGGGGAGGAAATGATCATGTAAAGCTCATGCTGGGTAGGAGGGCTCCATTCTACCCAGCAGCTGTACCCAGGGAAAGTCCTCCTATCCAGTGTGTGTCTCACACATGAGTACTTCCCCCTGCTCCTACCTTGCTTTTCACGCCCAATCACAAAATGGGAGAATGCACAGCTCCTGAATTTGAGCTGGATGCATCTCATACGGTAGGAACATAGGAAACTGCCATATGCTGAGTCCGACCATTGGTCTATCTAGCTCAGTATTGTCTTCACAGACTGGCAGCGGCTTCTCCAAGGTTGCAGGCAGGAATCTCTCTCAGCCCTATCTTGGAGAAGCCAGGGAGGGAACTTGAAACCTTCTGCTTTTCCCAGAGCAGCTTCATTCCCTGAGGGGAATATCTTGCAGTGCTCACACGTCAAGTCTCCCATTCAGATGCAACCAGGGCAGACCCTGCTTAGCTAAGGGGACAAATCATGCTTGTTACCACAAGACCAGCTGTCCTCTCCCTGAGCTAGATCTCCAACCCTGTTGAGGATCATGAGAACAACCCTGTTGTTTTGCACAATGCCCATGTGTTCAGGTGTCTGGACACACATGCATGTTTTTGTGCGAATGACTGTACTTGTGTTTGTTTTAAAAGGGAACCTGGGTACAGGCACCCTGAAATTCAGGACTGAGATAGGAAGTGTACTGCTGGACATGCATTCAGCATAGCAGGTGAACATGTGAACAGATCTGAACGTGCATTCAGTGTATGCTGATTGTGCATGCTTTGAGCATAATGCCTGAATAAGGCTACAGAGTTTGCTGGTTCTGGGACACCCACATGTGCATTGTGCAAGCTACTCTGTTGACTTTGAGGTTCTAGCACCATAAAATTCAAGGATACCATGGATAGGAGAATGCATTTCTTGATCAGCCTGGTCTAAGTGTTCTTATCCTCCATGAAATTGCCTAATATATTTTTGAACTCAGCTATAATAATTGGCCTCTGCCACCAGGTTGTGTGGCAGCCAGTTTTATGCACTGCGTGATCAAATATTTCCTTTCATTTGGGTTACCCCCGTTGTGCGTTAATTTCATCCGGTGCCTTCACATTCTCGTAGGATGTGCCATGGTCAACAGTTGTTCCTAGTTCACTTCCCCAACCCCCTCCCAAACCCATTCATGATTTTACATGTCTCTATCACACATTTGCAGTAGAAAAATTGGAAACAGAAAAAAAAAGGTGACAAATCACAGAGCAGGTAGTTGTCTCAGGAACACTTCCTGCTGCTCTTTCTGTAGGAGTCTATAATTGTGTCACATTTCAACTGAGCAACTGTGGGAGGACACAGAGCTCCAAAGAGAGAGCGAGAGTATTGTTCTCGTAGCACTGCTGGTGTGTCTGGCACTCACCAGGTACAGCAGACAGACAGTTGCTGGAGTGCCTTGTGGCAGCCTTGGATAAAGATGCTATCAAAAGGTGCCGGGCTGTCAAAACATAAAGCCTAATAAAACAGGCAGAGTTACTGTGCAGGTAACAAACATGCAGGTAAGATATGGAGGTATTTCTGCCAGTGCCCGCTTCATCTGCACCCCCCACCCCCGATAGTTCCTGGATTTCTGAGGCTGATAACAGACTGTATGGCGGTTCACATGGTGATTACTAGGGTAGGGGATGCTTCCGACTCTAGTCAGGGAGCTGGGAACACTCTCATTTTGTGATCATGTGTTAGATAAAAACAAGGTCAGAGATAGGATCATAGGAACATAGGCAGCTGCCATATACCCAGTCAGACCATTGGCCCATCTGGCTCAGTATTGTCTACACAGACTGAGAGTGGCTTCTCCAAGGTTTCAGGCAGGAGTCTCTCCCAGCCCTGTCTGGAGATGCCAGAGAGGGAACTTGGAACCTTCTGCATGCCAGCAGGCAGATATTCTTCCCAGAGCAGCCCCATCCCCTAAGGATTTTAGCATCTTACAGTGCTCACATGTAGTCTCCCATTCAAATGCAAACCAGGGCAGACCCTGCTTAGCAAAGGGGACAATTCATGCTTGCAACCAGCTCCCACCCGCCCCTGATACTAATAGTCAGTCAAACCTCATCTGCATAGGACAGTTTTTCTACCTACCTTATTCAGAAGCTGGGGATGGAATCTGGGTAGGGGATACTCATCCTACCCAGCTGGGTCTTGACAGACAATCACACTCCCTACCTCTGCTCTTGTTTTTGTCTAACACACAATGGCAGAGTGGGAGTGCACCCAGCTCCCAAAACTAGGTATGACTCAATCTTCTATCCCTTTTATGGTCCTGTGAACTCAGAAGCGCACTTAGCCATGGACCATGGGGATTTGGTATGTGGCCTCCTGGGGGGGCCTCCAAATGTTCTGGGGGGGCCTCCCCATAGCCTTGCTGCTACCCCACTCCTGCCAGGCAAATCAATTTTGTTTAACTTTTTCTAAAGCACCGCTGTGCGGCGGGGACGGGAACTAGCAGTGGGTGTGCAGGAACTTGGGGTATGGAGGCAGCGGCAAGAGGCCCCCATTTTGGGCCTCTTCACACACATGTGCGTACACAGAGAGCCCCTACATGGGCCAAAAAAGGCCCAATCTGTCATTTGGGAGGCAGGCGGGCTCAGAGAAGGAGCTCTTGCCTCCGCCTCCCTCCCCTGAGTGCCCACACACCTGCTGGCAGCTTCTGACTCTGCTGCTCAGCTGCGCTTTGAAATATGTTTTTAAAAAGCTTTGACTTGTCCACAACCCCCACCGCCAGCCCTTAAGAGTGGGGGCAGGGGGAGGGCTCCAAAGTCCTTCAGGTTCGGGCTCCAAAATTACCTAGTGCGAACTGCCCAAATAGTTTTAAAAGGTAGAAATTCTCTCAAACCACGTCCTATAGATAGATCGATCTCCAGAAATCCACTAGTCTACTTGTCTATGACGAGTGAAAAGTGATGCTTGACGAGTGAAAAATGTCCTGATGAGCAATGTACCAACATAGCTGGATGGTTGGAGAGCCATGCACACACTCCCGATTGGTGGTTGAGCATTTGCAAAGAACAAGATAGGAGGCAAGGTGAGGCAAGATAGGAGGCAGGAGCCGGGAGCTGGGTGGGATGAGACCAACCCACATTCTGTCCCCAGCATTTTATCAAGAGGGGGTGAAAAGTAGGGATGTGCATGGAACTGCAGTGGGGAGGCTCGAAGGCAGCGGAGGTGCTGCATAAAGAGCAGGGGAGGGTGCACTTACACCTCCTGCTGCTTCCTCCCCGCCAGTGTCCATTTTACTCCAAGCACATCAGGGCAGCAGCGTACCTCCCAGCTGCCCCATTACTCCCGTTGTCCGGATATGGCTGGAAGTTTCCGACGTACCTGCATGTGCCGGCACAGGCGTGTGTATGTTGCATCAGAGACGTCTGGTCATATCTGGACAATGGGGGCAACGGGGCGGCAGGGAGGTATGCTGCCACCCCAATGGGCTTGGATTAAAATGGACGCTGGAGGGAGGAAAGTGGTGGGAGGGGTCAGTGCACCCTCCCCTGATCATAAGGTTAGATGCCCCCTGCCGTCAGACTGGTGGAACTGCTGGTTCTTTGAACTGGTTTGGAGGTCCATAAAGAGCCTCCGAACCCGTTCTGTGCACATCCCTAATGAAAAGCCATCCTACCCTTCTCCCAGCTCCCACACAATCACTCTCCCCTCCTCCTACAACCTACAATCTTTGCAAACACACAACCACCCATTGGTAGTGCACACGGCTCTCCTACCCTATTTAGGGTTGGGGAGAACAACTCTATCACTTAGCAAGGTGCCCCCATGTGCATCTTTTTATTTTCATTTATTTATGTGTTTATTTTTATATCCTGCTCTTCCTTGTCCAGAGTGGTGGACATGGTTATGTTTATCCTCACAACAACCTTGTGAGGTAGGTGAGGCTGAGAGATAGGAGACTGTCCCAGGGTCACCCAGTGAATTTCATGACTGAATGGGGATTTGAACTTGGGTCTCCGCTGTCCTAGTCCAACTCTCTAAACAATGCACCATGCTGGCTCTCAACTTCTGTCCCACACTTCTTATAATTTTTTTTTTAAACGATGCAAACAGTTGCAAAACCTGTTTGTCCAGAGATGAAAGTGATTGAACATACCACAAGCTGTCACCCCTCTTTCAAAGCACCTTCAACTCCTGAAAGAAACGGTTTGTCCATTTCCAACTTGAGTAGATGCCGTCTCATTTAAATGGGTGCAACTCAGGAGTAATTCGCTTACCTCCTGAGGTTTATTATTATTTTATCTCCACTGTAAGTGAGACAGAATCTGCCTAATTAGTTTGTAAAGTGCTTTGGGGTCCTTCAGGATGGAAAGAACTATATAAAAGTTATTATTATTAATAAAAAAAATACCCCAGGGCTCTTGGGAAATAATCCAGAGAATGTGGCAAGCCAATTAAACAGACGTCTTTCAGTCCAGCTCCCCTTTATGCTTAGCCACTGGTTCCATTCCTCCCTCTACCTGTCCCCATAATTACACCATTGCTTGCAGAACATGATAGCAGTCATTGGTGTGTCTGGTGAAACCTTGGAGAGCTGCTGCCAGTCAGAGTAGACAATCCTGAGCTAAATCGACCAATGGTCTGACTCGGTATAAGGCAGCTGTCTGTGTTCTTATGTACTGATCGCAATTGTGCCCCTTTCTATTTTCAAAAGAAAAAAACCCAAAGGCCAAATAACATTTATCGGAATGTGTCATTTGATGCTCAGTGTCCAGGTAATACATCTATTTTCATGTAGCAAGTACTACGAGATTTAACCAACAGCTCTGTATTCTCTCAGCCAGGATAGCTAGCTGCATTTTATTTCATCACTTAATGTTGCTTTCACCCCAAGTAATATACTGCCCAAGGTACTACAATTACTGCCCTAAGCTAAGCTCCCCCTTAGTCCTCTTTTGTGGGCTGCTTAAAGAGGGACATCGACAGTCTCGGAGCTCTTTCTGAACAGACCAAAGAATCACAGCGGATGGTCCACTCCAGCTTAGCAAAACTGGTTCTGCTCTCTGAGGGCATGTGTGTGTGTGTGAGAGAGAGATCACTGAGCACATAACGGCTGCCATGTCTGTCTGCAGAATCTCTGCACTATGGGGTCTTTCTCAGTGTTGCATGAAGGGCTTTGGGCTCCCTGGGGTACGAGAATCCCCAGCACTTCCCTGCTTTCTGAAATAAATTCTACAGCAGAGCAGCCAGAGAGAGCAGCTTCTACCCCTGGCAAAAAATAGTGTCTGATGTTGCCTCTTTACATCATGCAGACCTAGCTAGCCTGCAAGATGTAGAAGTTGTACCGTAGACAGAAGTGCTCTTACTCCTGGACTTCCGAGCCGAAGTCCAGGGCCTCCAAAGCCCCTGCCCCCTCAATCCTCTTTAGACTGTCCTGAGTGGTGTGGTTGACCAGTGGAGCATGATGATGCTTAATTTGCAGGGGCGGGGGGGGGGGGCTCTAAAGGCCTTTAGGTCCAGGCTCCAAAATTACCTAGGTGCACCTCTGACCACAGAGACATTGTTTCCTGTAGTATACACCAGCGTTTACTTTGTTCCAGAGCCAGCTCAAATGAGCCAACAAACCCTGGTGTGATTATCTGGCATTGGTGTGTTGAATGTGGAAGGAACGGACCCAGAAAAATGCATGCTTCCTCTTCTCTCCTCCTTTTTTATCCTCACTTCCAGGATGGAGCTGGTTCATTAAACCACAGCCACACGTGCCATCTGAACCTGGGAACTGTAGTTTAAGTGTGGTTTACAAACCAGGATATTAAACCAGATCTTAATCCTATTTCATATCTTGATTTGTAAACCAGTTGAATCACACCTCCCAGATAGGCAGAAGTGCAGTTTAACAAACCAGGATTCCTTCATGCACAAGGGGAGGAGGAAAGGGGAGGGGAAGGAGGGAGTCCGTGGGTTGGGAGCTCATTCCCACCAATTCCATCCTGATTCAACAAACCTTATTTGAACTGGCCTTCATCTCTAATCAGAAAGGCATTACAGAAGCCTGCAAAACAGTGGGATAAATGTATACAACAGTTCACTATCCTCATCTCTCTGGACAAAACAAAACAAAACTATTGCCTGCCTCCAATGTCTGTCACTGTTCTCTAACCTCACCTGGAAAATACGAAAGATGTCAGGTCCTCCTTAACTCAGTGATAGTTGAAGGAAACCATTGTCTACTGTGAGTAAGATCTAATTGTTCCAGGTCCGGGAATCCCTCAAAACGGCAGTTTCAGAACTGGAAAGCACTCATACGTCGTGATTGTTCTGAACATTTTTTCAGAGAAGTCTAGCAGAATCCTGCCAATAACTACAGAAGCTCAGGCAACTGGACCTGGCAGCCAGAAGAAAGCGGCAATGAATGTTCTCTAGGGTCTCCCGGTTCATAGCCCCCACCCTCCATGCCTTCATTGCCTTCATCCAGCCATCTTAGTCCTTACCAAGGGACTCCAAAATCCATGCAAGGTACTGCAAATTCTGTGCTTAGAAGTATATGTGTCATTACGGCTATATGTCATTCATTCATGTAATATAAGCTTAGATGAATAATTTGAAGTTCCTGCTCTTTAAGCAGACAAGAGCCTTGTGTATTATGTCTGTGTGTACATTGGATCAGAGGAAGCTGCCTTATACCGAATCAGACCATTGATCCAACTAGCTCAGTATTGTCTACGTTGACTGGAAGCAGCTCTCCAAGGTCTTTCTCTCAAGACTCTTTCAAGGAGTCTTTCCCAGCTCTACCTGGAGATGCCAGAGACTGAATCTGGGACCTTCTGTGTGCAAATCAGATGCTCCACCACTGAGCTACAGCCCCATCCCCTAAGGGGATTATCTTACAGCTCTCACATGTAGTCACTCATCCAAATGCAAACAAAGGTAGACCCTGCTTAGCAAAGGTTACAACTGATGCTCACTGTTGCACGGCCAGTCCTCCACCCCTAAAACAAAGGACACGCAATGGGCATAACACACTGTAACCCAAAATTTCTGAGCTCAAGTAATCTGCCAGTCTCAGCCTCCCAAGCAGCTGGGATTACAGGCTTGTGCCACCACACCTAGCACCTAGGACTATGGCAAGGTTTAAAAAAACACCTTTTCCATTGTCCCATGGCCTTGGGAACTATTTTTGTCCTGGGCAGGAAGCTGCCATTAGCACCACCTTAGCTGATTGGGGTGGGTTGCCTTCCAATCTCTGTCAGGCTTCCCATTCCAGAGAGATCTGTGGATCCAATCAAGAAAGAAACCATCTCCTAAAAATTAGCTCCCATAAAAAGACATTGACTGACCTTCCTGAGCCATTAAGGAACATCAACATTGTTTCACCAAATCCTAGGCTTGGGGCAGGCATAAGAACATAAGAACAGCCCTGCTGGATCAGGAACAAGGCCCATCTAGTCCAGCATCTTGTTTCACACAGTGTCCCACCAGATGTCTCTGGGGAGCCCACAGGCAGGAGGTATGTGCATGCTCTCTCTTGCTGTTGTTCCCCTGCAATTGGTATTGAGAGGCATCATGCCTCTGAAGCTGGAGATGGCCCACAGCCACCACACTAGTAGTCATCGATAGACCTGTCCACCATGAATTTGTCTAAGCCCATTTTAAAGCTATCCAAGCTGGTGGCCATCACCACATCCCATGGCAAAGAATTCCATAGGTTAATTATGTGCTGTGTGAAAAAGCACTTCCTCTTGTCAGCCCTAAATTTCAGGAGGAGCCAGCGTGGTGTAGTGGCTAGAGTGCTGGACTAGGACCGGAGAGACCCGAGTTCAAATCCCTATTCAGCCATGAGACTTGCTGGGTGACTCTGGGCCAGTCACTTCTCTCTCAGCCTAACCTACTTCACAGGGTTGTTGTGAGGAGAAACCTAAGTATGTAGTGCACCACTCTGAGCTCCCTGGAGGAAGAGCAGGATATAAAATGTAAAACAAATAAATAAATTTCCCAACCTTCAGTTTCATGGAGTGACCCCTGGTTGTTTTTTGTTTTGTGTTGTGTTTTGTGAGAGAGTATTTTCTCTCTGTCCACCCTTTCCACTCTATGCATAATTTTATACACCTCGATCATGTCCCCTTAGTCGTCCAGATGAGCCCCAGATGCAGTAGCCTAGCCTCATAAAGAAGATGCTCCAGGCCCCTGATCATTTTGGTTACCCTCTTCTGCACCTTTTCCAGTTCTACAATATCCTTCTTAAGATATGGTGTTCAAAGCTGTATGCAGTACTCCAGATGTGGCCACACCATAGATTTGTATAGGGGCATTATAATATTAGCATTTTTAATTTTAACCCCCTTCCTAATGATTCCTAGCATGGAATTAGCTTTTTTCACAGCTGCCGTGCACTGAGTCAACACTTTCAATGAGGTGTCCACCTCGATCCCAAGATCTCTCTCCTGGTCAGTCACCGATGGCTCACATCCCATCAGCGTATCTATGAAGTTAGGGTTTTTTGCCCCAATGTGCATCACTTTACACTTGCTTACACTGAACCACATTTTCCATTTTGTTGCCCACTCCCCCAGTTTGGAGAGATCTTTTTGGAGCTCCTCACAATCTGTTGTGGATTCCACTACCCTAAACAGTTTAGTGTCATCTGCAAATTTGGCCGCTGCTTACCCCAACTGCTAGATCGTTTATGAAAAAGTTAAAGAGCACTGGTCCCTGTACCAATCCCTGGGGGACCCCATTTCCTACCTACCTCAATTGTGAAAACTGTCCATTTGTTCCTACTCTCTGTTTCCTGTCCTTCAACCAGTTATCGATCCACACATGAATCTGTCTCCTTATTCCATGACTGCTAAGTTTACTCAAGAGCCTTTGGTGGGGAACTTTATCAGAAGCTTTTTGAAAGTCCAAGTACACTATGTCAACAGGATCACCTTTATCCACATGCCTGTTGACACTCTCAAAGAACTCCAAAAGGCTAGTGAGGCAAGACTTTCCCTTGCAGAAGCCATGCTGGTTCTCCTTCAACAAGGCCTTTTCTTCTATATGTTTAACAATTTTGTCCTTAAGTATGCTTTCCATCAATTTACTCGGCACTGAAGTTAAGCTGACCAGCCTGTAATTTCCCGGATCCCCCCTGTATCCCTTTTTGAAAATTGTAGTTACATTGGCTACTTTCCAGTCCTCTGGTACAGAGCCTGATTGTAGGGACAAGTTACATATTTTTGCTAGGAGATTGGCAATTTCACATTTGAGTTCCTTCAGAACTTTTGGGTGGATGCCATCTGGTCCTGGAGATTTGTTAATTTTTAGTTTTTCAAGACAGTTTAGAACATCTTCCCTTGGCACCTCAAGTTCTTCAGCCCAGTTCTTCACCCACTAAACCTGAAAAACTCAATTCTGGAGAGGGTATATGGTCAGTATTCTCTGCTGTGAAGACAGATGCAAAATACTCATTCAGCTTCTCTGCAATCTCCTTATCCTCCGTAATAATCCCTTTCATACCCTCATCAACTAAGGGGCCAACCACCTCCCTGGCAGGTTTTCTACTTCTGATAGATTTAAAAAAATGTTTGTTATTCCTATCACCTTGACAATTCTAGCTCTATGCTCCTCAAACTCTCTTTTTGCATCCCTTATTGTCTCCTTGCATTTCTTTTGCTAAGGTTTATGTTCCTTTCTGTCCTTTTCATTTGGGCAGGACTTCCATTTTCTGAAGGAAGTCTTCTACCCTTGTATAGCTTCCCTGATTCTACTTGTTAGCCACGCTGGCGTGCTCCTGAACTTGGTGGTACCTTTCCTCCTTCTTGGTATACATTCCAACTGTACGTCTAGTATTGTGGTTTTAAATTCCATGCTTTCTGGAGTGATTTGACCCTCTTGATTTCCCTTTCAACTTCCTTCTTACCAATCCCCTCATTTTTGAGAAGTTTCCTCTTCTGAAGTCCAACGCATATGTGTTGGACTTCCTTGACAATTCTCCACTTGCATATATGCTGAATTGGATCACACTATGGTCACTGCTACCCAATGGTTCTGCAACTAGTCTGACATCCCTCACTAGGTCCTGGGCACCACTCAGGATTAAATCCAAGGTCTCCATCTCTCTGGTTGGTTCCGTGACTAACTGTTCTAAGGCACAGTCATTTAGCACATCTAGAAATTTGGTCTCTCTTTCATTATATAAGAACATAAGAACAGCCCTGCTGGATCAGACCCAAGGCCCATCTAGTCCAGCATCCTGTTCCACACAGTGGCCCACCAGATGCCACTGGAAGCCTACAGGCAGGAGTTGAGGGCATGCCCTCTCTCCTGCTGTTACTCCCCTGCAACTGGTACTCAGAGGCATCCTGCCTTGGAGGCTGGAGGTGGCCTATAGCCCTCTGACTAGTAGCCATTGATAGACCTCTCCTCCATGAAGTTATCCAAGCCCCTCTTAAAGCCATCCAGGTTGTTGGCTGTCACCACATCTTGTGGCAGATAATTCCACAAGTGGATTATGCGTTGTGTGAAAAAGTACTTCCGTTTGCTGGTCCTAAATTTCCCGGCAATCAATTTCATGGGATGACCCCTGGTTCTAGTGTTATGTGAGAGGGAAAAGAATTTCTCTCTATCCACTTTCTCCACAGCATGCATGATTTTATAGACCTCTATCATGTCTCCCCACAGTCACCTTTTTTCTAAACTAATAGCCCCAGGTGTTGTAGCCTTGCCACATAAGACAGGTGCTCTAGGCCCCTGATAATCTTGGTTGCCCTCTTCTGCACCTTTTCCAGTTCTACAATGTCCTTTCTGAGATGTGGTGACCAGGATTGTATGCAGTACTCCAGGTGTGGCCGCACCATAGTTTTGTATAAGGGCATTATTACATGTATAAGAGCAATAATGTGAATTTACCCAGTCTATGTGGGGGTAGTTGAAGTCACCCATTATTACTGCTCAGTCTCTCTTTGATGCCAAATAATAATTTTTTTTTTACAATAATCAGACAACACATTCACAGAGTATTGTTTGCACTCCCCCTGCACTTACTGGCAGAAGAAGAAAATTCTGGAGATGTGTTTTTGCAATGATCTGTTTGCAAATTGACGGGATATTTCCAGGGTGCAGAAGCAGGCACACAGACTGTACCAGATTTCCATCAACTTTAGTCTAGTTCCCCCCAAATCAAAGTTACGAAATGGGAATTCAAAACCTTTGTAGGGTTTTTTCCCCTTGCACACAGACTCTACCTTCAAACTACTAGTCACAGTCCCCTGAAACCCTCTCCTATCCTGCAGATGAGCATGATTCAAAGTACACTCCAAGTTAGCTTCATACAAAGACAGGGCCAGTCCAAGACATTTTGACACCTGGGGCACCAAATGGCAATCCCCATTTCATATACGAATATGACAAATATTTCCCCAAACATATGCACACTTGCAGGGAGGAGAGCTGGTCTCGCGGTAGCCAGCATGAATGGTCCCCTTTGCTAAGCAGGGTTCACCTTGGCTTGTATTTGGATGGGTGACTTCAGTTTGGAAAGGGGGTGACTACAGGGAGACGTGATAGAGGTGTATGAAATTATTCATGGAGTAGAGAGAGTGGACAGATAAAATTTTTTCTCCTTGTCCCAGAACTCTAGAACCAGGGGCCATCCCATGAAACTGAAGGTCGGGAAATTCAGAACTGACAAAAGGAAGTACTTTTGCACACAGTGCATCATAAGCCTATGGAATTCTCTGCCACAGGATGTGGTGATGGCCACTAGCTTGGATGGCTTTAAAAGAGGCTTAGACAAAGTCATGGAGGACAGGTCTATCAATGGCTACTAGTCTGGTGGCCATAGGCCACCTCCAGCCTCAGAGGCAAGATGCCGCTAAATACTGGTTGCAACAGCAGGAAAGAGGGCAAGCCCCCACTCCTTGCCTGTGGGCTTCTCGGAGGCCTCTGGTGGGTCACTGTTTATAACAGGATGTTGTATGTGATTGGCCTTGGGCCTGATCCAGCAGGGCTGTTCTTATGTGAGACTAGTTTGCTGTAAGATATTCCTTTTAGGGGATGGGGCTGTAGTTCAGTGATAGAGCATCTGCTTTGCATGCAGAAGGTCCCAGGTCCAATCTCTGGCCTCTCCAGGTAGGGCTGAGAGAGACTCCTGCCTGCAGCCTTGGTGAGCTGCTGCCAGTCAGTGCAGACAATCTTTCCTGAACTACATGGGCCTCTGACTCAGTATAAGGCAGCTTCCTAAGTCCTCTGCGTCCTTACCTACCCCTGCCATGCTGCCCCTGTACTTTGCAACTGGGTTAGATTGAGGGAGAGGAGGAGGGATCTCTGCCTACAGAGTTGGCTTCAGTGGGGACTCTGTGATGCTCTTGACATCAGCAAGAGTGAGCAAGCTGGCAGGCGAGAGAGAGCCAGAGCCGCCAATGGAAGCAGCTTGCTCCACACTGCTGCATAGTAGGGCCGGTCTGCACAAGCAGCTGCCAAACCGAACATTGGTGCCCGCTGTTCTCCGTCCACGACCAGGCCACGCCAAGCCTAGGGAGAAAAGCCATCTCTCCACTTCCCTCAGCACAACAGCATGACTCATGACAGTATGCTTGATAAGCGGACTTATCTTCAAGGACAGAAGTCGAAAGCATTAGAGGACAGGAACTGCATTTTGTGTTTCTCTCTCCTTGCCATGCTCTTTGCATATCTCTAATCTCACCCCTTCCCAGACGATCCTATTACTTTTCTCAATAAATTTCATGCTTGGTTTACTGTAAATTGGACTGGCAGTGGTGTGGGTGTCAAGGGGTCCTGAACGGAGCTGAACTAGCGACAGAGGCAGTGAAGGGAGTCTGTTCTGCACGGAGGTGGCAAAAAGGGCAGGCTCTGCAGAGGAACAATTACGAAAGGCTCTGAGCTCAGGGCCTGGAGCGTGCCGACTTTGTCTGGGGGGAAATCATGCAAGAGCGGTGAGAACCCAAGAGGAGTTGGCTTCCTCCTTGGAGCAGCTGCATTCAAGCTTCTGACAATCAGGTGAGCCAATGCATGCTCAAGAGAGTGAGACTTGGGGGAGGAGAGTTCAAATGGCTCCTCCGTCATGAAGCTCACCAAGTGACTTTGGGCCAATGACATCCAGCTGGATGTGGAGCTGGAGCGCCAGCATGGTGTAGTGCTTAGAGTGTTGGACTAGGGCTGGGAAGACCGGAGTTCAAATCCCTATTCAGCCATGAAACTCACGCCTCTGGGCCAGTCACTTCTTTCCCATCCTAGCCTACCTCACAAGGGTTGTTGTGGGGATAAACATAACCATGTACACTGCTGTAGGCTCCTTGGAGGATGAGCAGGGTACAGTACACAATGTATCAACAAACAAACTAATAATCCTTTCTCTCTTACCTATGTTCTTATGCTAGCTTCTCACTTGTCTGTTGCTATGGTTCAGTGACCAACGAAAACAAGCATTTTTAAGGGACGAGAGCTGATCTTGTGGTAGCAAGCATGAACTGTCCTCTTTGCTAAGCAGGGCCTGCCCTGGTTTAGATTTGAATGGGAGACATCTGAGCACTGCGAGTTATTCCCCTTCGGGAATAACTCTGGGAAGAGCAGAAGGTTCCAAGTTCCCTCCCTGGCATTGCAAGATAGGCCTGGGAGAAACTCCTGCCTTTAACCTTGGAGAAGCCGTTGCCAGTCTGTGTAGACAATACTGAACTAGATGGGCCAATGGTCTGACTCTGTAGAATGTAGCTTCCTAATTAATTAATTAATTGCATTTCTTACCGCCCCATCCAAAGGCCCTATGTTCCTACCCAACCTACCTCACAGGGTTCCTGTGTGGCTACAAAGTGAGATAATCCAAATCCATGTGCGCCACCCAGGGCACATTGGAAGAAAGGTAGGTCTTATTAGTAATAAGGTCTTATTAGTAATAAGAATAATGGTAACATTAGACTTGTGTATTCTGGAAAGCAGTAGAGCCAGAGGAACAGTTATAGGTGACATAGGAACACAGGAACATAGGAAACTGCCATATACTGGGTCAGACCATTGGTCTATCTAGCTCAGTATTGTCTTCACAGACTGGCAGCGGCTTCTCCAAGGTTGCAGGTAGGAATCTCTCTCAGCCCTATCTTGGAGAGGCCAGGGAGCGACCTTGGGACCTAGATGCTCTTTCCAGAGCGGCTCCATCCCCTGAGAGGAATATCTTACAGTGCTCACATGTGGTCTCCCATTCATATGCAACCAGGGCAGACGCTGCTTAGCTATGGGGACAAGTCATGCTTGCTACCACAAGACCAGCTCTCCTCTCTGGGGGCCTCTGGGGCTATGAGAGATTTAGCTTTAGCGCAGGAGTTCTCAAACTGGGGTCCCGAAATGCTGTTGGACTACAACTCCCATCTTCCCTCTGGCCATTGCAGTTAGGGAGGACGGGAGTTGTAACCCAACAACGTCTGGGGACCCAAGATTGAAAACGATTGCTTTAAGGCAAGTTTGGAGAATTGATGTATGAATATATGAAGCTACCTTCTACCAAATCAGACCATCAGTCCATCTAGCTCAGGATAAGTGACACTGACTGGCAGCAGCTCTCCAGGGTCACAGGCAGAGGTCTTTCCTAGCCCTGTCTGGAGAGACGCCAGGGAATGAACCTATTGAGGTCTTCTGCATGCAAACCGGATACTCTAGCACTGCGTTACAGCCCTGAAGGGCAGAGGGAGGCCTGCCCCTTTTCTTTTGCCCTGCACACTGCTAGACCAATCAGAATGCCTGTCATCATTTGGAGAGGTTCTGTCCCCTCAAGGGAGGGAGGGGGGCATTCTCCCACTCCATGCAACCAGCTGCTGTCACAGGTTTGAAACTGGAATGCATTTCCCAACAGAGCAACACGTGGCTATTAGCACCACAGCCACAGGCAGTTTAGCCAACATAAATTCAGGGGTGTAGCAAGGTTAAAATGGGCCCTGGGACAAGAAGTATAGATGGGCGTCCCCCTACCGTCGTCTTCTTCCCCGACCCCATTGGTTTTGCTGCAGGAGAATTATATGGCCATGGTGAAAAATAAAGGGCCTTTGTCATGCCCTTTCTCTCACTCCAGTGCAAATAATATCCCACACTCCACTGTCTCCAGTCAGGAGTCAGCAGCTTGCCACGGAGTCAGGGAGGCAGGAAGGGAAAGCAAAGAGTGGGTTGTTGCCTGTTTCCCAACGAATGGGTCCCCTTCCCTCTTGGGCACAGGGAAATTTGTCCCTGTTCAATTACAGCTATGCCCTTTCATAAATCTGTAGTGTGGCGATGCCCTTAAAATAAGGACACTTAGTCCATTTGTTATCAGTCTGAATGATCCACTTTGCATCTCTCTCTCTCTCTCTCTCTCTCTCTCTCTCTCTCTCTCTCTCTCTCTCTCTCTCTCTCTCATTAATCCTTTCATCAATGCTAGTCAGAGGGGAAATTTTAAATATGGGTAAATTCAAATGAATATGTAATGGTTGTTTTTTCTCCTGGGAGAGGCATCAACATCTGTGTATATCATGACTTAGTTCTCAATCTTTAAGAAAATTCCTCACCTGAAAAGGTTCCATCTGGCGAGGCTCATTACGCCTTTCTCTGCACGAATACGGAGCGAGAACTATCTTTTCTCTCAGAAATCTACACTTCATAGAAAAATCTATACCATAGTCATGGTAAAAATAGCAATATATCAAAAAGTATGCCTTTAACTTTTATTTGTTTGCCTCTCCCCGACTTAAAAAAAAAATACATCATCATCTCATAAGCAGCTTCTCCACACACTGGGCATTTGGATTCAATGGCTTCAGCATTGAAAAATGACTTCTAGCTGCAGAGTAACTTGAGGATAATGGCACAATATGTGGAATTACACATGGAATCCTATGACAGGAGCTGACTTAAGCTACAGCAGCAGACTGATCTGTGTGTACACTTCTGGAGCATCCATGCATCCTTTTGTTTGCAGGGATATTCAAAGCAAAGGCACTGAAATCTAGCCAAATTCCATGGAACAGCTCAGTCAATCAATAAGCAACATTCCTACACTCTCCTCCTCTCCTCTTGAAGGCATTGCATAATGATAGGATCCAAGCATGCTCTTTTCTTTTGCCACTACCACTGACCTCCCCGGCAAAGTGATATATAGAGCCCTTTCTCACAATCTGTGAGAGGAGATCGAAGGGGCGAGCAGAGGAAACCTCGAAAAGCTTACCTCCCCAGCAGATGACCCTCTTCTTGTTGCTGGGTGGCCAGATCAGCCATCCAGGCAATTGCTGGCTTCCGTCGGTAGCTCAGAGGATCGGGGTGCTGGGACACATCACCCCATGTCGCACCCTCCCCCCTGGAACTTCCATAATGCACCACGCGAGTGTGCGGTGCATTATGGGAACCCCCTCCCCTCCTCAAAGCCAGCTAGAAGCCCCTCAGTCTGCCAGATGATCAGTAAAATGGGGTTAGAAGAGCGCTCACTCTTCTAACCCCATTGAAGAGGGTGGCTCTGGAGGCAGGTTGGCTGCCAAGGCACCACTGGGATCGGTTTAGCCCGGTTTTGCCTGAGCATGTGAATAGCTTCACAGTATCTGTTATCTGAAATTGCACCTATGGGATTTGTGCACTTATCATAGCTGTATCAATCCAAACAATACTGATGAGAGGCAATAGGTCTGTTCACATGACCATCAGCTGGGGAGGACAAGTGTCTACCCAGCTTTGGGAGCCATGCTCACTCCTGATTTTGGATCCTGTGTGAGTAAAAAACTGGGTAGGAGGAAAAGGGTGATTGTGTGGGAGCCTTGCGCTGGATAGATGGGCAGTGCCCAGCTCAGGGGTGTAACTATAATACGGCAAGGGGAGACAGTTGTCTGGGGGTCCACTGCCTGGGGAGGCCCCCAGAGGCAAGTCACATGACTGATTCCCCCAGCCACACACCAGCCCGGGCTTCCTTCAGTTGTATTCATCCTCCGAAATGTGTTAAGACCTGGAGCTACCGGAACAGCATGTCTTCCTCTAGTACCATTAAATGACTTGCATAGTCCACAATTTACAAAACCTTAAAAAAAATAATTTAGCATGATGTTCTATTGTGGCACTTTTTACTATGCTTTTTGTTAACACTATTCAGTCTCATTTAAGATTCCTTTACTTCATGAGCTGAGCTTCAGTGAGTGGGGGCCCATTTTAAATCTTGTCTCTGGGCCCACTCCAACTTTGCTACGCCCCCTGGCCCAGCTGTTTAATGAGATAGGAGGAAAAGCTGACCACTCCTCCCTCCTCCTAACTAGGTTTTTACTTGCCCATGATCAAGAATTGGGAGCACGCACAGCTCCTGACGCTTTGTCTATGGCCATGTGAAGAGCTCTAGCAGCATGACGTGGTGAACAGAGTGTTAGGCTTGGACTGGGGCACGAATGATTAGCCTGAGCCTCTCCAGCTCCTGGATTGCAACTCCTAGCATACCCTGCTGAAATAAACTGTGGCTGGTGATGATGGGAGTTGTAGTCCAACAACAGCTGGAGGGACTCTGCATTGGCCATCCCTGGACTGGGGAAACCAGCATTAGAATCTGCACTCAGCTTTGAAGTTTGCTTGGTGACCTTGGATGAATCATTCTCTCTAAGCCTAATATTTCTCACAGGGGGGTTGTGTGAGGATAAAATGAGAGCCACCCATGTGTGCCGTTCAACTTATTACACACTTTTCTGCCTTTTACTAGTCCGTTGAGCTGAATGCTAAGGAAGATCCTGGAACAACCCCAAGCCTGATCTGGTAAGTGAACAAAGGAGTGGTATAGTGAAATCCCTGCTAAATGGATCAAGAGGCACCTTTCAAAGTGGTGATTCTCTTATATTTAGCAGGGGAAGAGCAACTGGCCGTATTCACCCTGAGCACTGCATCCCTTCAGTGGCTGTTGCTGCTGGTGTCTACTTTGTGTGTGTTTTTAGACTGTGAGCCTTTTGGAGAAGGGAATAATAATCATCATCATCATCATCATCATCATCATCATCATCATCATCTGCCACACAATACACCACACAATACACCACACATCTGCCACACAATACACCAGATATAACTGTAGTCGAGAAGAAAGAAAAACAAGTCAAAATAATCGACATAGCAATACCAGGGGATAGCAGAATAGAAGAAAAAGAAATAGAAAAAATCACCAAATACAAAGATCTACACGTTGAAATTGAAAGGCTGTGGCAGAAAAAGACCAAAATAATCCCAGTGGTCATTGGCGCCCTGGGTGCAGTTCCAAAAGACCTTGAAGAGCACCTCAACACCATAGGGGCCACAGAAATCACCATCAGCCAGTTACAAAAAGCAGCTTTACTGGGAACAGCCTATATTCTGCGATGATATCTTTAACAACTGACAATAAAATTCAGCCATCCCAGGTCCTTGGGAAGGACTCGATGTCTGGATAAAACAAACCAGTCAATAACACCTGTCTGACTGTGTAAAATAATAATAAATAATAATAAGCTATTTACACACAGTCTACCAGATGTTGTTGACTGGATTTGGTACTTTAATTATCAGACCCTTTCCAAGGGTCTAGGATTACTAAAGAAGAATTAAAGATATTGTTGTAGTATTCATGCTGTCCCGAGTAGTGTGGCCTTCTATAGATGATGTGTTGTAATTTTATTGATGCCCAAGGTGTCAAGATGGTGTTCAAGTTTTTTTGATACTGCACGAAGGGCACCAGTACCAAAAGAACTTGAACACCATGTCGACACCTTGGGCAACAACAACAAAAATATTTTATTATTATTTTTCCTACGTAAACTGCTTTGAGGATTTTCTTTGTTGAAAAGTGGAACCAAATAATAGCAATAGCAATAGCAATAGCAATAGCAATAGCAATAGCAACAGGCACTGCCATGCAATCTGGTACCATGTTTTGCCAAGGGATGTTTGAGACGCTAACTTCAAAATAATAAATCTGATGGTTCAGAAAGCACATGCTCATATTAAGATCTCGTCGATGTGTACTTTTTCATCCTCACACATTTCACACTTAAAATATTCAGAATGTCAAACCTGAACACATGCCAGCAAAGTTGTGAGCTGCAGGTCCCAAGTAGAACAGACAGAATACATTGACAGTCAAATTAGGTTTGCCACTTTTTCTCTTGACAGACACTTTCCCTGACAGACTGTGCCTTTTACAGCCAAATGACAATCATACATTCAACAGGTGAAATTTCCCCCATCACTGTATTTCCATACTAGGGATCATTTCGCTTATTTAATTTCTGCCTGTCAGCAGCTCTGCCATACACACCCAAAAGTTGACAATCATGAGTGAGATAAGGGTGGTTGTCATATGAGCACCAGCATTTGGTACAAATTCGCATATGCTGAGCTGATGGGCTGGGTCACATATCATGCAAAACATGATCTATATATTTATTTCTCTTAGACGTACCAGTCACTAATCCCATGCGTGGCACCTCTTGCGAGAGTTCACGAGCAGAAGCACCATGGTGATTGGGCAGTGGAGGTTCCATATGCAGATAGGGAGGAGAAACCTGTGGCACTGTGGTGACTGGGCAGTGGGGATTCCATATACAGATAGGGAGGAGGAGCCTGTGATGGTAAAGGTCAGCTGGAATGCAACTGTTACTGGTTGGAAGATGTTCTTGATTGCAGAAGAGAAGAATCTCTCTATATAGAAGGATAGCAGGCAGGGGTCTGTGAAGAGAGGGGTCGTGAGGGAGGAGAGAGCCCCTTCAGAAGGAGGCTGTCGTTGTGTGAATTAGATGAGGAAACAAAATGAACAAGATCTGTTAACTCAGGAAGGGGGAGAGAGAGAGAGAGAGAGAGAGAGAGAGAGAGAGAGAGAGAGAATGAATGAAAGAAAAGAAGGGAGGGGAAGAAAGACAGAAGGGAAGAGTGAGTGGAGGAGAGAGAGGAATAAAGAAGGGAGGGGAAGAGAGAAAGAATGAAGGGCGAGGGATGGGCCTGAGCCTGTCAGTGGCCTGAGGGAAACGAGCAGCCATTGCGGCACCTATTGGCAGCAATGAAGGGCCCAGTCAAGCACTGCTGTTGTTTGGGGCTACCAAGGCCATTAGCGGAGGCGAGGAGGCAGGCAAGGGATGAGGCCGGGCCTGTCAGTGGCCTGAGGGGATCGAGCAGCCATGGCAGGAGTGAGGAAGGACCCGGTAAAGCTCTGCTGTTGCTCCTGTGGGGAAGAGCAGGGCTTGGGTGAGGGTGGGGAGGTCTCTGGGGATGGGGGCTGCAGCTTTTACGATAGGCGTCAGCAATGCTGCAGCCATGACCAAGAGGGGTGAGGGGGGTGGAATCAACTGGATTGAGGAGGAGCAGCAGGAGTGCGGATCAGGTGAGGGTGGAGAGATCTCTGTGAGGGGGACTGTGGCAGGGAGTGAGGGGAGCACTCAAGTACTAGCGTGCAGATGCTCTGCACAGGTTAAGCTAGTTTATTTTATGCTGTCTAACTATGGTTAGTTTGCATGAACCTGTGCCAATAAACAAACTGTGGTTTATTTTGGACTCTCAAACCAGGCTCTGATTTGAAGTTAATTTGTTTGTCCTAACCAGTACTTTGTGTGATGTCTGAACCCACAATTGGTTTGTTTCATAGCTCTGCCCTCATGAGAGGTAAAGAGATGGGGCCGGACTGGAACAACACATAATATGGCAAAACAAACCACGATTTGATGATCATCTATGGCAGTACTCTCCACTGCAAGGCCTGGGAGCTGGTGACTTCTCCCATTGACCGTAAGTGTGACTCTCTGACTAATTATTTATTGGGCCTCTGCAAAGCTTTGGCCAAAGCCAAATAGTCTGTACAGCCTCCCCTGGCACTGCATGGAGGTGACCATTCCCACCATGTAGAGCTGTATTTATCTTGGTGTCAGTGGGGCTCCTTTAAGAGAAATTTAGCCTTCTTAAGCCCTTTGGTGTTTTTGGTTAATCCATTCCTCGATCCTGGCCAGCTTTTGAATGGTGCTTTAGTTACTTGTATTCCAGTCCTGGAGTAGAGGCAGAGCTAACCAACAGCCAGCAGCAAGAGAACGGAAAAGCACTTGCCTCTCTGTAAATAATATCTGTTTCATTAAATTGTTAATATTCCTGATTCAACTCCACTTTCTTGTCCTTGCATACCACAACCCTTTCCTCTGGATTCTAAAAGCCCCAACACCATCTTGGAAGGCACCCACAGAGTGCTTGGATGTGTCGTTCTTCCCGCGCTTTCCCCATAGACTTCTATGGGGAGAGTGCTGGGAAGGGCTACGCTGAGCATTTTTCATACAGGGCTTTAAAAGTCCTTTAACTTGCATCTCCTCTGGAATGGAGGGGGTGCGTCCACATACCGGCCAGATTTACCCTGAAGTCCCTGTGGGTTATTGGGGCGCAGTTCAAACACAATTTGGATTCTCACACAATTCCGGTTCGTTAGCGTGTAGCCCAATTTATATCTGGGGTAAAAAAATCCACTATTTGTGTCAGTTTTTTGGGACAACTTTAAGTTCGCAGTACCTCTTGCCTGTGGGCTCACATCCTCTGTGAAACAGGATACTGGACTAGATGGGCCTTGTGTCTGATCCAGCAGGGCTATTCTTATGTTCTTAAAGCCTCCCCATAAACTCACAGTAAAGCCTGATGTGTGTAAAGGTCCTCTGTGAGCCTTCCAAAACGGTGCTGGGCTCATCAGGGCTCTGTTTCTCATAAAGAGGCTTCACTGGCATTGGGCAAAGCGCAGCCATTGCACTGGTGGGAAATGGCTCTCACACTGAAGGTTTTTTGTTGTGGTTTCTTTTTTTGCCAAAGTGGTCCCTGCCTGAAAAAATAGCGAAAATCACAATTTGTGGTGCCAATCCAGGCTTACTAAACAAACTGTAGTTAAAACAAGCCATTGTTTCACAAGATGTCTGAATCTGTCCATAGAGTCTGAAAATAAATACCTTTCAAACAGGTGCAGCTGGAAGGCAGGAGATTAGACACGAGCCCTCCTACCTCACTGCCATCCTTTTTTCTTTCTCCCTTCATAGACAAATCCTTCCTTTGTCAGCTCTGTGGCTGCTACCTAAAGCCTGGATTTCTCTCTGGCCATGCATTTTCATTCGCTCCACAGCAACATCAGCTGGTGTGTCACTTTCCCATAATGCTCAAAGCAACGTATCCTTTTCTGGGCCTGCCGGAATGTCGGTGATTATTTTACACACAGCTGGGCAGTTGCTGATCACGGAGGACCCTTTGTTCCATCAGATCCTCTTGCGGATGCTGCTTGCCTGCTTGCTGTTCACTCCTCCAAAACAGAATCTGCAAAACCTCATCACACAGTTTGACCTGGGGCCTAGGGAGTGAATGCAAAGTCACCACTTCCACATTTCATGTAGGGTATATGCTGAATTGTTACTGCTCCCTGTTCTTTCTCCCTCATAGTCCATGAGCCAGCTAGGATGGTCGGTACCGTCTGGGGGGTGGGGGCTGAATGCTCGTTGTGATTTTTGACAAGGTCTAGATGCCTAGAGATGGAGAATAGATGATCGCATTGCAGTACTTTCAGTGTGTTATCATGCTTTTATTGTCCTGACCATCAGGCCTACAGTGAACAAATTTGCAGGCATGTTTTAAATGCTTTAAACAGTTTGAAAAAACACACAAAAGCTACTATACATTTTTATTGATGTCAGAGGAATGAAAATGACCATTGTCAGGCATGTCCTCCAAAAATTACTCCATGGAAAGAGCATAACTATTTGTTCATTGTTACCCTGACCCTGTCTCTAACCATTTCCTCTGTGGGAAAAAATGACTGCAATTTTACACTAATTTAAGGGTAGGGATAAAAGGGTAATAATACACAGAAAGCTGTAAGTGCAACAATGCTATAAACAAGGGATTCTCAACGTTGGGTCCCCAGATGTTATTGGACTTCAACTCCCATAATCCTCAGCCAAAGGCCACTGAGGCTGGAAATTATGGGAGTTGAGGTCCAATAACATCTGGGGACCCAACGTTGAGAATCCCTGCTATAAACTATTTTCCACCTATAGGGTTATAGATGTTGTCAAAAATCACTATGAGCCTTTGTCTCCTGAGATGGCCAAAATGTGTATACCTGGCTTATGGACTGTCATAGGAACATAAGAAGCTGCCTTACACCAATTCTGTCTGGCAGTGATTTTCCAAGGTTTCGTACATGGGTCTTACCCAGCCCTGCTTGGAGAAGCCAGGGATTGAACCTGGGACCTTCTGTGTACAAAACAGATGCTCTACTACTGAGCTACAGTCCCACCCTCAGGCTATACCTCCACATCATTAGCATTAGTCTTAAGCCAAAATCTTCACATTTGGGGCACCTTTGGACCAATTCAGGTTTTGTCTTTTCCCCCCTTTTCAGAAAGAAAAATACATTTGATGTCATTTAGCCTTTTGGAATACACACACACACACACACACACACACACACACACACACACACACAGAGACACACAGACAACATATGGAATTAGTTAGTCATGACTAAGTCCCATGGAAGTTAATGGAATGTAAATTAGTCATGACTAAGTTGTTTCATTGATTTCAGTGATGCTTGGTCATGACTAACTAACTAATCTGGATGCTGCCCTACATAAGCAGAACGGCTAGTAATTCCACCACTTCCAATTTAATGATGATAACAAAATATTGTTTTCAACAATCTGTCAAGAACACGTACCTTTTTTTTAAAAAAGGTAGATTTTTCAAAACTGAAAATGTAATGCAATTTTAAAATTCTAGCTATACTTTTGAAATATTATACCTTGCAAGACCTGCTATTAAGTTCTTTTATAATGAATACATTCTCTCTCTCTCTCTCTCTCTCCCCCCGCCACCACACACACACACACACACACACTTATTTAGACCTAGTCTCAATTTTGATTTGCTGAGCTCTTTTCTCATCTAATGCCCAGCTGCAGCTTTAAAAAACCAGAATTCCCAATGAGTCTTGATTTTGTTCACTCCACATGCCACCTACTGTCAGGTCCGTGGCAGAAATGCACCACCACAGCTGACCCCACCTTAGTTGTCTGTTGTTGTCTCATTGAAGCGCCCTAATGGTTTGTAGAAGCAAAGATGCTGTTAATTGCCTTCAAAGAATAATGAAAGGCTTTGCTTAACAACAATATTTCTGTATCAAAATCAGTGCGAGAAGATTTTCCCACAGAAGAGGAGACAAAAGAACATTTCCTGCTTAGCTGCAAGCACTGTGTGCAGATTACCTGCCGAGATGGACAGAGAGCGGACACTAGGTCTATTCCAAAAGTGGAAAAGCAAAGCTGAGACTCGCTGTGAAGGATGTGAAAGTGTGACAATGGAAGAGGAACAGCCAGACAAAGGGAGAGTGGGAAAGGAGAAAGATTTTCTCTGTAAATTCTTTTTCTAAGTCCTAAAAAATTACTATTATTTATGTACTATTATTTATGCACATGCAGAGGCAATTATCTTATTGACTCTGCCCCTTCTGAGCAGTTTGCACCCCCATGTAGTCTAACAGTTTGGTGGGGCATAAAAAGTAGTGGGGTCAGACAGCCTGTGGCCTGGAGCACAATGGTGGCAGTGAGTGGCAGGGAAGCTTATGGGGTGGTACCAGTGGTGGCGGGGAGTCCGGCATTTCCCACACCCTGCACCCCTCTTTATGCCCATGCCTGAGTTGACCATCTCACACTGCCTCATGGAAGGCCAATTTACCCCTGTGTACAGTCACCATGTTTCTGGAATCCAGCAAGGCATGTAGTGGGGGTTAATTCATGCCTCATAAATAAAATGCACCACTTTGGCATGAAGGGTGCATTTTTACAATAAAAGAAGATGAGAATTTGTGTCCACAAGAATATATGAAACATCCAACTGTATCAGACTCATAGGAACATAGCAAGCTGCCTTCGACCAAGTCAGACCATTGGTTCATCTTGGTCAATACTGTCTACACTAACTGGCAACAGCTTTCAGAGGTGCACCTAGGCAATCTTGGAACCTGGACCTAAAGGCCTTTGGAGCCCCACTGCCCCTTGCTGCAAGTTAAACATCATCCCCCTACACACACACGTACCTTGACAATCGCAGTATTTCTTAACATGTGGGTTCTTGAGAGCACAAACAGCAACTGAACTCACAAGAATGTAAGAATATAAAACAGGCATATTTATGCAAATATGCATTAGCAGAAACATTTCAACGCACAACTTTCCCACCCTACATGTTTCTTTCCCCACTCCCTCCTCTGTCTCTAAAGCAGAGGTCACACTCAGCTGCCTGGCAACTACACCACCAGGGACAGACTAAAGAGGATTTGGGGTCCCTCAGGGTGTGTGGAGACACTGGACTTCTGCCCGGAAGTCCAGGGGTAAGAACACCTCTGACAGACAGGAGTCTCTACCAGAGCTATGTGGAGATGCCAGGGTGTGAATGTAGGACCTGTTTTGCATGCAGAAGGTCTCAGGTTCAATCCCTGACATCTCCAAGAGGAGCTGGGAAAGACGCCTGTCTGAAACTCTGGAGAGCTACGGTTAGTCAGTGTAGACAGTAGAGGGATCAATGGTCTGATTCAGTATATGGCAGCTGTTCCATACACAAGGAGCACAGACATGACAATATAGCACACAGCTGTAGCTGCGGTAAAATCCTTCTTTTACTACTTAGCAGGTTGATACAGATAATCATTCTGGGGCTATCTGGTCATCCATATGGGCTCAACAGTGAAGATGAGGGAGAGGAAGAAGCCTAATGAAAATGGATTCAAGTTCCTGCTCAGCTACAAAGTTCACTGGGTGAACTTGGGTCAATCACTATTCCTCAGCCTAACCTACCTCACAGGGTTGTTGTGAGGCCAAATTGTAGAAATGATGGGGAGACAGCACATGTGCCAACCTGAGTACATTGGAGGAAGGATAGAATAAACATGTAATAAATAAAATGATCAAGATGATTGCTGCAACACATTTGGAGATTTCTGTATATCCCTTGTCTGACACATTCCTGTTTTTAAAGCCTTCAGTTTTATTTCTTTGGTGGGGTGTGTGTGTAATTTTTTTTACTTTATGTAAAACATATTATATTAAATTCAGTGGAGTGAATAGGAGCAAAGTCCATTAAGAGGGCTAGAATGGTGCAGTGGAATCAGTGCTGGGAGGCAAAGTGGAAATGGAAGCAGCAAGTCAGGAATTGAAAGGGGAGAGGGAGGCCCTGTGGTATTCAGAATTGTGGGGGAGACTTGGAAGGGGAGGGGTGGCCTAGGAGAGAGAGAGAGAGAGAGAGAGAGAGAGAACAGGCGGGGAGTTACTTGTGGAGGGAGGAAACTAGGGAAGTACTGAGGCATGCTGATTTTAATGCAACATGGGACACAAGCATAGATAGGAGATGCAAGCATGAAAGGGCTTTGCAGACTCTGGCTGTGAAGCTAGGAAATCAGAATTTGATAAAGAAGGAGATCAGAAGCCGGTGCATGGATTCAGGGAGAGATGATGACTCAAAGTAGGACACCAAGCCAGCAAGATGGCTGCAGCATATTCCACAGTGCCTCTGGGCTTCCGTGTCCCAGAAGAATGGGGCTGGTTTACTTGTGTGAGCTGATCTGTATTGCTTGATAAAGCCCTGTCACAGTTTGCAGCTAATGCTTGTGCGTTCAGTGTCGTGCAGGACAAATGGCTGCCACAGGATGAGGCCTTCCTCACGAGCAAGCAGCTTTGGACCCATGGCAGAGTCCACAGGGATACAGAAGCATGACAGATCAAACGTTCCTCCTGACCTGAATGCTAGACATTCCTACTGACATTCATTCCTGCAAATACTAGGATGGTTTCTTTCCCTCTACAGATATTAAATTAGCATAGCAAAGC
Source organism: Hemicordylus capensis (assembly GCF_027244095.1). NCBI lineage: Eukaryota > Metazoa > Chordata > Lepidosauria > Squamata > Cordylidae > Hemicordylus > Hemicordylus capensis. The sequence goes on along the minus strand of NC_069661.1, from coordinate 220,229,353 downwards.
CAAGAAGCTGGTATTATTGTCAATTAGTGTGGTGGTGAATGGGTGCGGTTCTTAACTTGCATATATTTGAGCTTTGCATAGAAATGTCACAGGCCTTCTGGCGGCCTCTTGGCTTAGGCTGTCCCCTCTTTGTAACCATTTATACGCATATGTGCTGACTGAAGGCCAAACTACATGCAACATGGAAACTCCATGTCATCTTTCCCACATCTTTTTCTTTCTCAGAAAGTAATCTATTTGCAGCAGAGGGCGAGAGAAGAATGCGCTCTAAATGCTACTGCACTCCTCTCACCCCCTGTTCACTGGGTGGGGGTGGGAGGGAAAGGAGGACCCACTGCCAAATCCCTAGTGGCATCTCTTTCCCTCCTTGTATCCTGTTCTAGACGAAGCCAGGGACTCTGCTGAAGCAGGGATCCAGGAGGGACACAGGCCTCGGACATTTCCAAGGAGAACAGATCAGGACCTAGGATAGCTCTGAGCAGGCACTCACAAAAGCAACATAAAACATGAAGCTAAGCAGCTCTTGGTGTGGTCAGTGCCTGGATGGGAGACTCAAGAATTCCACCTTTGGGGATGGGGCTGTAGCTCTGTGGTAGAGCATCTGCTTTGCATGCAGAAGATCCCAGTTTCAATCGCTGGTATTTCTGGGGAGGGCTGGGAAAGACTCCTGCCTGCAACCTTGGAGAAGGTGCTGCCAGTCAGTGTAGATAATGAACTAGGTGGACTGAACTACTAAACTAAATGGACCAATGGTCTGACTCAGTACATGATGAGATGGACCAATGGTCCGACTTGGTATAAGGCAGCTTCCTGTGTTCCTAAGGTGAATGCTACAAGGTCTTTCACACAGCCTCGCTGCGGAGGGAGAGTGGGCTGTGAGGAAGGCAGGAGCAGCCACCGTCCTCCCCTTCACTGCACCACGTGCCCACACAAGCAGTGGTGTGGTGGAAGGAGATGCTGGGAGTGGGAGGAGGACCTCCCGCCTCCTGCTTCTCAGGTGCCCTAGGACATAAGGATGGTGGATTCTCTCATGAGAGCAGCTGCTGTGCTTGGCATGGCTGCTCCTTTCCCCCCAGCTCGCTGCCTGAAATGGCAGTGGGCTGGGGGGGAAGCCATTTAACCCAGCAGCAATCGCCCAGACAGTCACCAGCCGAGGTTAAGCAAACCACAGGTTCATTTAACCTCGGCTAAATGCCAGGTTAAAAAGTAGGGCTTGGGATGTGGGCAGCACCAGGAGCAACCTCACTCCCAGCACTTCACACATGCAGCCTAACCCAGGCTGGGCTGCCCTAGCCTGGTTTAGGCTGCACGTGTGAGTACCTTTTATTTCTGCAGTGACTTGGAGCAGTTTTTATGGCCGCCGTCCATACACATTTCAGTGGGATTTTTATGAGGAAAATGGCATTGAGTGGAAGGGTTATGCCCCTTTCCCCATGGTCCCAAATCCTGACCACACCCCATGACTGCTTTTCATAAAACAAAACTTGTGGGGAGTTCCAGTCATGGGTTTCATAGGAACATAGGAACATAGGAAACTGTCATATACTGAGTCAGACCATTGGTCTATCTTGCTCAGTATTGTCTTCACAGACTGGCAGCGGCTTCTCCAAGGTTGCAGGCAGGAATCTCTCTCAGCCCTATCTTGGAGATGCCAGGGAGGGAACTTGAAGCCTTTGGCTCTTCTCAGAGTGGCTCCATCCCCTGAGGGGAATATCTTGCAGTGCTCACACATCAAGTCTCCCTTTCATATGCAACCAGGGTGGACCCTGCTTAGCTAAGGGGACAGGTCATGCTTGCTACCACAAGAACAGCTCTTTATTACATACTCTTACAATAATACATGAATTGTCCCTTAGCAGAAGCCCTATTCAGCCCTTATGTTATATGTGTGTTCAGGTGTCTATACATGTATATATTTTTTAGTGTGCAGACATTTTAAAAGTGAACCTGGGTACAGATGCTTTCAAATGCAGGGCATAGAAATGACATATGCTACTGTAAGTATGTTCAACGTAACATGTGGCGCACTGCACAGATCTATATGTGTGTACACTGTACACAGACTGTATGTGTGTTGAACATAATGTGTGAAAAGGGCTAGAGTCTATTATCTTTGTCCTTGTTAAAAAGCTTTCCTTAAGGGAAGATGAAGCCAGGAAAAAGTGCAAGTCCTTTCAGAATGCTTCTAAACCAGTTCTTGCCTTTCATTGAGTTGTCCCCCTGCTACAAATGGGCAAAGAGGCACCTTTCAAAGTGGTGATTTTATCTGTACAGTATTAAGCAGGGAGATAGCAACTGACCCTATTCAGTCCTAGCACAACATCTCTCTGGTGGCTGTTGCTGGTTTCTACCTTGTGTTTCTTTTTAGATTGTTAGCCCTTTGGGGACTGGGGACCATTTTCATATCTCCCCACCCACCCACCTACCCACCCATGTGAATTGCTTTGAGAACTTTTGTATTGAAAATTAGTTTCTTCTTCTTCTTCTTCTTCTTCTTCTTCTTCTTCTTCTTCTTCTTCTTCTTCTTCTTCTTCTTCTTCTTCTTCTTCCTCTTCCTCTTCCTCCTCCTCCTGTGATTGAGTTGCCTGGGTATATCTTTATTAAGCTCAGTGCATTATGTTAGGCTATGGGGAAAATATTGCATATTTCAAAATAAAACAGCATATGCAACTAGATTAGGCCTTCTGCCATACTCTCCTTATGCACAAGGAAACAATCCAATTGTTTCTTTTTTTCCTTCCTAGGAGATGGGAATTTGATCCAGATCTTTAAAAACACACACCAAATGATGATAAACAACACTGAGGTGACTTTCACAACTCTGTTTAGATATGGAGTCAGAATAAATTATACATTCAGTGCTTGAACCAACAGCCGCTGGTGAGTCTCTCACCTAGGTGCAGAGAAGGTGATAGTCAGTTGTAGGAAGGATGCTATGGAAGAAGGGGAGCAGGCCCAGATCATATTCAAATAAGATGCTAGGAAGGCATCTGACTCAGGCAAATACATCCATTTGAAGTTTATTTCCAGTGCACATTTCCTTTGATCAAGTGGTTTTGGCCTGGAATAATACATATTCATGATAGTCCCCTGCCCGCCTCAACCTATTCTTGCCCTGGGTCCTACCAAAGGTAGGGACACTCTGGCCTTTGACAGGGAAGTATACTCTCTGAGCATGGCACTAGTGCTATTTAGGACAAAATGGAACAAGAATTCCCAAACTGGGATGACTGGATGCTCATTTTTCTATCACATATCAGAGGACATAGCTATATTACAAACCAGTCTTTTAAAATTACCACCAGTTTGTTGCAGGGCTTCCCAACAAGCAAGCAAGCAAAACAACAACCCTCAGAGTTTCAGTTAGATGTTGTGAAATCTGTTACAGAACCATAACTTCCCTCACAGAACAACAGTTCCCAGGGTTCTCTGTGGAGACAGAATGACTTTCAAAACTGGTTGAGTCTGTAGCATAGATGTGCCCAATTTCTTTTAAATTCCTTTCACTCCTTTAAGTCCTTAAGGAGGAAGTAAAAGTCCTCCTCTTTCACTCACTTCTTTCTGTTCTTGTGCTTTTATTTAATGCATGTTATTTTGCCCACGAATAATTATTATATGTCCTTCCCCTCTGATCTCCATTATGCACTCCAACACTCTGGCCGCCTTCACATGTAATGTGGAACCACAGTTGAATAGGCCTGTGGTCCTCTGGATGTTACGTCCAAATGTGGGGAACGGCACTCAGGTGCGGCAACGAAACCAAGGGTTCAGGACTGGGACTCCAATTGGAACCCTTGGGTTGTAGTAAGTTTCGTCGCTGTAACCTGAGATTCCAAGCAGCCTGCCGTCTGTTCAAATTCAGAAGTGAAGGCTTCTCACCCTGGAACTGGAGTTGAGGGAGGAAGCTACTCCCTCAACTCTGGCCTGATTGGCTGTCCTCCTGTCAAGAAGGAAGCCCGCACAGCCAGCACCCCCGCCTCTCTGCAGTCTTGCTGATTGCAGAGAGGGAGCGCTCCTGAATGTCTGAATTTGGATGGAAGAGCGAGGGAGAGTGGGGTGCAGAACCGTGGGTCCATTGGACTCACAGTTCCACTTTTACATGTGAATGTGGCCTCTCTTTACATTCCTAGCTTCTTCCACCTTAACCTATAGACAATGGTTATTCCCCCCGAAGCATGTCAACATTCATTAGCTGCTTCTGCACATATCTGCACAGGAGTCAGTTTACAGGGCCTAGATATCAGTTTGATTCCAAATTATGAAGAGGCGATTGAGTTCACATAGCAGTGGGTTTTTCTGTGCCAAATCTTCAGCAATCTCACTGATGGAAGTTTGTCTCATTTGATCCCTTGTTCCCTGAGCAAGCTCAGGCCTGTTTCTTTGTTATGAGCAACAACAGAATTTGTTCTCATCTCACCTAGCCCTACCTCACCTCACTCCCAGGGTGGTGCTGGTGAAGTGAGGCAAGGTGAGGTGTGGTGAGGTGAGGCAATCACCTCAAATGGCAGATTACTGGGGCACCAGCAGGGTGACGAGATTCTGTTCTCTAGAGCATTTCTAGTACTCTAATGCCCTTTCCTCATTTCCTCTTCCACTTCCTCCCCCTTCTCATAATCAGCCCCCCAAAAACAAGGGAGGAGGGCAAGTGTATTGTGCAGCAGCTATTGTTGTCTTAAAGGAGGAGAAGCTGGTCTTGTGGTAGCAAGCACGCGTTGTCCCCTTAGCTAAGCAAGGTCCAACCTAGCTGCATATGAAAGGGAGCAGGGGTGTATCTAGGGTGGGGCAGGCAGGGCACGTGCCCCGGGCTCCACTTGAAGGGGGGAGCCATTTCATAAAATTTAAAATAAAAAATAAAAAATGGCTGCTGAAAACACAATGGCCACTGCACATGCTCAAATAGTCTCTGTGAGGCCCTAGGCCAGGCCAGCCCTTGCAGAGGCCATTTTGTTTTTAGTGGCCATTAATTTTTTTTAAAAAATGTCCACGACACATGCTAAAATGGTCCCTGCAAGGTCCTAGAAGCCAGAGGGGGAGGGGGAACCTTTGCAGACCCCCCCAGCCTTTAGGAAGCCCCCCGAACGGACTACAGGTATTATTTTTAATTCAATATAATATAAATCACTGTACACATATTCGGTTTGGCACTATGTACAGAGAATCAGGGCTTGTGAATAATGAGCTGAAGCTTATGAGCTAGGATTGTATTCATTTGCTCTTACTTTGTTTCTTGTGATGAGTGAGTTAAATGTGATGTCTTAATAATATGGCTACTAATGGTGAGTTTGTCTTTGAATCAGTGTGAAATCCTTAGTATTAAGGCCCATTGGGAGTTTCTTGCTCTCTTTCTCTCATTTTAACTTGTATTTTTCAGCTGATAATATGGTCAAGTTATCTGAAAGATGGGTGTCAGATGTTTGGACAGGGGGCGCAATTTCAGTGTTTGCCCTAGGCGCTATTTTCCCTAGATATGCCTCTGAAAGGGAGACTAGAAGTGTGAGCACTGTAAGAGATTCCCCTTAGGGGATGGAGCTGCTCTGGGAAGAGTAGAAGGTTCCAAGTTCCCTCCCTGGCATCTCCAAAATAGGGCTGAGAGAGACTCCTGACTGCAACCTTGGAGAAGCTGCTGCCAATATTGAGTTAGATGGACCTATGGTATAAGACTTGGTATATGGAAGCTTCTTATGTTCCTATGTTCGTAAGCAGGCACCCCTGCTTGAAAAAAGGGGGAAAGGTGGCATTTGGTGCCCAGGCTCAGGTGCAAAGAAGTCCTGGACCCCCGCATTCTCACGTCTTTGACCTCGCCACTCACCACCCCAGCACAGTACCTCCAGTGACTGTTGCTGGTGCCTATCTTATGTTTCTTTTAGATTGTGAGACCTTGGGGACAGGGATCCATCTTATTCATTTGTTATTTCTCTGTGTAAACTGCCCTGAGCCATTTTTGGAAGGGTGGTATAGAAATCAAATCAAATCAAATCAAATCAAATCAATCAATCAATCAATCAATCAATAAAATGTTCACTTTGGGATATATCAGCCAGTTCTCTTATCCTCTCTAGGTACACCCCTTGCTGCCTTTCATCAGACCCTGGTTATGGAGCATCCTTGTACTGGAGAGCTTTCTGTTCTGCTCTGTAATCACTTCATGAATTTTCCCTCCTGGAGAGGAACCTGATGACAGGGCAGGTATTTCCCCCAGGGCATACCATCTTAGCAGACCAATGTCCTTGAGCACAGAATTGATGCAACAAATCCCATAACATGAAAGCTGGAGATTGGATTGCCAAAGTCTTAGACTGGAAGAAGCCAAACCAGCTTCATTTCTTCTGCTGTTTTAAAACTAACGTCTGTTCTGTCTGATGATAGAAATGGCAGCCTTCGTAAGCACACATGCATGCACACACAACTTTCCTGTTTTTATCCTGGAGGTTACCATGTACCAAATAGTACATAAATAAGCCAGATGGAACAGACTAATGGAAAAAGAATGGGCACCGGGCACAATGAACAGACATGGGCCCTTCTTTGTAAGCCTCCATTCTGCACTCCACCTTCTACCTGATAACTTTATCCTGGCTCACTTGTACATTTCCCTTATGGGCACATACGATGCCTATCCTGTCCTTACACCTTAGCAATATATCTAGTCATGGCAACGAAGTACTATTGGCTTAAAAACAAAACAAAACAAAATGGGATTCAGCATTCCAACTGTATGAGCCACACTGAAATGACAGAAAATTAGCAGAAATTCTCTGCTTTAAAACAGAGACAAATTATTTCCTTCCTCAGCAGCTGTATCCTTCAGCATACAAAAAGATCTCTTCAAGAATCATTGTTATCGTGGCCAAAAGAGAGAAGGAGAAAAGGGAGAGAATCAGTGAGCAATCCTTCTAATTGTTCTGATTAAAGAATGTCAACTCAAGGTTATTAAAGCAAGGAAGCAACTTGGCCTCAGCTTCATAACTTTATCGTAGTTTGGCAGAGATGTCCTACACACACACACACACACACACACACACACACACCCTGTCCCAGTCTATTTATTTATTTATTTATTTATTTATTTATTTGTTTATTTATTAGCCAAATTTGTACACTGCCCCAAACTTTCATCTCTGGGCGGTTAACAATAGCATAAAACAAATTAAAACATATACAAAAACTTACAACAATTTAAAAATTTAAAAATCATTCACAGATTAAAACCTTAAAATTTTAAAGACTTGAAAAAGCTTGGGTGAAGAGGTGGGTTTTCAAATGCTTTTAAAAAATTGTCAGAGATGGAGAGGATCGTATCTCAGTAGGGAGTGCATTCCACAGTTTGGGGGCAGCAATCTCATACTTTACTGATTGATGCAAAAACGCAACAAAGTGAAATTTGACTAATTTCTATATGAGCAGCCAAGTTAATCTACCTACCTATAACCAAGATAAGCAAAGAGCCCTGCTTAAAGTCAACATCTGTAAACCTTTCTTTTACTTATATTTTTATATATATATATATATATATATATATATATATATATATATATATATATATATACACACATCATTAATGCTAATGGTGCAGCAAGGAAATGACTTTCCTAGTGAGCAAGAGGTTGCCGGTTCGAATCCCCGCTTGTATATTTCCCAGACTATGGGAAACACCTCTATCAGGCAGCAGCAATATAGAAAGATGCTGAAAGACATCATCTCACACTGCGCGGGAAGAGGCAATGGTAAATCCTTCTTGTATTCTACCAAAGACAACCACATGACTCTGTAGTCGCCAGGGGTCGACACCGACTCGAGGGCACAACTTTACTTTAATGCCTAATGCCCAGGAACCAATATGGATTTTTGAAATGTTTAAGGGGGCTGCAGTTGTAATTAAATGGATAATGGTTGACAGCGGGGAAAGTGCTAAATTTTCATTACATTCTCATTCATTTGTTTCCATCTTGATCCAATGACCGAAAAAAACAATTTTTAAATGCAAAGACAGAGAAATTGCTTCATAATTTCCTCATACACACATGCAAATACACACACAACCCCCCACCCCTTATAGATTCTGTAGCCTGTGATGACATATAGGAGTGTGTGGGTAAGGAGAGAGGATTTCTGCCTTGTGTTTCAAATCATGTATGGCGATTCCTCAAGATCACCTATATCTCTGCTTATTATAATCAAAACAAACAAGTGTGATGTAATGGGCTAAGCCCAGGGAGAGCCAGATTCTAGAGAGGTGCCGAAATGCGATTCGGCATCTGAATTGTAGCATGATCCCTTAAAGGGAGGGCTTACACATCCTTGCTCCTCCTCTGCTCGCCGCCATTGCTGTACTTGTGGCATCCACCCCAACTATCAGCTCTCCCCCAGCTGCCCCCATGCGGTGCCGGCATACACATGGCCTCCATGCATGCGTGGCGGCCAAGTGTGTGCCGGTGCTGCATGGTGGCAGCTGGGGAAGAGCACCTCCAGCATGCTCTGATATCTGGGGGCGGCGAGCGGAGCAGGAGCAGGGATGGACCTGCTCTCCTCCGTGTTAAAGGGACTGTGGAAGCCCAAGCCCTCAGTTTTAAAGGGATTGTGCTGCGATTCGGATGCCGAATCACGTTTTGAGCACCTCGAGAGCCCTACTAGATTGAAATCCACACTCAGCCAGGAATTCAGTGGGTGACCTTGGGCCAGTTATTATCTTTTGGTTCAACCTACTGGTGTACAGGGCTGTTGTGAGAGAGTGGAAATGGGGAAAGTACCATATCTGCAGCCCACCCTATTACAAGCTTATACCTTGGGCACCCAGTCAAGCTCTGCCCTTGACTGGGGCACAAGAACGGCAGCAAAATCCCCCCCCCCAAACACTAGAGGTGCACCTAGGTAATTTTGGAGCCTTTGGAGCCCCATCCCCACCCCCTTCTGCAAGTTAAACATCACCACCCTACACATACAGACACACACCGTGACACACACAGTATTTTAAACACCTGGGTTCTTGAGGGCACCAACAGCAACTGAACTCACAAGTATGTAAGAGTATCAAACTGGTAAATTTCTGCAAATATGCATTAGCAGAAATAGTGCAACACGCAACTTAACATATTCCCATCTCACATGTTTCTTTCCCCACTCTGAACTCTGTCTTTAAGGCAGAGGTCACATTTGGCTGCTTGGTGCAGGTCGCAGTCACTCTCGGCCACCCAGTGCAGTGCAGTGACCACACCTCCCAGGACAGACTAAAGAGGATTTGGGGTCCCTCAGGGGGTGTGGAGACCCTGGACCTTGGCCAGGAAGTCCAGGGGGAAGAACACCTCTGCCCACCACTACTGACATGGGAGCAGTTCTTCAGAACTGATCTGACCCTTGCAACTTTTTATCCCTCTTCTCACACTCCTTGCAAAACTGGAAAGAGTGGCACACAGGAAGAGGCTGCTGGCCACTTTTCCTCCTGCCTGCCCTTCCACCACTTTTAAAGTTTGCAAAGGTCAGTCCTGAAAGGGGGCTGACCCCAACCGGGACATGGGGGCAAGGCAGCATTTGGCGCCTTGCCTCAGGTACTGCAGTACCTTGGGCACTCTTGAGCTTGTTTCGTTCCCTCCAAGGGCACTTGGTGATGACTAACTTTTGTTGGACTGGAGTGAGAACATTTCTGATCATAAACACATTTGATATTTCCCTTCTCCCACTGTCTCTCTCACTCTCTTCCTCTGTCTCTCTGTCTTTCACACACACACACACACACACACACACACACTTAAAATGCCATTATGTAGGTCTGCAAAACCACACATTCAAAATGTTCAAAACTGCTAGATTTACAATTGCTCATCAAAGCTTTATTCTGTGCATCCGGCAAACTTAATGATGCAGGAGCCTGTTAGACGGTATGCAATGGTTTTAGATTGTATCATAATGAATATGCACCAATGGGCCGGATTAAAGCTGCAGTACAAACCTAACAGTTGCTGACTTTCATCTTCTTGCCTTTGCAATGCAAATAACAACTCTTCAATATGTCCCTTTTGTCCTTATATTCACAAGGCTGTGGCTGTATTCACACATTATGCTCAACGGACAGATCTGTAAACACATCTGAGAGAGAGCTGGTCTTGTGGTAAAAGTAAAGTGTGCCGACGAGTTGGTGTCAACTCCAGGTGACCACAGAGCCCTGTGGTTGTCTTTGGTAGAATACAGGAGGAGTTAACCATTGCCATCTCCCACGCAGTATAAGATGATGCCTTTCAGCATCTTCCTATATCACTGCTGCCCGATATAGGTGTTTCCCATAATCTGGGAAACATACTAGCGGGTATTCGAACCAGCAACCTCTGGCTTGCTTGTCATGTCATTTCTCCACTGTGCCATTGGTCTAGCAAGAATGAATTGTCCCCTTTGCTAAGCACGTCTGCCCTGGTTTGCATTTGAATGGGAGAATATCACTGTAAGATATTCCCCATTTCTGCAGGCTTCCCCATTGTTGCAAATGGAAAAACCCAATGAAACACTGCTTCCAAAACTGCTACCTCAGAATGGCATCAGGTCTGACTTTGAAGTTCGCAGCAGTCCCAGGACACAGTAGCCTGATTCAGACATTATGCTGTACGAGTGTACAGATGTCCGTTTACTCATATGCATGTTTGTGAGAATGACTGTGTTTGTGTTCATTTTAAAAGTGAACCTGGATATAGGCCCTTCAAATGCATGGTACAGATAGGAAATGTTCTTCTGTACCTGCATTCAGCATAACATGTGAATGTACCTGTACCTATGTACAGATCTGTACCTGTGTAGACTGTATATCCGTACAAGTGTTGAACATAATGTGTGAATGGGCCTAGTGTTACAGAGCTGTAGTGCTGCACTTCATGTAAACCACTGAGTGGATCTATTCTGACTCTGGAAGATCAGAAAGCAAGCAGTCCATTGGAAAAAGTAGTTGCAGCACTCTGTGTGAAGTACGGAACTATGATCATGGTGATCACACCCAAAGTTCAACCTGTCCCAGGTGAGAATGGAGCTCACTGACCGAGAAGCCTCTTGTAACGTCTGGTCTGGCACCGCTCCATGAACCAGAGTAACAGGCTAGGCTGAGATGAGGCGTCTATCAGTATGAAATATTTATTGTATATCATTACACCCTTGAACTCCTCAACAGTCTCATTGGAGGACTACATCATATGACCTCAACTAATTTGTACTTTTGCCGTTGCCCTCTTCAGAAATGAAGAGACTGTTGTGCTATTGACCAGGCTTGGTTACAAGAGTTAAATATTCTCAGACGGCAACAGCAAAACTGCAGCATGTGACAGTTCTGATATTGAAAGAGTTTCCCCCAGTACCAGAACAGGTAGGTTAAAAAAAAAGCTATTTTCTTAGGCATAGAAAGAAATGTGGTGTAAACCTTAATTTTAGCTAGGCAAGGGCCTTTAAAGCCTTTTAAAAGAGACTTTCTCTCTCGTGCTTTTTCCCCTGACTGCACTGCCTGAGTACAGCTGCTGTTATGCCTGCACTATCCTGCTAGGGAAATTGGATGCAGCTATGCATTGCATGATGGGACTATTGTCTAATGCAGTGCAAAGAGCCAAACAGATCTGATTGCATAAAGATCTTTCACTGTGTAATAACCAGGGACCTACATTCTGAGGCAGGATTCTAAAATCTTTAGCCTGCCTGCGAGGGCAATGCTTTTCATGGCAATCCTTGGTAATTTAGACCATGGAGACCCGGCCAATCTGACAAAGACGGTCCTTGCTTGCTCCCAGGAAAGCAGGGGATTGGCTGGCATTTATGCAGAACCCCAGCAAACAACATGTCACCATTTCACTCACTTTCAACTGAAGTGAACCAGCCTGTTTCACAGAGCCACAGAACCTGGTCAGGAGGTGACGGGCAGAATTGAAAGGGATATGCCAGGAGTGGCTCACTTTGTTTAATATAATTGCATTATATTGTCACTGTCACTGCAGTTCAGCAGCCATATTTCCCTGTACTCCAACACGTACTAGGCTGGTTCAATCAACCATTAAAGTCAGGGAAGCAGCTGGGCTATCCTGTTTTGTATGATCATGAGAACTTGCACACACCTTCCAGGGGGCTTTACACACAGGGCTTCTGCCCCGAATCTCCTTTGGGAGAGAATGAGCCAGGTCTCATACGATCAGTGAGACCCGGTTCTGCAGGGTGAGCGGGGAGAGAGCCCTGGGTGGCCGGATCGGCCGCCCACGATTGCCGGCTCCATGACGGAGCCGGCGGGGGCTGGGGAGCTCGGGGGCTGCGCGGCCCCCACAAGCCCCAGTATGCCCTGCGCGAGCATACTGGGGAGACCCCCAAGCTGGGAGGCTGCTTTTAAGCCTCCCGGCTGGGGGTCTACTCATGAGTAGGCACGGCACGAAGCCACACCGTGGCTACTCAGGATTCTAAAAACCAGGTTTGCGGAGCACTCGCTCCGCAAACCTGGTTTTTTACCAAGGGTTCCTGAGCGGGTTACCCGCTCTGGAACCACCGGGCTCATAGCTGAGCCCGGTGGTTCTCATGTATAGCCAAAATCGGGCTAGGCTCTCCTAGCCCAATTTTTGCTAATCGTGTGAATGGCTCCAGTGTGTGCATTCACACACCAGCCAAACTTACCCCAAACTCCCGTCGAGATCCTTGGACCCGCTCCACACACAAGTTGGGCTTTGTGATGCGAATTCTAGCTTATCTTGAGGTATTTGCAGATAAAATGCTGGTTTTAAGCTCCTTTTTCAGAAAATGCCGGACCAAACAGGGAGAGGCGCTGATGTAGAATCATTAGCATGATAAGAGGCATGGTCTCTTCAGAAATGCAGATCTATATCTGCAGGGAACTTTCTCTCTCTCTCCCCCAGCCCCATTGGCTAGAAGGAAAACACTGATGCCTGCCCTGTGTACTTGCAAAAATGAAACCCTAGAGTAGAGGGGAGGGGCTGCTTCCCTCAATGCCACGAGTGTACTTGGAAGTGGCTTTGCTCAACATTTACTCCGAAGCCTGAAGCCAAGTGTGAATAACTTCCAGATCAGGTCTTTCCAAGCAGTTTAACCCAGCTTCTCTACCCTACTTTAACTGAGGGTGGAGTAATTATAATGCTAGCTGAGCTCTCCTCCTGGATTCTGCAGCTCGTCTATCTAGCCATTGCACAGAGCACACCTTCCCCCTCCATGGGAACCATAGAGAGCTGTGACTACAGTGCCTGCCACACACTCTGCAAAGCACATCCTATGATCTTGAAGCTGGAGCAGCTTCAGCAGGATTGTGTCTCCTGCTCCTTCATGGCCAGTCAGAGGGCAGCCACTGATGTCATGAAGCTTTTTAAGATGGCTGCAACTGCAAAGCATGCTGGGAAGGCAGAAGGGCCTTTGGAGGACTTTCCCTGGGGGCGGCAGTTTGCAGCTGCCACTTTCAACCGTGGATGCTGCAGCTGCCTTGCTTGTCCGTTTCCTGGGCTTGTGGAGCTGAATAGAAGTTCTAATCGTGTGTTGCTAATGGGGTCTCCAGCCCACCTCCAAATGATTGTGTGAGCAAACCTAGTGTCTATTGCTAAAGTACCAGTCTAGCTCCTTCTTCTTCATTTTTTTAAAACATCAGAGCTAGAGGTGACTCTCGAGTCTAAACATTTCTCATGGACTCCTTTAGAACCCATGTGTGGAATGGGGCTGTAGCTCAGTGGTAAAGCACCTGCTTGTATGCAGAAGGTCCTGGGTTCAAGCCTGGCACCTCTTAGGATATTTGTTCCTTTCTTATATTCCCAATTTTGAAAGATTACTCGGGCAGGTCTGATGATTTTTATATACCCCTCCTTCTTTCTGACTCCATTGCAGAAATTCGCATCCAAGTTGCAAAACTCTGTGCATACATTCTGTGTATGTAGTATTAGGAAGCAGCTGGTTAAATCTTGTGACTAATTGTATATAAGGTATATAGACTGTTATTTAGTAGCATTGGGATATTGTGTTGCTTTTTGTAGTATTGTATTGGCATTCTGTCTGTATCGGTACTTTCTGTATTCTCTCTTGTGGGATGGACTTGGACCGTAATGCTGAAGATTAAATCCTGGCACCTCTAGTTAGAGCTGGGAAAGACCCTGTTGTATTCTGTCCAATGATCTTTTGCAGTTTGTTTGTTTAGACATTTGTCCCGGGGGATCCTGTAGAGAGTGTGCAGGAGGAGTCTGGATGGAAAAGGGAGGGAAAGGGGAAAAAGAAAAATGGAGTTGTTGCTGAATAAACCTACATATGATTTCCTTGGGTATATGGGGGAAGCAGCTATAAAACAACGCCCTGTCTAAAACCCCGGAGAGCCACTGAAAGTCTATATATTTGTATAGTGAGCTTGATGCATCAATCGTCTGACACAGCATAGGGGAGGTTCATATGTTCATATGTTCAAGACTGGTTCTCTTGACCCTTGTCCAACATGGCTTATTCTATCTAGCAGGGAGGCTGTTGTAGGTGGCCAGGTAGAAATCATAAATGCTTCTCTGAGGGAGGGCAGGATGCCTCCTTGTCTCAAGGAGGCAATTATTAGACCTCTTCTAAAGAAGCCTGCATTAGATCCCTCAGAGTTGAGCAATTATAGGCCTGTCTCTAACCTCCCGTGGCTGGGCAAGGTAATTGAGAGGGTGGTGGCCTCTCAGCTCCAGATGGTCTTGGATGAAACTGATTATCTAGACCCATTTCAAACTGGCTTTCGGGCGGGCTATGGGGTGGAGACTGCCTTGGTTGGCCTGATGGATGATCTCCAATTGGCAATTGACAGAGGAAGTGTGACTCTGTTGGTCCTTTTGGACCTCTCGGCAGCTTTCAATACTATCAACCATAGTATCCTTCTGGAGCGTCTGAGGGGGTTGGGGGTTGGAGGCACTGTTTTACAGTGGTTCCGCTCCTATCTCACGGACAGGTTCCAGATGGTGTCGATTGGAGATTGTTGCTCTTCGAAATCTGAGCTTAAGTATGGTGTCCCTCAAGGCTCTGTACTCTCTCCAATGCTTTTTAACATCTACATGAAACCGCTGGGAGAGATCATCAGGGGATTTGGAGCTGGGTGTTATCAGTATGCTGATGACACCTAGATCTACTTCTCCATGTCAACTTCTTCAGGAGTTGGCCTATCCTCCCTAAATGCCTGCCTGTAAGCAGTAATGGGCTGGATGAGGGAGAATAAACTGAACCTGAATCCAGATAAGACGGAGGTACTTATTGTGAGGGGTCAGAATTCTAGAGATGATTTTGATCTGCCTGTTCTAGATGGGGTCACACTTCCCCAAAAGGAACAGGTTTGCAGTCTGGGAGTACTTCTGGATCAACATCTCTCCTTGGTTTCTCAGGTTGAGGCTGTGGCCAGGGGTGCTTTCTATCAGCTTCAGCTGATACGCCAGCTGTGCCTGTTTCTTGAGATCAATGACCTCAAAACAGTGTTACATTTGTTAGTAACCTCCAGACTTCTGTAATGTGCTCTGCGTGGGGCTGCCTTTGTATGTAGTCCGGAAACTTCAGTTGGTTCAGAATGTGGCAGCCAGGTTGGTCTCCGGGTAATCTTGGAGAGACCATATTACTCCTTTGCTCATGGAGTTACACTGGCTGCCGATAGGTTTCCGGGCAAAATACAAAGTGCTAGTTATAACTTATAAAGCCCTAAATGGCTTAGGTCCTGGGTATTTAAGAGAGCATCTTCTTCGCTACAAACCCCACAGCCCATTGAGGTCACTTGAGGAGGTCTGTCTCCAGTTACCGCCAACTCGTTTGGTGGTCACACAGAGACGGGCCTTCTCGGCTGCCGCCCCGAGATTGTGGAATGTGCTCCCTGCTGAGTTATGATCGTCCCCATCTCTGGTTATTTTAAAAAAAACATTTGAAAACCATTTTTTTACCCAAGCCTTCTCAGGTTTTTAATTTAAAAAATACTGTTTGTTAATTTTATGGTTTCTAAATTATTTTATTGTTTTAACTTTTATAAATGTGTTATATGTTGCATTGTTTTAATTTTTATATGTTTTAATTGTTAGCCGCCCAGAGACGCATGTTTGGGCGGGATATAAAATAAATAAATAAATAAATAAATAAATAAATAAATATGCTCACCCTGTCATGAGAGCAGGGACGGATTAAGCTTTTTGCTGCCTATAGGCAAAAAGGCTTTTGCCACCCTTTTACCTTAAACAAAAAAGGTTTGCCTTTTTAAAAATAAGGTAAAAGGGGGGTGGACCTTCTCCTCTCCCATTCCACCCTTGCTGCAGTCGCCACTGCCCACAAAGAGAGGTGACAAAATTTGAGGAGGGGCAAAATTTGCTGCTCCTCACATTTTGCCACCGTAGGCAAATGCTTAATCCGCCTCTCCGTTAATCTACCACTGCATGAGAGCTGGAATTTTGTCTGTATGGTGGAAAAACCCATGGACACTGGCATGGGAAGCGCATGTCTGAGGCTGTGATTCAGCATATTCTCTCATTGCTGCAGTCTGCTAATCTTGACAAAATTCAAATGAAGTGCTTACTGTGGCTGGTTTGCTACATATGCCTTGCATATACAGGGTTTGGTGTAGGACTTGCAATCTTCCATCCTGGATCACTACATAAAGCACTACTTGGCTGAGAAATCAGGGTGACTTTCAAGGTCTGATAACTCACGAATCATCGGGATTAAAAACTGAACTTTGCTTATGCTGTGTGCCACAGGAAATTTAAGATCCTTGTTTCCCAGTTATATATATTCCCTGCACTACTCATTCTAGCAGGGCACATTATTTAAGACTGCAACATTTTGGCTATCGACTTCTTTCATTGCTGATTTTGGCTTCTGTGTGATTTTAGAGATCACAGCTCTTTATCATCAATAAGTCTGAAACGATAACTGTCAAAATGTATATGTCATGATGTTTGAAACAATATAGAATAATAATAATAAATGGGGGGAGAAAATAGACCGGAAAGATACACAAGATAAAAAGGTGGCACCATTACAATGAAGTGCTGATCAATTCATGTAATTGCAAAATATGTATTACATCATCATATTTTAAATATCTATCAAATAGCCTCTTGGAAGCATAGTACTCCTATTCTAAGTGAGATGTTAAAGCCCTTAACAGTTTGGGCCCCAAATATCTAGGGGGCTGACCTCCCAACTATTTCTATCCATCCATGTGGATGGTCTTCCTACATGGTGGGGAAGCAGGCTTCTTATCTCTTTTCTCCTGTTCCATTTTTCTGTTGAAAATCATGTTCTTGGGCTGTTTTTTCCTGCAAGGGAAAATATATGGGAAGGCACTCACATATTTTTCCTGGTATGGGGGGTTATATTCAGTGGGAAAATACAGTTCAGGGAAAGGGTTAAGAAAGCCCTCTCATCCCACACCAGTTTTCTATTCAAATGGCAGTCTTGGCAACCAGATGGTGTTAAGAAAAAAGCAGAAGAAAGAGTTATTGAAAGCAGGGGTGTAACTATAATAGGGCAAGGGGAGACAGTTGTCTGGGGGCCCACTGCCTTGGGGGGCCCCCCAGAGGCAAGTTACATAACTGACTCCCCCACCCGCGCACCTGCCTGGGCTTCCTTCAATTATATTCATCCTCCAAAATTGATGCGAGTGTTAAGACCTGGAGCTACGAGAACAGCATGTCTTTCTCTAGTACCTTTAAATGACTTGTATCATCCACAGTTTACAAAACCTTTAAAAAAATAATTTAGGATGATGTTCTATTGTGGCATATAGGTGTTATACAGTATATATAA
The DNA here is from genome assembly GCF_027244095.1 of Hemicordylus capensis. NCBI lineage: Eukaryota > Metazoa > Chordata > Lepidosauria > Squamata > Cordylidae > Hemicordylus > Hemicordylus capensis. The sequence goes on along the minus strand of NC_069661.1, from coordinate 220,211,623 downwards.
ATTTTACTATGCTTTTTGTTACCACTATTCAGCCTCATTTAGGATTTCTTTGCTTCATGAGCTGAGCTTCAGTGAGGGAGGGGCCCATTTTAAAATCTTGTCTCTGGGCCCACTCCAACCTTGCTACGCCCCTGATTGAAAGATTCACAATAGAATGGTGCTCACAACCAGGGTCACTAAATTTCACTAAACAGTGTCAGAGGGGTGCCCAGCCAGAGTAGGACAGCCCAATCTGCAGTTGTGTGAACTCAAAGATCAAGTTAGGAGGAGGTGAGAGTGATTGTGTGGGAGGTGGGGGCTAGGTGGAATTGTTTTTCATCCACCCTTGATAAAATGCTAAGGACAGAATGTGGGTTGAATGAGCCTGTCTTATGTAGGTCCCACCTCCCAAATGATTGCTCTTCCTTACTCCTACCTTGACCTTGGAGTTCACACAAACACTGCTTAGGAGCATGCCTGGTTCTCAAACTCTGGCTGGCCACTCCTCCAGCCATGTTTAGGATCATAAGAACTAGCCTAATGTATACAGGAGAACCTCAATATTCACGGACCCTGCATCCACGGATTCACACATCCGCGATCAGATAATGGACACCCAACCTTCGTATACGTTGTTAAAAATCTATGGGGAAAAGGGTTAAACCCATGTATCTGCGGGCTGGAGGTGGCTGGAAATGACCCGGGAGATCATTTCCGGCCACCATTTTGAGGAGAAGAGCCATATTGTGGCTTGTTTTGCAAATAAAATAAAATAAATAAAACAAAAGTGTGTGTGTGTGTGTAAGCTGCAATTTTCAGTTGATTTCCAGCTGATTTTTTTTAACTCTTGGGGGGCACTGCAGGACTGCTGGGGACCCGCAGAGCATGGTAGAGCACTTCACTGCACTTTTAAAAGTGTTTGGGGGGCTTGGGGGGGGCTTTCCCCCTACTTTGGAACCTAACCCTGGTTATGCTATTGCCCCATTAGCCAGTATTCACAGTTTCAGTATCCATGGCACTAGCTGGGAACAGAACCTCCACAAATACGGAGGTTTTCGTTTAGTTCCACCTTGAATCTCCAGGGAAGGAATTGATTACTCCAAGATGATTTAGGCTGGGTCTATACATGCAGTTGAGTTAGAGGCCGGTTAGCTTAACGTCTGTTCCAGGAAAATTGATGGAAAGCATCCTCAAGGATAAAATTGTAAAGCACATAGAACACCCCTGCTGGGAGAGAATCACCATGGCTTCTGCAAAAGTAAATCTTACCTCACAAACCTTTTGGAGTTCTTTGAAGGTGTAAACAAGTGTGTGGATCAAGGTGATCCAGATGACATAGTATACCTGGACTTCCAAAAAGCTTTTGACAAAGTTCCTCATCAAAGACTCCTGAGAAAACTTAGCAGTCATGAGATAAGGGGACAAGTGCATGTGTGGATTGCTAACTGGTTGAAAGACAGGAAACAGAGGGTAGGGATAAATGGAGAGTTTTCATAATGGAGGGAAGTAAGAAGTGTGGTCCCCCAGGGATCTGTACCTGGACCGATGCTTTTTAATTTATTCATAAATGATCTAGAAGTAGGGGTAAGCAGCAAGGTGGCCAGATTTTAAGATGATACCAAACTCTTTCGGGTAGTGAAATCCAAAACAGATTGTGAGGAGCTCCAAAAGGATCTCTCCAAACTGGGGAGTGGGCAACAAAATGGCAAATGTGATTAATTGTTGGCAAGTGTAAAGTGATGCACGTTTGGATGAAAAACCCCAGCTTCCAGTATACGCTGATGGAATCTGAGTTGTCGGTGACTGACCAGGAGAGGGATCTTGGGGTCATTGTGGACAGCTCATTGAAAGTGTCGACTCAATGTGCGGCAGTTGTGAAAAAGGCCAGTTCCACACTAGGGATCATTAGGAAGGGGACTGAAAATAAAACTACTAATATTATAATGCTCTTATACAAAACTATGGTGTGGCCACACCTGGACTACTGCATACAATTCTGGTCACCATATCTCAAAAAGGACATTGTAGAACTGGAAAAGGTGCAGAAGATGATAAGGGGCCTAGAGCACCTTAAGGGGCCTAGGGACCTAGAACACCTGGGGCTTTTTAGTTTAGAAAAAAAGATGACTGTGGGGAGACATGAAAGAAGTCGATAAAATCATGCATGGTGTGGAGAAAGTGGATCAAGAGAAATTCTTCTACCTTTCCCATAACACTAGAACCAGAGGTCATCCCATGAAATTGATTGCCGGGAAATTTAGGACCAACAAACGGAAGTACTTTTTCACACAACACATACTTCAAATCAAAACAAACAAACAAACAAACAAACAAATAATAAACAACTTGAGGAATTCTCTACCACAAGATGTGGTGGCAGCCAACAACCTGGATGGCTTTAAGAGGGGTTGGATAAGTTCATGTAGGAGAGTTCTCTCATCGGCTACTAGTTGGAGGGCGATAGGCCACATCCAGCCTCAAAGGCAGGGTGCCTCTGAGTACCAGTTTCAGGGGATTAACGGCAGAAGAGAGGGCATGCCCTCAACTCCTGCCTGTAGGCTTCCAGTGGCATCTGGTTGGCCACTGTATGAAACAGGATGCTGGACTAGATGGGCTCCTTTGGGCCTGATCCAGCAGGGCTGTTCTTATGTTCTTATGAGTGAAGTGGAAGAATACTGTGGTGGTGGACTGGCCTATAGCACTACTTCATGGTATATGTAGGGGACACAGCATTTTCCTATGTTAGGTAAAATGGGGTAGAGAATGATTTGAAGAATGGCAGAAAATAGAAAACAGAAAATATAGCAACTTGAAATCTATTCCTGCAGTCTGAAAACTAAACTGCTATAGGAAACAAGAGGACGAAACGTTCTATTCCAGCCCTCTGCTTGCTTTTCTGGTTTTCTGTTTGCTGAACATTTTAAGGCAGGAGAGCATTTAAAAATGCGATCCCTCCACCCACATTCTGAAATGTTCTCTAAAACTTTGTATGGGTTGCTACCTGCAAATAAAACAGCCTGTTGCTATTTCACTTCATACTAAAAAATTACCCGTGGAACACAGAAAGCTGCCTTTCTATAGTGAGTCGGACCACCGGTCCATCTGGCTTAGCATTGCCTACAGTGACTGGCAGCGGCTCTCCAAGAAGCAGGAGGTTTTCCCAGCCTGACCTGGAGTGAACCTGGGACCTTCTGAATGCAAAGAACATGCTCTACTCCTGAGTGACAGCGCCATTCCCACAGTGCATTCCCACACTTTCATTATATTCTAGTAGACAACTAGGGTATTCACTGTAAAGAGACTCTTGATCAATCCTGCTTCTGTGGAAAAAATAATATTCTCATTAACAGCTGCTAATGTGCATTTTGCCCCAAGTGAAGCAAACCGCATGTTTAAAATATGTTCATATGAATTCAGCCGCAGAGATCTATTAATCTGCTTGAGCAGCCTCAGCCAGCCATTAATCCCAGATCAGCCAACTCTACCTATTTAGGCAGCAAAGTGTAGTGTATTATACTTTATAATGTGCGCTCTTACTACTGATTTGGAATTTTTCTCTATTGCCGTTTGCTCTCTGCTGTGCTGCAAGGCATGGATTTCTTCTGGAGTTCCTCACACTATGCCAGGACAAAATGAAAGCTCTTTGCAGGACATAAGAACTTAAGAACACAAGAAAAGCCTGCAGGATCAGGTCAAGGGCCCACCTAGTAAAGCATCCTGATTCATGCAGTGGCCAACCAGATACCTCAGGGAAACCCATGTGCAGGGAAAAGAGGAGGGATGTGCATGAATCGTGATTCGCAGCAGATCTCTGGCACCTTTAAAAGGGAGGAGAGCCCTCCACCTGCCATAGTGTGCTGGTCTCCCCAGTTGCTCTCATGCGACCGTGGCACACACATGGCCTCCGTGCATGATGCGTGACAAACATTTGTGTGGTCAGCAACTATGCTCTCCTCCCTTTCAAAGGTGCCTGGAATGTGCTGTAAATCACTCTTCAAACCACAATTCATGCACATTCCTAGAAAAGAGGGCAACTGTCTCCTCCCATTTGTGTTCCCTAGCACCTGGTGTACAGGGGCATGCCCCGTCTGATCCAGATGGAAACATACAGCTATCCAGGGTAGTAGCCACTGATAGCCCCATCCTCCATCATTTGTCTCATCCTGTTTTATGACTAGCTAGACTGATGGCTATTCCCTGAGCATAGATCAAGACCCGAGCATAGATCAAACCAGGACAAGTGCTCAGCTCCTACGAAAGTTAGTTACAGCAAGCCTGAGGCTGTGAAATTGGAGATGCTTCCAAGAGTTCAGCCTTTCTGCAGGTGAATTCTAGTAGTATAAGACTTGAGCCACCAGATCCTTGCACAAAATTCCAATCCTTATTTGAGCTGCAATTCTAAATACATTTACTAGGGGGGAAAGTCCCATGGAACATTGTGGGATGTGTTTCCAAGTAAGCATGCACAGGGTTGCACTGTGCATCTTCATTTTAAAGACTTAAAATAGAAAATGAGCATAGTAGTCATAGGAAGCTGCTTTGTACCGAGTCTGACCATTGGTCCATCTAGCTCATTATTATCTGCACTGACTGGCAGCAACTCTTCAAGGTTTCAGGCAGGAATCTTTCCAAGCTGTACCTGGAGATGTCAGGAATTGAACCTGGGGTCTTCTACATGCAAAGCAGATGTTCTACCACTGAACTACAGCAGACAGTGTTCACACACAGTCACCCATCCAAATGCAAACCAGGGCAGACCCTGTTTAGCAAAGGGGAAAATTCATAGTCTCTACTGCAAGACCAGCTCTCCTCCCACAGCTTGTGTCATTACGCCCCTTCCCAAATAAGAAAAAAAAAATGCTCAAAAGGTTGCTTGAGCATCTGTGAGTGAAATGAATATGATGATTACAAAGTTAATGAACTTAATATGGCTAGGAGGAAGTTATTACCACTAATTATTGTTACTGTGAATTATCGCCATGCTTATTTTGTATACTTATAAGCTTTTCACAAAACGTGCATTTCCTGCCATTTCGTCCCCGTTTTCAAGTTTTTTCCTCTTCATCCATGTATACCTGCCTACTGTAGACTGTACTTCATGTCTCTCCTAAGTGGAGTGTGTAGTCCATGTAGTCTGATCAAGTGGACTGTAGTTCACTATTACACTTTGTTCGTATCATGACCCAGACCCTAGAGCCCCCCGAGTAGGAAATGGGGCATAGAATCTGGGAGAGGATTGGAAAGCACCACAGCCCCAGGCACCCAGTGACCGCCTGCTATTGGCAACCCCCACACCAGATGAATCAGAAGAACTCCAGAATCCCCACAAAGATCTAAAGACCTGAAGATCAAGACCTGGGGACACAACTCTGCCAATCTCCTCCAATTCAAAGGAATCTTCTGAGGACCTCCTAGTCATGATGGAAGCGCTCCAGTTTTATCTCAACTGCAAAATCAGTTCTTTAAAAGACTTGACGTGGTGCCAAGTCACCCTGTCTGAGGAACAGGCTAAAGAACCCAGCAGTTTGCTGAGAAACACTGCTGGAACAACTTCCTCTTGATACCCAGCTCTGAATTCTCCTGATCAACTCTGATGATGGTCCTGACTCGTTGCCCTGGGAGCTGTCCAAGGTTTGCCTTTTTGGATCAGGTTTATGCACTTGCTTTGTGTTGTGTATCAAGGTCCACGGCATCCCTGGTTCATGTCTCAAAAAAGACTGTGGCAGTGCCTAGAACAGGACAGTTAGTCTTTGAGCTGTCCCAAAACTCCTTTTTTGTGTAATTAGAGTGAACGTTGGCACAGTAAAGAGTGATGTCATTTGGAATAAACAATAGGTCTGCTCTGATGTTCTACAAATGTGGGAACTATTGCAGCACAGCTTATTCCTGTGCTAGACACTCTGGATCATAAGGGATGATGAACCATGATGTAGACTTCTTGCACATGATCTGAGCAATGTTCGCTCTAATTTTTTTCATCTCTGAGCAGAATGAGTTTTGTTCTGGGCGGCAGTATCAAGGCAGTGTGTGTGCACATGCAATCAGAGTGGGGCCTTCCTGATTCAACCTGAGCGGGATCTAACATTTACTGAGTGGACATCAAAAAATGTGAGAGCGCACGCACGTGCGCACGCCTTAGGAGGAACATTGGATCTGAGGTTTCTGATGTTTCCATCAAAAGAAACATATGGCATGCTGCCTGGGCAACATCAGAGCAGGCACACCTATCAGATCCTATCTGTTGATTTTTATGATTATATACATGCAGCCTTAGAATGTGTGTTTTCACCCTCCATCGGGGGAAATCACAATTCTATACTATACACATATGCTATACACAGAGAAAGAATGAAATAATTGGGCGGCATATAGAGCAAGGAAGCACAAGGATGCTCCAGCAAGGGAGCAGCCTAACAGAACTTCCCATCTAACTGCATCAGAGCAGTGGGGACGTGGCAATTCTTGACACCCTCCCTTTCCCCAGGAAGCCTTCTGTGTCTCCCAAAAATATGCCACTGAGGGTTGCGCAGCCCTTGGGGACCTATTTTGGGTGGCACAAAGGGCTTCCTGCAGAAGGGGAGAAGTGGCAAAAACTGCCACGTCTCTGTTGTAATTGTGCAGTTCACTGGGAAGTTCTGATAGGCTGCTCTCTTGCTGCACTGGTGCATCCATGCTCTGTGTGTCAGCCACTGAAACCAATAAAATCTTGTTAGCTTTGGCTCATGGTTTTGATCCATCCCCTCCACATGAACAAGGGTTATCATCTTTCTCAAATGACAAACAGCACTAATCATTTATCATCTGTATATGACAACACATTCATTCATTCATTCATAAATAAATAAATAAATATTATTCATTAATTTTATGATATATGAAAAAAATTCTGTGTGTGTGTGTATAGGCTTCTGACGAATATTTTGACTGAGATAAATTATAAACAAAACCACCAAATGGGCTGCAAAGCAAAGAGTTAGGTAAAATGTGCCATCAAGTCAATTTCGACTCCTGGTGCCCACAGAGCCCTGTGGTTGTCTTTGGTAGAATACAGGAAGGGTTTACCGTTGCCTCCTCCCGTGCAGTCTGAGATGATGCCTTTTAGCATCTTCCTATATTGCTGCTGCTTGATATAGTACCAGCGGGGATTCGAACCGACAACCTTCCGCTTGTTAGTCAAGCATTTCCCCGCTGCGCCATTAGGTGGCTTACTGCAAAGCAAAACCTACCCCTCAAATATCCCCATTTTGTTGGGCTTCAGTCTGCCAGAAGGCAACCCTTCCGTGACTCTACGTTGCGGAAATAGTTCACTATGCACTGTTATAGAGATTAACAACCATGACTATCTGCTCATTTAATTATGTCTGCACTCTTGGCAAGAGTTAACATGGGTGATATATACACAGTAATATCTACTGTGGTTAATAATGGTTGCACAATGGATACTGGAGAGCATCTATTTGTTGTCTGGGGTAAGAAGTGGCAACAACTTCATTTGGTACTCTGGGTGAAATATTAAAACAGTGCCTACCTCCTTGGCACAAGATCCTGGATTGTTTGAGCCTTGTGACATCTGTCCCAGTTAAGAACATAAGAACAGCCCTGCTGGGTTCAGGCCCAAGGCCTATCTAGTCTAGCATCCTGTTTCACACAGTGGCCCACCAGATGCCTCTGCGGAGCCCACAGGTAAAGGGGAGGGCATGCCTTCTCTCCTGCTATTGCTGCCCTGCAACTGGTATTGAGAAGCATCATGCCTCTGAGGCTGGAGGTGGCCCGCAGCGACCAGACTAGTAGCCATTGATGGACCTATCCTCCATGAATTCGTCTAAACCCCCTTTAAAGCCACCCAAGTTGGTGGCCATCATCACATCCCATGGCAAGGAATTCCATAGATTAATTATGCAGTGTGTGAAAAAGTACTCCCATGTGGAGCGAGGACCCTCCCGCAGCCACACCTGCCCTAGTAGGATCCTTGTCCATTAATGACCCTCTGTGGTTCTTAATGAGCTTCAGATCTTGATAAGCTGCTGCTCATTTTCCTACATTTTAGGTTGCTTCCAGACCAGGACCAGCGCTACCATGAAGTGAGTCACTTCAGGCAGTGAATTTGGGAGTGCAGCAGATTTGGAATCATCCTCTTTATGCTCACTTGCCTCTGCTGCTGCCACTCAGAGAACTACCATCGCCACTCTAGCCAGCCCAACTCTATGGGCGGCACCACTCATGCCCAACTGTATGGGTGGAAACCCCTTATCCTTTTGCTGCCTCCTCTCCCTCAGTGCAACCCAGCAGCAAACAGAAAGGTGTCATGGTAGGGAGGGACAGGTAAGGGTGTGGTGTGTGTTGGGGGGGCAGGGAATTAGGAGAAACAGTACTTCCAGCTTGAGGCACTAAAATAGCTTGGGTTGTTGGCCCTGTTTCAGGTCATGTTTTTTTGCCAGTTGATCCCGTGCAATGATGAGGGATCCTCATGTTGATCATCCCAAGGACACATTTTCAGGCAAGGCAAAAGAAGGTGATCTGTCTTCTGATCACTGCATCTACACATGGGCTAGAGGGCTCCATATAGAGGGTAGGCAGATGGCTAGTGCTATGCTTCAATATGAATACAAATATGACAAATATTTATATATCACTTTTCAACAAAAGTTCCCAAAGCAGTTTACATAAATATAAATAAATAAAATGGTGCCCTGTCCCTAAAGGACTCACAATCTAAAAAAGAGACTCATGATAGACACCAGCAACAGCCACTGGAGGGATATTGTGCTGGGGGTGGATACGGCCAGTTGCTCTCCCTCTGCTAAATAAAGAGAATCACTAATTTTAAAAAGTGCCTCTTTGCTCAGTTAACAGGGGACAATAGCAATGGTAACTCAGAATTCCTGCAATAGGAAGTATGTTTTTAATGGAATTTCCTCTTTCAGGGGCTGTCTTCCTACTAACATATGCAGCCGCCTTAGCCCAAACTAGACCATTGGTTTGTCTTCTAGCCCAACCTTAGGGCAGTTCACACAACCATAAAGGGGTTGGAGATGAGTTCTATCAAGTTTTGGGAGTGAGGTGTGCTCCCATTTTGCCATCGTGTGTTAGATAAAAACAGGGTCGGAAGCAGGGTCTGTCAAGACCCAGCTGGGGAGGTCCAGCACACTCTACACAGATCCCGATCCTACTTGGGAACAAGGTAGGAGGAAAAATCCTCCTACCCACATGGGGCTGACAGATGAGTAAGATCCCAGCCTCCTTCCTTGCTTTTATTTAACACACCATCAAATATCAGGGAGTTTTCCACACCTGGCTTTTAGTTCACATCTCCTCCGGAATGGAGGGTGTGCGTTCACATATCGGCCAAATTTACCCCGAAGTCCCTGCAAGCTCTCAGGGAGCACTTCACACACAATTCGGGTTTCTTATTGGGCCAGGGGTGTAGTTAGGGGAGAGGGGGCCCCCAGTGGCTCCTTGGAGTGAGGGAGATAATGAAGAAAATATGGAGGAGGAGCGCTGGGGGGGTCTCAGGAGCTGAGGGCCCCCCTGAGTTCTTTGAACCCATCCACTCAATTATAGCTACATCCCTGTATTGGGCATGAGAGTGTAGCCCAATTAATATCCAGGGTTTAAAAATCCACTTTTTGCATCGCTCTTGGGGGGCAACTTGGAACTCACAGCAAAGCCTTGCAGAACATCTGCAGTAAAGCCAGCTGTCTGGGAAAGCTCCAGGGGTGCACACAGCTCCCCAGCGAGGGGAGCGGGCTTCTCCGATGCGAATAATGATGGTGAGAACAGCCCTATCATCTAATCTGACTGGCAGTAGCTCTCCAAGTTCTCTTCCAGACCTGCTGCCTGCTGCCTGCTGCCTGCTGCCGTGTCACTGGAGATGCCAGGGAGAGAAGCTGGGACTTTTGTAACTTGCCTAGGGAGCAAGAGGTTGCTGGTTCGAATCCCCGCTGGTATGGGAAACACCTATTTTGGGCAGAAGCGATATAGGAAGATGCTGAAAGGCATCATCTCAGACTGTGCAGGAGGTGGCAATGGTAAAGCCCTCCTGTATTCTACCAAAGGAAAAACCTCAGGGCTCTGTGGTTGCCAGGAGTCAACACTGACTTAACGATGAGTATTTGTTTCCCCTCCCCCTGCTACTGACCTCCCCCACCAGTTAATTCACCCTTCCAATAACATCAGATGCTCCACATTTAGCAGCCTCAAGGGGCTTTCCCCTCTCATAGCAAGCAATCAAGAGTACACTATTTCCCAGAGGAAGGGAAAGTGCTGTCTGCTGCCCCTCCTGCTGCTGTCCAAAAGGTAAAGTATGCCACAAGTCGGTGTCGACTCCTGGCAACCACAGAGCCCTGGGGTTGTCTTTGGTAGAATACAGGAGGGGTTTACCATTGCCATCTCCCGCACAGTATGAGATGATTCCTTCCAACATCGTCCTATATTGCTGCTGCCCAATATAGGTGTTCCCTATAGTCTGGGAAACATACCAGCAGGGATTCGAACTGGCAACCTCTGGCTTGCTAGTCAAGTCATTTCCCCGCTGTGCCATTAGGTGGCTGCTGCTGTCCTAGGCTCCCCTAATGATGAGGCCAGTTCTGCTTGATGGGAATAAGGATCTAATTCATTTCCAGGATCTACATTCAAATGCTGAAACTTGCATTACATTTGTGAGTGTCACAGTGTTGTTAGCAAGTGGGATTTCATTAGCTTGCACTTCGTTAATTCTCAGTTTGTTCACAGTTCTTTGGCAGCTATGATCTTTTTAAAAATTTTTTTACTAAGAGAGGTTACACAAAAGTCAGATAAGGTTGCTGATGCCCCATTTTAAAAGGTGCAGTGGTGGAAAACAATTTATCAGCTCTGCCTCTCTGTAATTCACTAGTTTAATAAAAGGAAAATATGCTAACAATTATATCCATTTTCAAATGAACTCAGCAACAACCAATTAACTAAGAATTTACAGTTCTGAGGCTCTTAATGAAACTAAGCAAATTACCTTACAAAAGCACTGGGAAAGATTGATATTTTGTGCATACAATAATTCTTTATCTTTTTGTGTGGAGTGAAAGAAAACACAGGTGCAAATTTCTTGTTCAGGCAGAACATTAATGTTCAGCTGAAGTCAGGGAGAGTGAACAGTCGTGGGGTAGGGTTGCCAACTGCTGGTCTTAACAGATGCTCCTCTGGTAGACAAACCTTTGCCACCCACAGCGCTGTGGCTGGACAAGTTAGTATTGCTGAGATCCAGGAGACAGCTGCAAGTAACAGATTGTTATATTGTTTAAAAACCATATTGAAAAGCATGTTTCCCCCTTTGTTCTCTTGGTGCAAACTGAAATCTGCCATTCTGTCTGTATAAAAGCTCCATTCTAGCTCAAGACTATTACAAAGCTGCGTAACCAGGGACTCTTCCATCACTGGCTGATACAACAACTGCATCCGGTCCTTGAAGATAATGATCTCAAAACTGTGGTGCACTCACTGGTAACTTCTCGGCTTGACTACCGCAATACTCTGTACGTGGGGCTGCCTTTCTATGTCGTTCAGAAACTTCAGTTAGTTCAAAATGCAGCCACCAGATAGATTGGTCTTTGGGGCTTCTCAGAGAGCCCATATTATGCCTGTTTTAAAACAGCTACACTGGCTGCCGATATGTTTCTAGGCAAAATACAAAGAACTGCTAATTATCTTTGAAGCCCTAAACAGCTTAGCACCAGGTTACCTGGGAGAAGGCCTTCTTCATTTTAAAGGCATCACTTTAAACTGCACTTTAAAGTCATCAGGAGAGGTCCATCTCCAGTTGCCGCCAGCTCACCTGGTGGTGACTGGGACCAGGGCTTCTCTGTAGCTGCTTCTGGCCCATGGAATGTGCTCCGTGTGGATATTAGGGGCTTAAGAGTTTTAGCAGCCTTTAAAAGAGCCCTAAAAACATATCTTTTTAGCCTGGCTTTTTGTGAGTTCTGAAATGATTTCAAACCGGTTTTAATTTTGTTTTAATTAGTTATTTATTTGGTTTTTAAATCTGTTTTTATTTTTGTGCACTGCCTAGAGCTGTCTGGGTGAGGCAGAATAAAAATTGAATAAATCAGCATCGTCACCGCTGACATAATAATAATCATCATCATCATCCCCAAATTTGTCTCCCTCCATTTCTTTGTTTTGTTTCACATCCAGTCTGAAGAAGAGTCTTGGAAAACCCCAAAGCTTGCCAACTACTTTGTGATGTTTTAGTTAGTCCTAATCAAAGCAGACCCCTACTTTGGTGACTGCTGAACTGTCTTCCTGCCAGATAGATATTAAAGGCTTATATCGTACAGTAGCGTGATATAAGCCAGGATCTGGCAACCCTAGACTAGGGGCTTGCAGAGGAAGCATATGCTACCTCCAGAGGGCCTCTTTTACCAGCTGTGGTTCCACAGCTCAGTGCTAGAGCATCTGCTTTGTCTGCATAAGGTCCCAGGTTCAATCCCAAGCATCTCCAGGTAGGGCTGGTAAAGAACTGAACCCCGAAGAACTGCTACCAGTCAGTATTGGCAAAAATGGACCAATAGCCTGACTCAGGGCTGGTTCCTACAATTATCTCGATGGCAGTTCAACAAAAACCGAAGATCCTGGCAGCATGCATGCTTCCATAGAGCTTATTGTGTGAATTCTGGATTTTTCTCGCATCTAAGATGGGTGCTATGCCAGTCGACATTCAACGGTGAACTGGTTGTCTTAGTACTGAAGTTGGCTGGTCCATTTCAGCTGACTGTTGGTCAGTTGTGGTGCCCATACAAGACTGGTGAAAAATCCTGAATTCACAACAGGCTCAATGGAAGTGCGCACACTGCTGGGATTTCTGGCTCCCATTTAACTGATACTGAAATGATGGCGAGAACCAGCCCTTGGTATAAGGCAGCTTCATGTGTTTATCAGATACCCAAAGATGTTCATAGGAAGGGAAATGGTTTATGATGGGGTGCGGTGGGGGCAAGGAGAGGACCCTCACCCATGCTCAAGCAAGCCCTCAGCTGGAGGTGGGGAGTAGACCACTTAGACTGGTTCACACGATCACAAGGATCCTGATTAAAAAGTTAATCAGGATGAGTGAACCAGCAGAGCTGACTGTGAGAACTCTGAATTTCAGGGCAATCCTGGACAAACCACTCCAGTTAACCAGCATTTAACCAGGATAGATAACCAGGATTCAGGCCTACTTATATATCCTGGTTAAATGCTGGTCCAACAACATCTGGGGATGTAAGGTTGGAAACCTCCCTGATGTAGGAAATAGGGAGGTGTTTCAAATATATGAACGAATCCACTTCCTTAGAAGTATCCTTCCCCTTCAGTCATGGAACAGGGCTGCAGGAGATTATTCTTGCTTTATTGCAGCAAGTGCAGGTAAGTTAATCAGGCTTGGCAATAAGGGAGGTAGCAGGAACTGATTTCTATGGAGAGGGAACAAAGGAGCACACAAAATCCTGGAAGAACAGGGGGAGTTGAGGAGTTTTCGAGCAACGATTGAAGCAAAATTCAAGGGAAGAATTTTGAACGGAGTGACTAACATAGCATCTGGGGAAGTGTCTCATTCAGTTACTCATTTGACAGTGGTCAGGTTAAATGAGATGAGTTAAAATGAGGATGAAATATAATTGCTAAATTGAGCACCTGGAGTGGTTCTGAGCCCATCCTCCATCCGTGATGCTTTCAGTGGAAAGCTGTGCCCTACATAATCGGCAGAAAATGGTGCTAATGGAGCTGCTGCAGAGACCTCAAAGGGGCCAGGGAGTCCTTTCATCCCCAGCAAAGCGAATTTTGAGGCAGGGTGACAGCCACAGAATTAATAATTGGGAAGTACAGATGGGCTGCCTACCTGGCCTCAGCAAATGACAGAGACAAATATACCCAGTAGGACAAAACGGACACACCCCTCAGAATCTTAGTGGCTTAGCTGAAGTAGATCAACACATGAAACTGCTTTGTATACTGAATCAAACCACTAGTCCATCTAGCTTAGTGCTATCTACACCAATTGGCAGAGACTCTCCAGGTAGGAGTCTTTCCCAGCCCTACTTGGAATGCCAGGGAAGCTCTTCTCACAACCCATGAGAAGAGCTCCTGTTCGGGTCTGCGGGGAGAGTGGGCTTAGCAAAGAGCAGCTCTGGGGCAGCCGGATTGGCTGCCCACACGACTGCCGGCTTTGTCACGGAGCCGGCGGGAGCTGCAGGGATCAGGGGCCATGTGGTCCCTGGAAGTCCCAAGATGCCCTGCACGAGCACGCAGGGCATCCTGGAGAGACCCCCCGAGCCCTGGAGGCTGGCTGCAGCCTCCTGGTTGGGGGTCTGGCTGCAGCCTCCTGGTCGGGGGTCTACCCGTGTGTTGCCATGACACACAAGCAAAAAAATGAGGTTAACAGAGCGCTCGCTCTGTTAACCTCATTTAAGGGGAGGGGGAATTAGGTGGGCTAGCTGCCTTGGGAGCACCGGGCTAACCTGCGAGTCCGGTGGTTCCCACGATCAGTGGAAAGCAGGCTAAGCTCCCTTAACCCACTTCCCAGTGATTGTGGGAATAGCCTCAGGGATTGAAACTGGGATCGTCTGCATGCAAGGCAGATACTCTTCCACTGAACTACAATATAACCAGGGAAGAAGGAGGCCAAACCCATCCCTCTCTGAGAGCAAATACCAATGCATTGAAATTGTGGTAAATCGTTCAAATCTCTCCATACCAACTTCTCGTAAGTTCTCAGTGTTAACACATTTATGCCCAGACAGCCAGAACTATCTCCTGAGTGGCTAGAAATTAAGGTTGCGGCTCTTTTCCCTTCAGTGGCAGGAGAGGCAGAAGTGTAACTCACGAAGCACTTCTCATCATGGAGATATGATGGGAAAATCTTCTCCTCTTGAATTTGAAGACAGGGCTCCTGTGGGATTGATTTTGGCCTCTGCATGTACCCCATAACGACTAAGGACCAGGTTACCTGGGAGAGTGCCTTCTTCAGTATGATCCCCTCTGCACTTTAAGGTCATTAGGAGAGGTCCGTCTCTGTCTGCCACCAGCTTGTCTGGTGGCGTCTTGGGACCATGCCTTCTCTGTAGCTGCTTCTGGGCTCTGGAATGTGCTCCCTATGGATATTGTGCTTCCGATGGGAGACGATTTTGATCTGCCTGTTCTGGATGGGGTCACACTTCTCCAGAAGGAACAGGTATGAAGTCTGGTGGTGCTTCTGGATCCAAGTCTCTCCCAGGTTGAGGCAGTGGTCAGAGGTGCCTTCTATCAGCTTCGGCTGATACGCCGGCTGCATCCATTTCTTGAGATAGATGACCTCAAAACAGTGGTACATCTGCTGGTAACCTCCAGACTGGATTACTGTAATGTGTTCTGTGTGGGGCTGCCCTTGTACGTAGCCCGGAAACTACAGTTGGTCCAGAATGCGGCAGCCAGGTTGGTCTCTGGGTCATCTAGGAGAGACCATATTACTCCTGTATTGAAGGAGTTACACTGGCTGCTGATATGTTTCCGGGCAAAATACAAGGTCTTAGTTATAACCTATAAAGCCCTAAACAGCTTGGGCCCTGGGTATTTAAGAGAACGGCTTCTTCATTATGAACCCCACCGCCCGTTGAAATAATCAGGAGAGGTCCGTCTGCACTTGCCACTGGCTCATCTGCTGGCTACTCAGGGACGGGCTTTCTCCGTTGCTGCCCCAAGGCTTTGGAATGTGCTCCCTAGTGAAATAAGAGCCTCCCCATCTCTGACAATTTTAAAAAAGTTTTTAAAGACTCATCTGTTCACCCAGGCTTTCAATTGATTCTGTTTTGATTGTTTTTAATGTTGTTTTAGAATATTGTTTTAAATATTTAAATAATTGTGTTTTAAATTTCTTGTTTTTGTTTTTCATTAATGTTTTAATGTTGTTTTTATCTTGTTGTAAACCGCCCAGAGACATAAGTTTTGGGCGGTATAAAAATATATCAAATAAAAA
The DNA here is from genome assembly GCF_027244095.1 of Hemicordylus capensis. Classification (NCBI taxonomy): domain Eukaryota; kingdom Metazoa; phylum Chordata; class Lepidosauria; order Squamata; family Cordylidae; genus Hemicordylus; species Hemicordylus capensis. Next base: position 220,195,683 of record NC_069661.1, on the reverse strand, counting down.
TGAATGAATGAATGAATGAATGAATGAATGAATGAATAAATAAATATTAGGGGCTTAAGAGTTTCAGCAGCCTTTAAAAGAGCCCTAAAAACATATCTTTTGAGTCTGGCCTTTAGTGATTACTGAAATGATTTTAAACTGATTTTAATTTTGTTTTAATAATTTTTGTTTGTTAATCTGTTTTTTAATCTGTTTTTATATTTGTGAACCACCTAGAGCCATCTGGGTGAGATGGTATAAAAGTATAACAAACAAACAAACAAACAAACAAACAAACAAACAAACAAACAAAATAGAAAACTTGTGGTAAGATGGTCATTCTGAATTTCTGTATCCTTTGTCTTCTACTCAGTCACCCCTTACTACATGCTGTCAGTATGTTCACTTGCCATGGTGTGAATGGGGATGGGGCCATAGTTCAGTGGTAGAGATGATCAGGGGCCTGGAGCACCGTCCTTATGAGGCAAGGCTACAGCATCCGGGGCTTTTTAGTTTGGAAACAAGGCGACTGCAGGGAGACATGATAGCGGTGTATAAAATTATGCATGGAGTAGAGAGAGTGGGCAGAGGAATGTTTTTCTCCCTTTCCCACAACACTAGAAGCAAGGGTCATCCCATGAAGGCTGGGAATTTTAGGACCAACAAAAGGAAGTACTTTTTCACACAGCACATAATTAATTTATGGAATTCCCTGCCATGGGATGTGGTGATGTCCACTAGCTTAGATGGCTTTAAAAGCGGCTTGGACAAATTCATGGAGGACAAATCTATCAATGGCTACTGAGGCCGCTTCCAGCCTCAGAGGCAAGATTCCTCTCCAGATGCAGGGGAACAACAGCAGGAGAGAGCGCGTGCCCTCACCTTTTGCCTGTGGGCTTCTCAGAGGCATCTGGGGGCCCACTGTGGGAAAAAGGATTCTGACCAGGCTGGGCCTTGGGCCTGATCCAGCTGGGCTGCTCTTATGTTATTAAGCTCTTATGTTCTTATCTGCCTTGCATGCAGGAAGTCCCAAATTCAGTCTCTGACATCTCCAGGTAGGGCTGGGAAAAGACTCCTGCCTGAAACCTCAGAGAAGCCGCTGTCAGTCACTCAACAGTAGTGAGTGACTAACAGCTAAAAGGAGAAGGACCAATGGTCTGACTTGGTATGAAGATGCTTCATATGTACCTATGAATGCCCCTATTGAAGATGGTGCCAATATTGACCACTGATTATTGTATATGGTATCCCAGTGCTGCAATCCTATTCACACAAACTTGGAAGTAAGCCCCATTGAATAAAGTGGTCCTTCTCTAAACACAGAAGGAAACAATAGCTCAATATTCCTTCGTTCTTCCCTTGGCATGGTTTGCAGTGTAAGAGCTCAAAAAGATATTTCACCTGTACATCAAGGAATATTAGGATCTCAGCAATGAGACTTGAAAATATCTACATCATATGTATCCCATATTATTTTTCTAAAGATTCAGCAAACACTATTGCAATAGAGGCCAGCAAGACTCCATAATCAGAATTTCTTATGTGTTGGATAGAGCAAGGGCATAGATCTTTTCTGTACACAGTGAAAGAGTCCGGGGAGAGGAAGAGAAATCCAGGTCACTAGTCCTAATCATGTGTACTATTTCTTCTCAAGCAGCAAATGAAAAGAGAGGAGAGAGATAAAGGAATGCAGGGCTCTTCTATAGTGGTTCTAAGATAAAATATGTAAAATAAAAAGATGTAAAATAAAATAAATAAATAAATAAATAAATAAGAAGGCTTACCCCTTAATCCTCAACACACTTATATGGAAGTTTTCCCCATTGAATTTGATGTTGTTTGCTTTCAAGTAAGTGTACTTAGGACTTCAGACTTGGGCTAGTAGTTCAAGGCATTGAGAGGGTTATTATACAGCAGACAATCAGTGTTCTACAATGGAATAAATGCCCTGTACATATTAGCCCTGTTCAGACATTATGTATAATGTCTGTACACTCATACGTGTTTTTGTGTGAATGACTGTAACTGCATTCATTTTAGAAGTGAACCTGGGTACAGGCCCCTCAAACACATGGCACAAACAGAAACTGTACTGCTGTACCTGTGTTAATTTTGAACTTTGGTGCTGGAGAAGACTTTTGAGGATACCATGGACAGCCAGGAAAACAAACAAATGGATCATAGAACAAATCAATCCAGAATTTTCACTCGAGGCACAAATGACCAGGCTCAAACTATCATACTTCGGACACATTATGCAAAAACCCAGCTCCCTTGAGAAGTCCACAATGCTGGGGAAAGTTGAAGGAAAGAGAAGAAGAGGATGGCTAGCAGCAAGGTGGATGGACTCGATATGACAGCAATGAATGCACCACTGAGAGATGTTACAGGCCAAATGGAAGACAGATAATCCTGGAGAGAATCTCTCTATGTGGTCGCTAAATGATGACACCAACTTGATGGCACTCACTCACTCACTCACTTACTCACTCACTCACTCACTCACTCACTCAATCAATCAATCACCTGTGTTAGGGATGTGCACGAATTGTGATTCACTGCACAATCTGAAACTATCTCTGGCACCTTTAAAACAGAGCAGAGCAGGTGCATACCTGCTCCTCCGCCGCTTGCTGCCACTTCCTGAATCGGTGGTGCTCCTCCCAGATATCTTAGTGCTATCTGCATGTGCAGAGCACATGTTTGTGCTGATGTCACGCGAGGGCAGCTGGGGGACAGTTCATGAAGTAGCAGTGAGCAGCAGAGGAGCAGGTATGCATCTCCTCTCTTCCATTTTAAAGGTGCTGGCGACGTGTTTCGAATCGCACGTCAAATCATGATTCATGCACATCCCTAACCTGTGTTCCACATAACATGTGAATACATGTACCTGTGTATATTGTACACTCGCTGTTCATCATCATGTCTGAATAGGGCTACTACCTCATGCTTTAGCCTGGAGCAGGGATGGCCAACTTCTTCAACATGGAGTGGGTGTGTGGGTGTGTCCCCTTTCTGGCAAAGCTGAAGGCGAGTCACCACCAGCCATGACACCACTATTGTTGGGTGAATAACTTATTCACTTATTCAGAATAAGTTATCCATCCATGCCATAGAGCAGGAGTTTCCTACCTTGGGTCCCCAGATGCTGTACCAAAACCATTCCAAGCCATGATGACTGAAGGCAAAGAACCCTGCTCTAGAGCTTAGTATAATATTATAGAACTGGATGCCTTTTGTGCATCCTTTTAAAAGACTGTAAAACATTTATGTATTTCCTAGAAGTCATTGTCCAGTTGCTAAATCTGCACTCTGTTCTGGCACAAACAGTCCTTGGGTTCATACTGCATCTGAAGGACAGGGATGAAAAGCTCCACAGAAGATCCAGCCCAGAAAGGTGAGAAAGAGCACCGGTTCTTTCTTTTTAACTTTGCCATAGAGTTTGATCTTTATTCTTAAGATTGCCAACAGTTCTTAGCAGAAGGAGCTCTCTCTCTCTCTCTCTCTCTCTCTCTCTCTCTCTCTCTCTCTCTCTCTCGTGTCCCAGATAAAACTCCAGCAACTGAGCTAAGCTTCTTGTAAATTGGAGCACACAAATGGAGAGGCTACAATGGTGAGAACTCCCCACCCTCGAACACTTCTATTTCTCATACTCGCTTCTTCTCCACTGCAGATCTATTATTTGAATTGACTTCCAGGATCCGATCCTTATCTCTGACTGAATGGAGGAAAAGAGTCTACTGCAAGAAAGTTATAGATGGCGGGTGCAGGGGAGGGAGAGGACAAGGGGAAAGGAGAGGACAAGAGGAAAAGGAGGAAAATTGGGGGGCAGGGAGCACGCACAGAGGGAAAGTGTGAGGAGCAACTCCTCACGTTGCTTTTTGTGGGGAGGAAAGGCACTTTTGGGTGGGAGATATGGGTTGCTAGGTTTGGCAGTGGGAATTCAATAAAATGGGGGGGGACTTTTCAAAAGCATGGCGGGGGGGTCTGCACCCCTGGTCAAGGAAAGCTGAAGAGAGTCCTGAGGAAGAAGAGGATGATCAAGCAAAAACGTGGCAGGCAAGACATCAAGAAGAAGAGGAAAAAATGGATGCAGAGCAGTGGAACTGACAGAACTGTGGCAGAAGCACTATTCACACATTATGTTCAACATACGTATGAGTATATTGTCTATACAGGTATAGTTATTCCCACGTTATGTTGAACACAGATACAGCAGTACACTTCCTATCTGTACTATGTGTTTGAGGGGCCAGTTTACCTCTTAACATGAACATAGGTGCAGTCATTCACACAAAAACATGTGTGTGTGAACAGACATCAGTACACTAGTACAGCATAATGTCTGAACAGGGCTGGAGACTGCCAATTATGCAGTGGTTTGGAGTTGGGTTCATTTGTGTTGTTGTTTATTTGTTACTATAATTGATAATGAGCTGGTCATGTTAACTGTTTTACAAAATATTGCTCGTGTCCATTAATATCTGTAGTAATTGTCCTCTCCTTCCTCTGTTGTCTGCCTTTTGCTGATTTCTAGATTGTAAGCTGCTCTTGGCAACGACCTGCCTTTTGATGGTGCTATATAAAGACATTCATCATCATCATCATCATCATCGTCGTCGTCGTCGTCGTCGTCGTTGACAAAAGACTGATTGCTAATTTGCTGTTCCTCATTTGCAACTGATAGCCCGGGAACATTTCATTTGTCTTGCCAAATTTCCATGTATTCCATCTTCACATGGTTTTAACTTTCCTTATGTCATCTATTCAGTTGTTAACAATCACCTTTAAAATGGCTGACCGGATGAGGGGAAATACACAAAGCAGCGCCATTGAAATTAAAAGGACAAATGAGGCAATGAGGCTGTTCACACAAACAGCCCTGCCCAGGCTTGGGATGCCCAACCTGGTTAGGGCTGCTCATGTGAAGCGATCCCGGCGATATCTTCCTGGGTAGCTTGAGTTTCTCACTTGGGCTTTTACCTCAGTAGAAGGGCGTGAGTGAGCCCTTTTACCCAGGTCTGGGGCGGCGTGTCTGCTTGGGTTGCAGGGAGCCTGAGCAGACACTGAGCTGGGTGCCTAGAGTGGCTGGCTTGAGGGGAAATCCTCGCATGGTGCATTAAGGGATATCTGGAGGCTGGGCTACATTTTCCCAGCCTCCAGAGATCCGCATTGCTCAGAGCAGTGTAGATCGTGTAGGTGTGTGAGCCACATGCCACGCAGCGGTTCTGTGATTGGCTGGGGGGAGGATAGGTTTGAACCTGCCTCTCCCACACCCGCCCTCCACCCCCCAATGTCATGTGAACAACCTCAGTGCCTTTTAATGTCCTTTTAATTTCAGTGGGACTCTTTTGAGTAATTTTCCTCATCATGTCACCCACTGTTACAATAACAATCTAGAGTGACTGTTCATTTGTTTTAATTTCAATTTTGTATTGTGTGTTTTTAATGAAATGTAATCTACCTTGGGAACCTTTGCAAGGGCTGAACGGTGAGATAGGAACATTCAGAGGAACATAGGAAGCTTCCCTATACAGAGTCAGACCATTGGTGCATCTAGCTCAGTATTGTCTACACAGACTGGGAGCAGCTTCTCCAAGGCTACAGGCAGGATTCTCTCTCAGCTCTATCTTGGAGAGGCCAGGGAGGAAACTCGGAACCTAGATGCTCTTCCCAGAGTGGTTCCATTCCCTGAGGGGAATATCTTACAGTGCCCACATGTAGTCTCCCATTCAAATGCAACCAGGGCAGACCCTGCTTAGCTAAGGTGACATCATGCTTGCAACCACAAGACCAGCTCGTCTCCTTCCATGTGAAATAACGTGTGAAATAACTAATAAAATCAAAGGTAATATTATTTCCCTATATAAAATGTGCATTATTTATTGCTAATGTGGTCAATTAGAAATAAATAAATAAAGATCCAGCGTGGTGTAGTGGTTAGAGTGCAGGACTAGGACTGGGGAGACCAGAGTTCAAATCCCCATTCAGCCATGAGACTTGCTGGGTGACTCTGGGCCAGTCATTTCTCTCTCAGCCTAGCCTACTTCACAGGGTTGTTGTGAGGAGGAACTTAAGTATGTAATACACCGCTCTGAGCTCCTTGGAGGAAGAGTGGGATATAAAATGTAAAAAAAAAAAAAAGGCAAAACAACCAATTACCTAGATTTTTTAAAAAAATCTCTAGCCAGGCCTGCTCTTATGCTTTCAACAGCGGCTTGAGATGCAGGAACTAGCAGATGAAACCTTTCTCAGCACCAAAATAAACATTATCACCTGCCAATGTCTTCACATGAAGTTGTTATCAAAAGCACAGGACCAGGAGCTTTTGAGAAAGTTGGTAGCCTTTTGACTATGTGATTTTTCTCGATGTCTACATACTTTTGGTCATCCTGAGCTGCTTCCTTTGAGATATCTGACCAAGATTTGTTTGCGTGCCTCACACACATGCACTCTTCAGTTTTGTATGAGTGTGCGTGTGTTTTGCTAACAGTTGTGCTAATTGGCAATCCTGCAATACTCAACAGCATGACTACACAGTGAACAAGTCCCTCAGACTGTGAACTGGCGAGAGAGAGGACAGACCATCAGGATGGCTGATGCACCACAATTGCAGAGTGAGGATTCAAACAAGTTGTCTAAATGTGATTTGTGATCTTGAAGCCATATAACTGAACTCCTTCTGGAATGAGAGGTAGCTTTGAGCAGCATTGCACAGATGGGTTTACTGCTGATTGTACCATTGTGACTTGTGCAAACTGTCATTGATGTCATGCGCAAGGCTAACAGGGGTGGGAGAATACTTGGTGCCACTGCTGTGGACCCAAGAGGCAGCCTCACTGCTGGAGAAGACAGCAATTGCACTACCAGCCTTACTGAAGTTTTCTCCCATTCACCACAATAGGAGAAGCGACACTGGTAACACTGGCGACACTGAAGCGACAATAGGAGAAGTAACACTGGTAGAGCCACCGCTGTCCTCCCTAGTGGTTAGAGTGCTGGACTAGTACCAGGGAGACCCGAGTTCAAATCCCCATTCAGCCATGATACTTGCTGGGTGACTCATGGCTGTTAAATCCACACCAAATGCAATCCAATTCATGCCAAAGAGCCAGTAGAGACAGGCCTCTAATTATGTATTAGACATAGCATTGATGGGGAAAGGATGGAGGGACCCATATGGTGGGCTCCTCCATATGTAGCACACATCTCCCTCAATTCTTGAAAAAGGTCTAAAGTGGCATGAGGAACTGGAGTTGCAAACTAACTTCCTGGGACATACCGGTAGTTGGTTTGCACCATTCATTGACCTGTTAAGACTGGTCTGTCCATTAGGTTAGGCCTGCACAACATAGGCCCTCCAGCTGTTGTTGAACTACAACTCTCATCATCCTCAGCCACAGTGGCCAATGATCAAGGATGATGGGAGTTGTAGTCCAGCAACAACTGGAGGGCCAAAGTTGTGCATCCCTGCATTATGCGGCCACAGAGGACCTTTTGTAATGAGTAGAGACCTTGTTGAGCAGCACACATGAAGCGGCCTTATAATAGGTTGGAGCATTTTCAGTATTTGACCAGCAGTGGAATTCCAGACGGGTCTTTCCCAGTCCTACCTGGAGAGGAGGTGGTTTTTGCCCTAGAAACAGCAGAAAACAATGGAAGAATTTGCCCTGAGAAGCAAAGAAGGCAGGACAGAATCCTAATGACTGAACACATGATGCTTTCTAACACTGGTCTGGTTTGAATGTAGGTTTAATGTGGGTTACTGACAATGGTGTGATTGTGTGAACCCACACCAAAGTGGGAATCTCAGATTCAATTTTAGCCGTAAACCACCTTGGTGTGTGTGTGTGGGGGGGTGTCACACAAGCACCCTAAAGTTGATAACCCACATTAAACCTAGATTCAAATTACTGTGTTCGAATCACTGAGTTGGACCATGATACCATCTCAGGCAGTATTATCTAAACTGACTAGGGCCCTTATCCCAGGCAGTGTTCCCTCTAACAGGGATTCCCAGATATTGTTGGATACAACTCCCATAATCCCCAAGCAAAAGCCATTGCAGCTGGGGAATCTGGGAGTTGTAGTCAACAACATCTGGGAATCCCTGTTAGAGGGAGCACTGATCCCAGGTCTCAGGTAGGGGTCTTCCTCCAGAACCTGCTACCTGATCCTTTGAGCCGGAGATGCTGAGACTGAACTTGGAACCCTCTGCAGACAAAGCATTCTGGTACTCCCGAGCTTTGGCCCTCCCCGAAGGCTGTAGGAAAGGGTCGGCAAAGAGATCCATATGGCACGGAGTGGTGGTAAGTGGAAGCCCATCAAGCTTTGGAGTCCTAAAATATTATGTACTGAGATTATATGTCAGTAGAACTGCACAGTGATATCAGCTGTGTTAGGCTCTTCTTTTCCAGAGCGGTCCAGCACAGTCCGTTTGTGCAACGACAATCTTGGAGCTACCTTTGGTTTCCATCAGCTAATAATGATCTTCCACTCCAGCCTTCTCTGCTGGTGCCTCAAAGGCCCCTCACAGACTGTCTCTCTGGTTGCACTCCTGTCTTCCCACTACCTTTCCCTCAGGAAGGGCAACACCCTTTTCCAGCCACAGGAAGTCACAGCAGGGATCTGTCGTCCCTAGACTCAGCAGCAGTGCCATTACAATTCTTCCCCACTTAGTGGGGAGAGCAGGAAGCAGACACATTCATGATCTGACTTCCCCAAAGGCTGTGCTCACCATCACATATCAGACAGGCACCCCAGTATTATTCAGAACAGACAAGGTTTTACGGTCTGCAACAGCCCTGACTGGACAGGGAAGCAGAGAGAGAGAGAGAGCCAGTGGGAATGAGAAACCCACTTCTCTTATAATCAGACACACATATAGGCCTGAGTCAAGCCCCGCAGCATCTGCGGTGGTGTGGTGAGCCAACCTCCACCCTCAGGAACATCCATTCCCACCTGCCATCTATTTACCTGCAGTGCTCTGAGCATGACAGGCCAAAATATCCTCGTCTCTCCTTATTTGGCAGGGGCAGCAGCAGAAGCTCCCGCTCACTCCCCACTGCCGTTACAAAAGGTGGAGGGCAGTGAAGGCAGCTGGAGGGAGTGGAGTCGGGTAGAGCGGTGAGTGGTTCTGCCCTTCAGGGAACAGGGGTGGCTGAGACAACTGATGGAGCCGGGTGCAAGACATTTCCTGTCAGCACTTCTGCTAAGCTGCTGCTCGAGGTGGCTGTCTCACCATGCCTCACTAGTGGGCCGGATCTGCAGTGCCCATGGGAAAAGCTCTAACCTGTGCTCTGCAAGCTTCCCACACATGCCTGCTAGGTATGTGCAAACAGGTTCGATGTCAAACGTGTTCAACGTCGAACGTGTTTGGTTCGACAATTTGGGGTCGAACTGAACCATCCCCTGTTTGGTCCAACCCTGGACTGAACACCGCCCCCCCCCCCGACTGTACACAGATCTATTTTTAAAACTTTTTTTTTAAAAAAAATTACTTACCCCTTCAGGGGAGTTATTTGAGGTGGTGGGGGGGTACACAGAGGTTCCCCCTCCCTGCCGCTGGCCTCCTTTATTGCCACTATTGGCCGTTTGGCCAGCTCTTCGGACCATTTGGGCCTTTCCCCTCCAGCATGGCAGCCATTTTGGAGGCTGCCACGCCTGTGCAATTGGCCTCCGCATGACCCGAGGGGGGTGCCAGACCGAACTCTCCCGGTCTGGTCTGGGTCCAGTTCGGACCAGACTCGAACCGAACCAGACCAACCGGTTCCGTGCACACCCCTAATGCCTGCTTTTGTTTTAAAGCACTTCCAATGAGAGTTGGCCCATTCATGAGGTAACTTACCCCCACTGTTCCCTCTAACAGGGATTCGCAGATGTTGTTGACTACAACCCCCATCATCCCCAGCTGCAATGTGCTACCCATGAAATGTTTTGAACACTTGAAAGTGCTATACATTTGGGGAGGAGAGCTGGTCTTGTGTCAGTAAGCCTGAATTCCCCCCTTTGTTAAGCAGGGTCCTCTCTGGTTTGTATTTGGATGGCTGACTACATGTGAGTGCTGTCTGCTGTAAGATACTCCCCTTAGGGGATGGGACCGTAGCTCAGTTCTAGATCAACTGCTTTGCTGTGCTCACATGTCTCCCATTCAAATCCAAACCAGGGCAGACCCTGCTTAGCAAAGAGGACAATTCAGGCTTGCTACCGCAAGACCAGCTCTTGTCCCTTAAAAATGGTTGTTGCCATTGGAAACAGCAAAGACAGGTATTATCAGGTATGAAAAGTGGGCAGCATCCTAGGATTAGAAACCCTTCCCTGCCACTTAGCATGGACACCATTTTAAAGATGAAAGGAAGTGGAAGCAGCATCATAAGAACTAAGAGAGGGACAAACTAAGAGAGTCTACAAAATATCAATTTATTCTGCCCAATAAGGATCAATGGATATTGGGGCTATTCACGTTGGCCGCATGTGGGCAGCAAGGCACGGTTCAACCTACCTCCCCGCAGACAACCGCTCTGAGCCCCTGTGGACTGTAGTGTGCAAGCCATGTGCCCACATGACCAGTGCTGCCGGGAGCAGTGCAGATGACTATCAACACAGGTAAACAGAGGCTGGTACTCATTGTCTCAGCCTCCAAGAATCCTACAGTGTACCGTGCGCTGAGCACTAGGAGATTCCCCCTGGGGAAAGGCACTGTAGGTGCCCATTTCTGTGTCAGTGTGAGCTGCAAGCAGCTCGCGCTGAAGCATGATCCTGGGTTAAGGGCACGCTTGCACCCTTAACCTTGGGTTAGAGCTGGGCTTCGGTGCTGGGATTTGTGCCACTCTGCCGCTGGGATCCGGGCAGCACCTTAAGCCGGGCAGTCTGGCTTAAGCTGGCTTGGCTGCTTGTAAGAACAGCCTCATTTTGTGCACCACTGTAGAGGTTTTCTTCTCTTTTCATTGCTGAATTCTGTTTTGAGCCATTCCTTATCCTTTGGCTGTACCTATTTTCTCACTAAGCATGCAGGTATCTAGAATGTACTGAGATTTTACTTAATACACCCAACTGTGCCAATATGCTTGCCATAATAATGTCTGCCTTGGGAACGGGATCACACAACTTTGCTAGCATTTCAGAACAGAGAGCTGGGATTAGCTTTGTGTAGTGAAATGTCCTAAAAGAACACAACTATGCACCTTTATGGATTCCCAATGTGAATATGTTAGGGCTGTCGCTCCACTAAAGAAATGTGGATCAATACATTGTATGAGTTTTAAACAATCCACTGATTAATGAATTGATGGGTTCTGCATACGTTTGCTCTAGTTCAAAAGCAAAAACATTTGTTTTTCAATGGCACATGCACACGTAGCTGGCATTATCTCAGAAAAGGCAGTCTTTTGGTGACTTGTATACTGCACAGTGCCCTGCTGAAGTATGGGGTGCTCATGCTAGCTCAATGAGTGTGGAAAGCTCATGTACAATGCTATGCACTGCTAGCAAACATCTCTGTGAACGACATCACCACTGTAATGATGCTGCTCCTCCTGTACTCAATGCATACAGTCAGTGGTGTAGAGAGCAGTGACACAATCCTTCAGAGCCACAGAGACTCTGCACATTTGCCAGCAGTGTACATGTAGGGGTGTGCACGAAGCCACCCTCCCCCCGCCAAGTTGTTCGGTTCGAATAGAAATCTATTCGAATCAAACTGCATTGCTCCAAACTGGTTTGGTTGAACCGACCCAGAAACAGTCTGTTCTGTTTGATCGAACTGGTTCGGGCAGCTGGTGAGGATTCCCCTTTACAAGTGCAGGGCATGAGGGGCCCTTCAAAGGGTAAGGGGTGGCTGGGCAGGGGCAGAGAGAGAGAGAGAGAAAATGTGCGTACCTGAGTGGCGTGGCCCCAAGTATGCTTCCCCCTCCTTTACCAAGCCACTGGCTCAGCAGCAGCTTGGTTCTGGCCTCCGCACATGCACGGAGGCCATTTGCGTGGTCATACCATTTGTGTAGCCACGCAAATTGCATCAGCGCATGTGTGGAGGCCAGAACTGAGCTGCCACTCCTCCTCTCTGGAGAGGAGAGCTGGTCTTGTGGTAGCAAGCATGACTTGTCCCCATAGCTAAGCAGGGTCTGGCCTGGTTGCATTTGAATGGGAGACTTGACATGTGAGCACTGTAAGAGATTCCCCTCAGGGGATGGAGCCGCTCTGGGCAGAACAGAAGGTTCCAAGTTCCCTCCCTGGCTTCTCCAAGATAGGACTGAGAAAGATTCCTGCCTGCAACCTTGAAGAAGCCGCTGCCAGTCTGTGAAGACAATACTGAGCTAGATAGACCAAGGGTCTGACTCAGTATATGGCAGTTCCCTATGTTCCTATGTTCCACCAAGCTGGCGGCTTGGTAAAGGAGTGGGGAGAGCACCTGGGGCCGCACTGGGAGAGCGAGTAGTGGCGAGTGGCGGTGCTGGCAGCCACACTGCCTGGGTAAGCACCATTCCTCCTCTCTTCCCGCCCAGCCACCCCTTACTGTGCCAAACCGGTTTGCCTGAACTGGGCCTGGTTTGGTTCAATCATGGACCAAACCCCCAAATTCTGGTTCAAAGTGAACTGGCTCGGCATGAACCGTTCCTGTACACCTCTATGTACGTGGGCTTTCTACATCCATGAATCCACACACATGCCCCACTCATCTCTCGCTGCACAGTATGTAAGCCTGTGTGCGGGAGATGGAGGAATGTCTCTTTTGAAATGGCACTTGCAGCCTGAAGCTCTTGTACAATAGTCCCTTTTAAAAGAAATTCTGAAGCCTGATTGATTAGGGGGACTTTGTCGGGATCCACACTGCCCACATGGGGACTTGACTAGGTTGGGCTTGGCCATACCTGGGGTCATAGAGGTACAGGCAGTCTTTGCAGTGAGCAGTTTTTATTTTAGTGAATCTGGTCTCAGATGCAGCTTTATCCTGCTGCTATTGGTCAGTAGCCCAGGTTCCCTTCAGCTGGTTCTTTTCATGGCCACTTTCCCTTGGGTAACACAATTGTGTGTGCTCTGTACTGAGGCCCGCTAGACCTTGGTGTGGGCATAGTCTGTCCAGGTCATAGCCTGCAGCCTCTTCCTACCTCTCTTTGGACCCACTCCCCAGGGTCACCTGGAGGTGGGCACTATTATTTATATTACACTTTTCAGTAAAACGTTCTCAAGGCAGTTTATGGAGGAGGAGGAGGAGGAGGAGGAGGAGGAGGAGGAGGAGGAGGAGGAGGAGGAGGAGAAGGTGTTGGTTCCTTGTCCCCAAGGTCTCACAGTCTAAAAACAAACAAACAAACAAACCTCCTTCTCACCTACTGCTACTACTACTACTACTACTTTTGTTTGTTTTTAGACCATAGTGGTAGTAGTCGTCGTCGTAGTAATATCTATATACTGCTTGTTGACAAAATTCTCAAAGTGCTTTACATAGAAAAATAAATAATAACTAAGACAGCTCCATGTCCCCAAAGGGCTCACAATATAAAAAGAAACATAAGGTAGACACCAGCAACAGCCACTGAAAGGATGCTGTGCTGGGGTTGAATAAGGCGAATTGCTTCCCTCCTGCTAATAAATATAAGAGAATCACCACTTTAAAAAGTGCCTCTTTGCCTAGTTAGCAGGAGACTTGCCTGCAAGGGGCCCATCAAAGTGTGCCGGGTGACCTTGCCTCCTGGACCTCCATCCACTTTCTTGGTGTGCCAAGTGTGTCATGGCTCCCCCTTTGCCCTGCCATGGCTTCTATTGGGCCTCATGGCAGGGACATCATTAGGGGGTGGCTCATGGGGCATGGGCCCCCAATGAATTGCTTAGATCCCCAAATTTTATCAATCACTTCCTTTCTCCATGACCTCTTCCAGAAAGGATGCAGTGGTTGCACCTGCATAGAGCATGGGAGAGAGCTCCTAGCCTCTACTACCTCTCTGCTGATTCCACTGTCACAGTTGCTATATTATTCTGCGGGATGTATGACTGAGTTTATTTAGCAAAAGTGGGGATGTGGGTCTGGACCCTGAATCCTCTAAGTACCTAGCAATGCCCTTGCTTCAGGGCCTGTGCACCCCTGGGATCTGAGGTCCACATGGGGTTTGCAACCTGGGCCAGTTTCTTCTGTAGCTCACATCCTTTTAATTGACTATCAGGTCATTATAAAACTCCTGCATGTATTATTTTAAACTAGTAGGTCAACTTGGGTGCATTGGCAGAAAGGCGGTACATAAACGTAGTAACTATGCGATGCATATTTACTCAGACAAATCTCATTGAGTTCAATGGAACTGACTCCCAATTAGGTGTACATAAGATTGCAGCCTACATGTGGCAGCCCTAGAACATGTTCTTTCTGTGTTTAAAGTTCATGTTGTTGTTGTTGTTTTTAAATTATTTTCAGAATGTCAGATCCTATGGAAAGGGCATCCATAGAACCAATCCTTTCTTTGGTGCATGCAAGGAAGTGTATTTATTTTTCATTGCCAAATATTGAAGTGTAAAATTCTGCTCTCCTTCCCAAAGGCTGGATGAGCGATTTGAGAAAAGACCTTTAGCCGATATAAAACACACACTGCTCCCTTAAATTGATGCCAGGGCTCTGACTCAGTAGCAAAGTGTCTGATCTAGGCCCAAGATTCCTGCTAGGCATGACAACCTAGTATTCCCAGACTTCTAGAGAGGAATTTCTTCTCTCTCCTTTCCCTTTGTATAATATTGTTATCGGCTGCAGTGTCTTGATAGTCAACCTCTCTCTTTAGATCTGGTGGGGCTTAGCCACTAAGAATGGTCTGCTAATTAATGGCCAACCAAAACTCTGCTAGGGCGGTTGTCTTGCTTAGACTATCGCACCCTACCTGGTCTGGAAGTTAAACAGGTTTAGCTACCCACTTTTCCCACCTTGTATTTTTGTGAGGTGGTAAAAATCTGACAGAGAGAGAGAGGAAGAGGAGATGGGCCAGAGCTCAAAGCTAGAGCTTCTGCTTTGGATGTAGAAAGTCCCAGGTTCAATCCCTGGCATTTCGAGTTACGGCTGGGAAAGATTCCTGACTGAAAGCTTGGAAACATAGGAAACTGACTTCTACCGAGTCAGACCATTGGTCCATCTAGCTCAGTATTGTCTACACCGGCCGGCAGTGCGGCTTCTCTAAGGTTGCAGGCAGGAGTTTCTCTCAGCCCTATCTTAGGGATGCCAGGGAGGGAAATTGGAATCTTCTGCATGCAAGCATGCAGGTACTCTGACCAGAACAGCCCCATCCCCTAAGGGGAATATCTCACAGTGCTCACAGATGTTGTTTCCCATTCAAATGCAAACCAGAGTGGACTCCACTTAGCAAAGGGGACAATTCATGCTTGCTACCACAAGACCAGCTCTCCTCCCATGGAGAGCTTCACCCAGTCAGTGTAGTCAGTACTGAGCTAGATGGACCAATGGCCTGACTCAGTATAAGGCAGCTTCCTATGTTCCTATGTGTTTGCTTTCAAGAAGCAAGCCTAGCTGTGAGTGAGTGCTGTTGCTGCTTTTGATCTCCTACTTTTGGACTCCTTTTGCTGCTGATTCTGGAGACCACCTCTGTGCCCATAGCCTTTGTTTAGTGATGTTGAAGCAACTCTCTTCAGGCCTGCCCATGGAGGCCAGTTTGCCAAGAGTCTCCTGAAACCTGGAGCTGGCTGTACTGTGCATGTTTCAATAATCTGATTCTTGCAGGCATTAAAAATACTTTTAAAGTATTCTGAAAAATGGCAGTTCTCATCACAATTGCCAGCAGGTGGCGCTGTGAAATTGCATGCTGGGCAAATATGTCATCTAGATGTTGCAGGGGTAATCAAAAACAATTTTCAGATGCAACATTTCTCCATCTGGAAGGACCCTATGAAAGAAAGGAAGCAATGACTTCCAATAGGCATTCACTGTTGTTCATTTCCCCCTTTGAAGTGGGTACAAGATGAGAGCTGCATGAGGTTCCACCTTTTTGCTCCTAGAGAGAGTAGAGATGGAGGACCCCAGCAGGGTGGAGGGAGGGAAAGGAAGGGAACACTGCAGAGGGCTAGAAGGTGAGCTGTTGCCCATGACCACCTCACTGAGCCTTCTGAAAGGCCTTAGGTTGACATACTATGCAGTGTTCTGCACACATTGTAGTGGAATGTGCACGCAGTTGTACAAATGTAAAAAACTGCACAAATGGAGCTGCGCAATGGATGGCCATCCATTGGGCAACTCTGCACAATTTCGTATGTTTGCACTAAAGCGCTCTTGTGCAACTGCACACGTTTATTACAATGCATGCGGAACATTGCACAGTATGTCAGCCCCGTCTCTACTCTACTCGCCTCTCACCTCCTTCGGAAACAAGACTCTTTAAATCTGCCCTGGGACTTCCTACCAGTCTGAGAAATGGGAAGCATGAAACAATCTATTTTTCCTTTCATGGCACAATATGTCTGAAGTTACAGAAAAAGCAATGCCCTGGTGCCTTCTCTTTCCCCCTTGGTTGTAACATCCAAAAGGAATCAAACAGTTTTTGTTTCCGAGATGAAACAATCAAATAAGGTGAAATCACCACTGGATGAAAAAAGAGAACAGGATTGGCATGAATGAGAAGTGGGAGGAACCACTTCTTTCTGCTTTAGTCATTTCGCCCTCTGGGATCTCCTGGAAGAGTCCAGTGCAGATTCGGCGGTGTCCCTAAGGGCTTGCTCAAAGAAGTTCAGAATTGCTACCAAGTATTATAAAGCCCAAACTGGAGATCAGATCTTTATGACGTTCCTGCACCATGCCCTCAAATCTCTATGTATGCTGTATGTCAGAGCTTGCTAGGCTGGTAGGATGCTGGCTGAGGACTGACTAAATGAAATTTAGGGCTGATTCACATGTGCATCGCTGAAGTGGTTTAAAAAAATCTGTTTTAATCTCCTTATGTTTGCATTGTTTCAGGTTTCATGTGGAGAGTCATAAGGAACACGGGACTATAGGAAGCTGCCTTATACTGAATCAGACCATTGTTCCATCTAGCTCAGGCTGGCAGCGGCTTCTCCAAGGTTGCAGGCAGGAGTCTCTCCCAGCCCTATCTGGAGATGCCAGGGAAGAGACTTGGAAGAACCTTCTGCATGCAAGTATGCAGATGCTCTTCCCAGAGTGGCCCCATCCCCTAAGGGGAATATCCTACATGTAATCACACATGTAATCTTCCATTCAAATGCAACCAGGGTGGGCAGACCTTGCTTAGCAAAGGGGACCATTCATACTTGCTACCACAAGACCAGCTCTCCTCCTAAGTTCAGGCAGGAATCTTTCCCAGCCCTGGAGATGCCAGGGATTGAACCTGGGACCTTCTGCATCCAAAGCAGATGTTCTGCCTATGATATATGGCTCCTTCCCCAAGGGGAGTCATTTGTGGGGATGCCCAATATGTGAAAAAACTCTACCTCTGTTCAGAGATTATACTGTATCTGTGTCCAGATGTCTGTACACTTGTACATGTTTTTGTATGAATGACCGTACCTGCGTTCATATTAAAAGAGTATGTGAAAAGTGCAAGCCTCTTGAAATGCAGGATACAGTGAGGAAGTGTAGTGCTGTATATCAGCATTCAACATAACATGTGAATCAGATTTGTTCCTGTGTACACTTACATAGATTTACAGGTGTTGAGCATAGGGATACCAGGAGGGAGAAGGCAAGTCAACACTGATTTTTTTCAAGGTTCACCCCTTCTGCTAATTTGCTTGGCCTTGAAAAATGCTTCTGTATCTTCAATAGTCTCCTGTTATTCCTTAGAGCCGAGATTTCAGGACCTATTTAGCTAATCACTGTCAGGGTGGCCACTTCTCCCAAGCAGCATTCTTCCCTGTGCCTTTAATGACATATGATTGAATGGCAGGCAGTAGTTCAAAGGATGCAGATTTTTGCTAACAGAAAAAGGTGGCTAAGAGGCCACCCCTTCTGTTGAACACATGGAAATACTTTATACTGAGTCAGAGGGTTGGCCCATTGATCTGAGTATTGCTTACACTGTCTAGCAGTAGCTCTCCAAGGTTAGGCATGGGTCTGATGCCAGCGATTGAACCAGGGCCCTTTTTGCCTGCCAAGTGTGTGCTCTGCCACTGAGCTATAGCCCCATCCCTGGTGCTGAGCTTTCCTCTGAAGGTTCTGCATTCTTGTCTGCTTGCCTTGCTACTCAAGGCCCCATTGGTTGATCTGCTCTGATGTCAAAGAGTGCCTTTTTAATTTTATTTTTTATTTTACTATAACTTGTAAAGGAACAGTTGCATGGCTCTAGGTTCACAAAGCCCATTGTAACAACCAAGGGCTTCATGCAAGTTCCCCTGGCTGCCATTGACTCACCTCCTTTGATGTCAGATGGGATCAAAGGAAGCTGCCTTTTACTGAGTCAAACAATTGGGCCATCTAGCTCAGTACTGTCTGCACTGACTGGCAGCAGCTCTCCAAGGTTACAGATAGAAGTCTCTCCCAGCCCTACCTGGAGATGCCAGGGGATGAGCAGGGACCTTTTGCTCTTTCACTGAGCTATGCCCCAGCCCACAAGGGGAATATCTGACAGTGCTCACATGTGGTCTCCCATCCAAATGCAAACCAAGGCAGGATCTGCTTAGTATAGGGGGCAGTTTGTGCTTGCTACCACAAGACCAGCTTTCCTCCACAACTGCATAACCTCAGTTGACCTGATGTCACAGAGGATTTTGTGAGCCTCAGGGGCAAACTGCTGATTATTTAGGGGCAATGGGGAAAAGCTCTGATACTGGATTTGTGGGTCCATGGAGAATTTGGCCTACATTTCTAAATAGTGCCATTTGCTGGAAATACATAGACACTGGTTCTTGCTCATAAAGCAGGATTTATGCATAGTGGCGCCATGCAAATTATGTGATCTGTAAGCTTGTGGGCATGCCTGTGTCTTTTTGCATGATTTGTAGATCTAGTTTTCCAGCAGGTGCTTAATAACTATTATTATTGTTGTTGTTGTTGTTGTTGTTGTTGTTGTTGTTGTTGTCTAATTAAGCTGCAGCCCGCAGCCCTGCCACTTTGAGCAGCTGGTGATCAAGTGGGATAAGAACATAATAAACCAATGGTCCATTCACATAAAACTTCCCAGGTAGAAAATATCAATATGCAAATGCTACTAGATAACATGACAGATGCCGAGGGTTAAATATAATTGATATGAAATGAGGATATATGTTCCCAATATAAACTTACATTGTCTCAATAAAAAAAGAAGTGAGATACTTGTTACAACATTATCCTGTCTTTGTGGATCTTCTTGGTTTTTTAAAATTGAAGCCATCTTGTCTATCAGCTGCAGCAATCTTTATGCTGTCTGTTCCATTTCATAGTCTTTTCTGCATATGCCAGTCGTATGAGAGACAGGCTCTGTTCACGGGGGTTCCTAAACTGTTATTGGCTCAAATTTAGTGTCCTCCTACATTTAAAAGCTGGTGTCTTATTTCTCATGATCCATCTGTACAGCCTCATAGGATTTCATAAGACATCCTAAAAATAAACGACCTCTAATATCATTTCAGTGTATAAGCCATCAGAGTTTTGAATTCCATCCGCTGAAATGACATTTGGTGTTTCGATGGTGATGGTTCAGATTCTCCAGTTTCAACACATTGTACAGGAACACAGGAAGCAGCCTTATTCAGAGACAGACCATAGGTCCATCTAGCTCAGTATTATGTATACTGACTGGGAGCGCCTCTCCAAGGTTTCAGGCAGGAGTCTTTCCTATCCCTTCCTGGAGATGCCAGGGATTGGCCCGAGAAACGTCTGCAGGCAGCACAGAGCTCTACCACTGGGCTCTAGCCCCAGCCCAAAGGAGATATCTAGGTATAGGTTGCAAACACCATAAATCACATCTTTGCTCAATCCCACACTTGGTCCAGGGCTGGCATGACAGAGTTGCTGTGGTGTCCTTTTATGGTACAGTTCTTCTTTGGGTCATATATGTTTTTGCCACTGGGCAGAGGGTATAATGTAGCTAAGGACCTTTAGCATTAAATGTCTCTGGGCAGTTTCCTAAAGTGCAGCTTTGTAAGCCACACTGGCATCAAAACATTAGCCCTATTTAGACATTAAGCTGTACATGCATACAGGTCTCTACACATGTACATGTTTTTGTGTGAGTGACTATAAAGGTAAAGTGTGCTGTCAAGTCACTTTCAACTCCTGGTGCCCACAGAGCCCTGTGGTTTTCTTTGGTAGAGTACAGGACAGGAGGGGTTTACTATTGCCTCCTCCCGCATAGTTAGAAGCTCAGCAGAGGGGCAAAGGGAGAGTCCGTCTATCTCCCACCCAGTGCTGCCTGGAGTGAGAGACCAGGTGGGTGCTGGGGTTCCTTCTGCTGTTGCCTGCTTGCTTTTGCTTCCCTTGTGGGGCTGCAGCCTCAGGTCAACATCTGTGGGAAGTGTGGGCAGGACTGGGACCAGCCCCTGAGTGACTCAGCTGTTCCTCGGGTCACCTGCTCAGTTTTGGGCTTTATAGGAAGGCTCCTTGTGGTGGCGGGCCCACCACTGGCGGGGTCACCACCGAAGGGGCAACACCAAAGGGGGTCGCCCCTTTGGGGGAGCCACTTCGGGGGAGAATGAGGGTGAGGGCTAGAGGGCTTCTGTTTAATTAGTTTTAAGCTGTTTTAGACTTGGGTTGAAGTTGCTGTAATGTGTTTGGGTTCGTCTGAAGATGGGGGGACAGGGGGCGCCTTTGTTGACTATGGGGCAGCTATCCCAGTAGTGGTGGGGAATAGAAGAAGTAATGTTGGCAGGTCAGTGGGCCATTCCAGGGGAAAGGTAGTCAGAAATTTAATAGCTGTCTCCCCTTCTGGCTGTCCTGCCAGCTCTTTGACCTCGGGAAGCACTGCCAACAACCCACATAGCTTTTCCCTGCTCCTCTGTAATGCCAGGTCAGTCCAAAATAAATCTGAACTCATCCATGATTTGATCATGGATGAAGGGGCCAATCTGGTATGTATTACCGAGACTTGGTTGGGGGAGGCTAGTGGTCCAGTTTGGTCCCAGCTTCTCCCTCCAGGATATTCTGTTGAGGATCAAGTGAGGGGACGTGGGTGGGGAGGTGGTGTGGCTGTGGTCTATAAGGATAACATCTCCCTTACCAGGGTCCCTGTCAGGGTATCAGACCATATTGAATGTGTGTACTTGAGCTTGGGGACCAGGGATAGATTGGGACATCTGTTGGTGTACCAATCGCCCCGCTGCCCAGTGGAATCCCTTACTGAGCTCACGGACTTGGTTGTGGAACTTGCATTGGAGTCTCCCAGACTCTTGGTGCTGGGGGACTTCAATGTTCACGTCAGGACCAATCTGTCCAGGGTATCTCAGGAGTTCATAGCAGCCATTACAACTATGGGCCTATCCCAAGTGGTCTCTGGACCGACGCATATTGCAGGTCACATGCTTGATTTGGTATTTTACTCTGATCAGGGTGATGTTCCGTGGGTGGGGACTCCTGTGATTTCCCCATTGTCATGGACGGACCACCATCTGGTTAAGGTTGGGCTTACAACCACTTCCCACCTCTGCAGGGGTGAGGGGCCCATTAGAATGGTCCACCCAAAGAGGTTATTGGATCCACTAAGATTCCAAGAAGCCTTGGAGGGATTTAATGCTGGCTTTGCTGGTGATCCTGTTGACGCCCTGGTTGAGAATTGGAACAACTTGCTCACCAGGGCAGTAGACACGATTGCTCCCAAGCGTCCCCTCCAACCCGCTTCAAATTTGGCCCTTGGTATACGGAAGATCTATGGGGGCTGAAGCGGCAAGGTAGGCAACTGGAGCACAAGTGGAGGAAGACTCGACTCGAATCTGACAGATTGCGACACAGAGCACATCTAAAGAGCTATGCTCAGGCAATACGTGCGGCAAAGAGGCGGTTCTTTTCTGCCTGTATTGCCTCTGCAAGTTCACGTCCTGCGGAGTTGATCAGGTTGTGAGGGGATTAGTATCTGCCCCCACTCCCTTGAACCAGAATTTGGAGTCATCAGTTACCCGCTGTGATGTGTTTAGAGTTTTTCGCAGATAAAATCTCTCAGATTCGGGCTGACCTAGATGGAGACTCCACAATTAATTTGATGTCTGAGCTGGAGTTGCCCAACAACTCCTCTTATGTGATTCAACTGGATCGGTTTCAGTTTGTGACTCCTGAGGATGTGGACAAGCTGCTTGGAACAATGAGGTCTACCACTTGTTCTCTTGACCCTTGTCCAACATGGCTTGTTTGATCTAGAAGAGAGGTTGTTGTAAACAGCCTGGTAGAAATCATAAATGCTTCTCTGAGGGAGGGCAGGATGCCTCCTTGTCTTAAGGGCAAGGGCACTTCCCCCAAAAGAACAGGTTCACAGTCTGGGAGTACTTATGGATCCACACCTCTCCCTGGTTTCTTAGGTTGAGGCGGTGGCCAGGGGTGCTTTCAATCAGCTTTGGCTGATACGCCAGCTGCGTTTCTCAAGATCAATGACCTCAAAACTGTGGTACATCTGTTGGTGACCTCCAGACTTGACTTTTGTAATGCGCTTTACGTGGGGCTACCTTTTTACGTAGTCTGGAAACTTCATTTGGTTCAGAACGCGGCAGCCAGTTTGGTCTCTGGGTCATCTCGGAGAGACCATGTTACTCCTTTACTGATGGAGTTACACTGGCTGCCAATAGCTTTCCGGACAAAATACAAAGTGCTAGTTATAACTTACAAAGCCCTAAATGGCTTAGGCCCTGGGTATCTAAGAGAGCGTCTTCTTCATTATGAGCCCCACCGCCCACTGAGGTCATCTGGGGAGGTCTGTCTCCAGTTGCCGCCGACCCGTTTGGTGGCTACACAGAGACGGGCCTTCTCAGTCACTGCCCCGAGATTGTGGAATGTGCTCCCTGCTGAGATACGATCTTCCCCATCTCTGGCAATTTTAAAAAAAACACTTGAAAACCCATCTTTTCACCCAAGCTTTCTTAGCTTCCTAAATTTTGGAGGTTTTAATATTTGGTCTGTTTTAAAATTCAAAACCTGATTTTGGGGGTTTTCATCACTGTAATTGTTTAACTGTTGTTTTAAAATGTTTTTAAATTGTTAATTGTTATATTGTTTTTTAATTTGTTTTAGCTTTTTACTGTTTTAGTTGTTTGTTTTAATTGGAAACCGCCCTGAACCATTTTGGAAGGGCGGTATACAAATCAAATCAAATCAAATCAAATCAAATCAAATCAAATCAAATCAATCAATCAATCAATAATAGTATGAGAAGATGCCTTTTAGCATCTTCCTATATCGCTGCTGCCCGATATAGTACCAGCAGGGATTCAAACCGGCAACCTTCTGCTTGTTAGTCACGCATACATACGTTCATTTAAAAAGTAAACCAGGGCAGAGCTCCCCTCAAATGCAGGGTACAGATAAGTACACTGTACCACTGCACATGCACTGAATGTGTTTGAATAATTACATGCTTACAGATCTGCATTTGCACACACTGCACATATATTGTACATGCATTCCACATAACATGTCAATAGGGCTATTTTTGCACTAGAAACAAAAATATCAGCATGAATTTCCCCCCAGCTTTGGACTGTAGTCTTAAACACATTAGGGCTGTTCTCACCATGAACAATAGGGTAGGAGACGCCTCCGACCAGTGTTCTCTCTAATTTTTTTCATCTGTGTGTGGAATGAATTTTGTACTAGGTGGCAGTATCAAGGCAGTGTGTGCACACATGTATTCAGAATGGGGCCTTCCTGATTCAACCTGAGTGGGCTCTAAAATTAGCTGAGCAGACATCAAAAATGTGTGAGCGTGTGCACATGCACACGCCTTACATAGGAACATAGGAAGCTGCCATATACTGAGTCAGACCATTGGTCTATCTAGCTCAGTATTGTCTTCACAGACTGGCAGCAGCTTCTCCAATGTTGCAGGCAGGAATCTCTCTCAGCCCTATCATGGAGATGCTGCCAGGGAGGGAACTTCCAACACTAGTTCAGTTGTGATTCCCAATTGGCCATCATGAGCATTCTACAAGCAAGGTAGGAAGAGGGGAAAATGCTCACCTGTACGCTGGGTATGGCATGGGGAGTGCTCTCCTTCCGTCCTCACTCTGGAGAT
The DNA here is from genome assembly GCF_027244095.1 of Hemicordylus capensis. Lineage (NCBI taxonomy): Eukaryota > Metazoa > Chordata > Lepidosauria > Squamata > Cordylidae > Hemicordylus > Hemicordylus capensis. The sequence goes on along the minus strand of NC_069661.1, from coordinate 220,171,582 downwards.
GGGTACATAGTTCTGGGCTATGCTGCCCGTACACAGCTTGCAGATGATCATTTTCCCCTCCTCCTACCTTGTGTTTAGAATTCTCATAATGGCCAGCCAAGAGCATGCACAGTAGCCAGAGGCGTCTCCCTACCCTACTGGTGATCATGAGAACAGCTCATGATTATAGACCGAGGCTGAAGGCGAGAGCAAGAAGTCTTTCTGATCCATGAGACTGGCCAGGGAGATTTTGTCGGGAGGCATCTTATTCAAGAACTGAAGCCTGAGATCATATGGGGGCAAGGCTTTCTCAGTGATGGCAGCTCACTTTCATACAACTTTTGCCAGCAGGTTAAGACCAACTTTTTATTCTCCCCGGCATTTTGCATTTGACATTTCTGAATACTTCACACTGTTATTTGGAAGTATTCGATTTTATCTGTGTCTTAAAATAGGTTTTCTGTGCTTTTAAACTTTCTACACTGCTTTGAATATTCTGTATAAAAAGCCGTCACGACATGCAATGAATCAGCCATGAAGAGCTGTAGGTTGTTTCATGGTAACACTAATTCTGTTTGTGGGAGTTAGTATTATTGCTACAACACCACACACAAAAGCTGGGGTGGCCCAGCTGAGATGAAATGCAAAATGCTGCCTTGGGCCAAGCCCAGAATGGAGGTTAGCCCCCTTTCAAAACTGACCCTTGCAAGCTTTGAAAGTGCATGGGAGACAGGGTGGAGGGAAGGTTGCCAGCAGCCTCCTCTTCTCTCCTTGGGCTTCTTGCATGTTTTGCAAAGAGTACGAGGAGAAGTGCTCCTTGCAGTGCTTGCAAGGGTCAGGTCAGTCCCAAACAATGGCTCCAATGGCACAGGTGTGTGTGTGTGTGGGGGGGGGTATCTTGCCAGCCTTTTGGTGCCCCAATAATCCGCCACCTCAAGCAACTGCCTCACCTTGCCTCCTGAAAGGACCGCCCCTGTATAAAAGCCTTTTCTTTTCGAAACTGGCTTAGTGCCTGACTGAATGGTCATGTGCTGAAAAGAAGGATGGAGCAGATGGTTTCAAAGAACCCATGCCCCCCAGTTCCTGAGGGCCTGCAAGCCCCATCCCTATTTTCTTCACTATCTCCCTCACTCTGAAGGGCCATTGGGGAGAGGGGCAAACATGGGCCCCCTCTCCCTTAGCTACACCCTGGCTACTAGTGAGAATAGTCTTAATGTGTGAATAACTGTACTTGTGTACAGATTTGTACCTGTGTACACTGTACACTCATTGTAACATATCATAGTAAGGTCGTTCACTTGGCCAGTCCTATCTGGGCTTACGCAGGTAGGGCTGGTTGTGTGGAGCTCCAGGATTGGTCCTGATCCTTGAAGTCTGCCTCAGGGTAGCCTGGGTTGTTAACCTGGGCTACAAGTGAGGAATAAGGGCGTGAGTGCACCCTTCTATCCCACTCCCCGGCCGTGTGAATGCTCGGCCTGCCTGCAGCCTGAATGTCCACAGAGCTGGACAGCAAGAGTGCCCGGAAACAGAGAAATCCCATCAGCCTTCCTCCTCTGGCTCCTGGCTTTGCCGCTCACCATGGCGTTGCTTGTGTGCCACATGAGCAGCAAAGCTTAAGAACATAAGAACAGCCCTGCTGGATCAGGCCCAAGGAGGCCCCTCTAGTCCAGCATCCTGTTTCGCACAGTGGCCCACCAGATGCTGCTGGGAAGCCTACAGGCAGGAATTGAGGGCATGCCTTAAGCTTTAAGTCAAACGGCAATCGCAGTCGTGTGTAGAGGCAGATAGGAGCCTGCCTCCCCACCAATCCTCTCCAGTGCAGTCATGTGAACGACCTTAATATCTGAATAGACTCTGCTGTTTGTGGAGACTGTGCTGCAAACTAAAGAGTTCTGTACATTCTTCTCCTGTTTAGCTGCTTCCAATGAAACAGTTTAAATCCTAACCCTATCTGGTAGAGGCAAAGGAGACCCTACCACCATTTCAGGGTTCAGATTTCTTGTTCCTTTAACCCTTGTAGCTTGGTCAGGAGTGCCTCCAGAATATCTAGTTTGGGGGCGCAAAGAACATTATTAGGGGAGCCAGGATTTGGCTATACATTAAAACACTTACAGAGGTAAAGTAATTAATGCAAAAGGTAATTAAGAGGTCTCCTGCCTACCTGGCTGCACTGGCTTCTGCTGCTTTTTCGGGGGTAGAGGAGTGAGTGGGTGAGGCTACTTTAAACAACAGAGGCCTTTTAAAAAAATTCATTCAAGCTATAGCAGGGGTTCTTAACCTTTGGCCCCCAGATGTTTTTTGGACTACAACTCCCATCATCCTCAGCCACAAAGGCCATATCTGGGGATGATGGGAGTTGTAGTCCAACAACATCTGGGGGCCCAAGGTGAAGAAACCCTGAGCTATAGGACCATAATATGCGATGACTCTGTTTCCTGACACTTTGCTGTAAAGTTCCAAGTCTGGTGGATGGAGGAGCAAGAGGGGGAGTGGGAAATATTTGGCGGGGGGGGAGGACCTGCTACTCCTTTCTACCCCTTGGAGTCCATCCTGAGCATGGCAGCTGCATAAAGCAAGAAAACGGATGTTTTCAAGCCAGCACACACTGTAGGGCTTCACCGATGCCTAAGCAGTAGCCACATCTGGGGCTGAAAGCAGCAGATGGTTTCTGATGGAGACATTATGCAACATGTTGTTGCCATCATGCCCTTTAGACAGTCTCATGGGAGTCTAACAAATCTAGTGTAAGAGAACCCTGAAGAAACGGCATCTCGGACGAAAATGAGCAGGCAGCCTTAAAGTAAATGGAGCCCTAATGTGACTCAGTGACTCAGTCGGAATCTGCATGGCACCTTAGAACCCGAACTGGCCAACGCCAAGAGACCACTACAGCACAGCATGACCCGCGGCATTGATCCTGTGGTTATTTGATTATTGCAAATGATATAATCCTTCTCAGGAGACTCAGCTGGATGACGCAGCGGTGTGGTCTGCTGTATCAAGATGCTGCACTGTGATTGGTTTAGGGAGTACACCCACCAGATGATTCAGCCAATTAAATAGCCTTCTAACCCACAAAAGCATAATTAAATGCATCTCTCTCTCATTATGCCATTTCCTATCAAGCAATTGGGATTTTTCTGCTGCACTCCCGGTGGTTGTGTGTGATTGCATTGTTCTTTGCAGATCAGCTGGGATGCGATTGGCTGATGTTCAAGGAAAGCAAATCCGGTTTCTGACATCATAACTCTGAGTCATTTCTACATTTCGGATCAGCACATTTAGCTGAGGTCGCCAATTTGCTGCTCAGACAGCTGCCAGGTGGCTCTAGTGGGGTTCTGTGGTGCTTCCCCCCTTCCCCTGACAAGCCAGGAGAGGGTGCAAGAAAGACAATGAAAGCCATAGGCAAGTGCAGTGCTTCCAGATCATTGCCACCTTTCATTTTCTCCCTCCCTCTGGAGGCAGGGGCAGTCCAAGACATTCTGCTGCCTCAAGTAAAGGACAATATATGGCACCCCTCCATCTCTGGGTGGGTGCTCAGCATTCTTAGGACATGCTACCTGTGGAACACAAGGACATAGGAAGGAAGCTGCCTTATACCGAGTCAGATCATTTGTCCATCTAGCTCAGCACTGTCTACTCTGTCTGGCAGTGTCTCCCCAGGAGTCCAGGCAGGAGTCTTTCTCAGCCCTGCCTGAGGTGCCAAGGACTGAACCTGGGACCTTCCGCATGAAGGCAAGCAGATGCGCTTCCACTGAGCTATGGCAAGATCTTACAATGTTCACACATGGGTCTCCCATCCAAATGCAATCCAGGGCAGTACCTGCTTAGCAAAAGGGACCATTCAGGCTTGCTACCACAAGACCAGCTCTCCTCCCTGCAATGGTATGTGAACACTCACAGACTCCACTATCAAGCCAAGCAGTGGCAGCAGCAGAGGCTTTCCTAGCTTGTGCTGGTGGGATGAGCAGGAGAAAGAAGAGGCATGCCCTGGCAGAGTGAGGAGGAGGAAATGAGCAGCGTACCCCAGTGGGGTGAGAACAGACAGTGGTAAGAAGTAACAGGGAAGCCTGAAGGGTGGCACTCATGGTGGTAGGGCCTGGTGTTTGCTGCCTCCTGAGCCCCATCTCACGGCCATCCCTGAAGCGATCACCTGACCCTGCCTCATGGAAGGTCTGCTCCCGTCTGGCCAGGAATCTTAGCCTGGGTCTCCACATAGAATATAATGTGATGGTTGAATGATGAGGTGGTAAAAAATACTGTGGCCAGGTTCACACAATCATTTAAATCTCGGTTTAATATGAGTTACTGATGTTAGTGTGATTGTGTGAACATACACCAAGTTGGTTAAGGGTCCAAGATGAATCTGAGATTCATGCCTTGGTGTGGGTTTACATTTCATTAAAACTTTGGTATGCAAAAATGATTAACAATCATGTTAATACTGGTAACCCATGTAAAGCCTAGAATTGAATGAGTGTGTGAACCAGGCCAGTATCAGTTCAGACTACAGATGAAGGATGATGATGACAATGATGATGATGATGATGATTTTACATTTATATCCCGCTCTTCCTCCATGGAGCCCAGAGTGGTGTACTACATACTTGAGTTTCTCTTTCACAACAACCCTGTGAAGTAGGTTAGGCTGAGAGAGAAGTGACTGGCCCAGAGTCACCCAGCTAGTCTCATGGCTGAATGGGGATTTGAACTCGGGTCTCCCCGGTCTTAGTCCAGCACTCTAACCACTACACCACTCTAAATGACCCCCTATGTTAAAAAAAACACAACAAACACCATGCAAACTGAAAACCAGCAGATCAAGGAGAAAGTTTCTAGCTCAGTCCTTTGCCTGTTCTTCTGCAAGGGACGTGGGTGGGTGCGGCTGAGGATGATGGGAGTTATAGTTCAATAACAGCTGTCGAGCCGAAGTTGCCTCTCCCTGGATCTTGGACCTTGGGTCCCTTAGGCGAACCTTGGGATGGAGCCATCAGGGCAATTCATGTCCTCCTTATATTAATAAAAACACAAAAACCCATTCAGACTCTGGAACTCTGCCCATGGCTGTTGCGGAGGATTCAGAAAGCGGTCAGCACACATTGACTTCTTTTTGTAAGCAGGGAAGTGCTGTATGGGTATGAGAATCCCCAGGACACACTGGCTGACATCCTGACTAACAATGCACTTGTGCAATGAACAAAATTGTGCTGCTAGAGCAAGTCGGTTGCATAGCTGCACAATGGCACAAGGATGCTTGAAGGTGCACTCTTGCATCCTTGCACAAAGGTTCCCTTCAAACCATATGATGAAGGGGTATCACAGCAGGAGTGGTGCCACCTTGCCGTGCAAGCTAGTCCCAGACTGGTCTGGAATGCAGTGTGCTAGTCCCACACTGGTCTGGAATGTTAGTGCAATATCCTTGCACTAGCACATGTTTGTGCACAGCAGTGGTATAGCTCAGTGGTAGAGCATTTGACTGCAGATCAAGAGGTCCCTGGTTCAAATCTAGGTACCCACTTCACACAGAAGTTTCTTTGTGCTCACTTTGGCAAAATGTAGGAGAGGAGAGCTGGTCTTGTGGCAGCAAGCATGACTTGTCCCCTTAGATGAACAGGGTTTGCCCTGGTTGCATATGAATGGGAGACTAGAAGTGTGAGCACTGTAAGATCTTCCCCTCAGGCGATGGAGTGCTCTGAGAAGAGCAGAAGGTTCCAAGTTCCCTCCTGGCTTCTCCAAGATAGGGCTGAGAAAGATTCCTGCCTGCAACCTTGGAGAAGCCACTGCCAGTCTGTGAAGACAATACTGAGCTAGATGGACCAATGCTCTGACTCAGTATATGGCAGCTGCCTATGTTTCTATGTTATTCCTAAATGCAGTGTTAATCTGGATGTTGGCTGTTATGTCTTCTTTTTCCATGGAGCTGTTTGTACATCAGTAATTGAACTTGAAGCAGCAAAGTACTAGACAAAACTCTTAATGAGGGATCTAGTTGTGTTGACCCAGAACATGCTTACCTGGAAGGAAAGATGTCTTTCCAATGAAGTGTGCACAGGGTTGCGGCCTTAGGGAATAGCCTTGTTCACACAATTGTTCAAATCTAGGTTTAATGTGGGTTACCAAGATTACTGTGATTGTGGGAACCCATGCCACGGTGGGAATCTCAGGTTCATCTTGGGTCATCAGCCATAATCACACTAATGTTGGTAATCTACGTTAAACCTAGATTTGAATGCTTTCGTGAACCAGGCCAGTATCTGCTTTTAAACTGCAATGTGACTGATCAGGTTGTACAAACTAGACCAAAGGTTGTCAAACAAGTACAGAGTTAAATCTCAACTTGGTTGGTATGTTGAACTGGATGGGAAGGAATGCCCTGCAGAGAAATGTTTGTTGTTCCATCCTGTTCTGCTGGGAAGTTATTGATATGCACTAGAAACCATTTCCAAAGCAAGGGGCTCAAATCATTATTCAAAAGTTACAACTATTTTGGCACTGCCACTCGTTACCATTCTTCATGTAATTTGTTCTCTGTAATTATGAATAGGGATGGGAGACTAGTTCAGCACCAAGGGCCATATTGGAAATTTGTGAGCTGGAGAGCTAATCTGCATCTTTTATTTGGGTTCATTAACATGTTTGAGAATTGTGAGAAATCTGTTTCACTCTGCTGAATGACAGCTGTTCACAGTCTGCATCCTCAAAATGTGACCTCCCTGCTCTGTACCATAATGATACTGGCCCACATACTGTGCAGTGTCCTGCGGGTGGTTTCTGCACTGACCGTGTTGCTGCAATCATTTAAAAATTGCGTTAAATGCAGTTGCATGGCTGTATGGCCATGATTTCCAGTGGCTGTGCTGTCGTGTAACTCTGTTTACCCAGTTTTTTGGCATTTGCACAAGAGTGCTCTTGTGCAGCTGTCAATTGTGTTTAAAATGCCCACATCAGTGCAGGCTGTGTGGAAACTGCCCACAGGACACTGCTCAGTAGGTGGGCCACTGACTTGAAGTGCTTGAGTTTATTAAAGAGCAGAACACTTTTCATTGCCTTCCCAAATCATTTGGAAACCCCACTGTCACACTCCCAAGGATTTCTCTGCATTCACGAGGGCTAGAATGTTATTTGAAAAAGAGCATTTAAAGCCACGTATGTCAATATGTGAACAAGAGTTTCCAGTCCTAGTTCCACTGAAATTAGTTGTGCAAGACTCTTGAAAGAGTTTAGTGTGTGGAAGAAGTGCTAGGTTAAGACAGAGCCAAAAGAACTCATCTGTTACCAAATCCTCTCCTTCTCGGGAAGGAAAGCTGGTTTTGTGGCAGTGAGCATGAATTGTCCCCTTTGCTAAGCAGCCTCCACCTTGCTTTGCATTTGGATGGGAGACTATATGCGAGCACTGTAAGATATTCCCCTTTGAGCAGTGGCTCCCAAACTGGGAGACTCCAGATGTTCCTGAACTACAGCTCCCATCATCCACAGCCGCAATAAATTGTAGCTGGGGCTGATGGGGATTTTAGTTCAGCAACATCTGGAGGCTCCCAGTTTGGGAGCCACAGCCTCAGAGGATGGGGGCCAGTGCCTACACGAGGGGTTGTGGGCCCTTGGCTCTTCTGCTCCAACATCGCACAAACCAGGAGGGGGCAGAGGGAAGAATCTTCTCCACGCAGCAGGCAGGGGTGCAGCCGGGTGGCCAGGGCTGGGTGGCAGCAGGAGCAAGTGAGTGCCTCCTCCCATGTGCAGCCCCCCAGGAATGGCAGCCAGCAGGAGCCGGTGGCACTGAGGATGGAGGCACCTCCCGCCCAGGTCAGCAGTACCCACAGGAAATTTGGTGGAACTTTGATGAGGGTGGGAGGGTGCTACTTTCCGTGCTTGATTTTGCTCTCTCTTTGGTGCAGGGGGCGGGAGGAACATGATCAGCACCCCTAAACCTCTGTGCCCTTGGCCGGTGCCACTTTAGCCACTGCCCTAAGCCGGCCCTAATGGGGGCATTACTCAGTGGAAGAGCACCTGCTTGCACACAGAAGGTCCCAGGTTCCATCCCTGGCATCTCCACGCAGGACTGGGAAAGACTCCTGCCTGAAGCCTTGGAGAACCGCTGCCAGTCAGTGTAGGCATTGCTAAGCTTGATGGGCCAAAGGTCTGGCTGGGTGTAAGGCAGCTTCCTACATTCCTCATTCATAGACTTGCATATTTGTCATGTTTTAACTTCAGCTGCAGTGGGAGGTACAGGAACGTGGCAGAGTTGCTATTTAAACAGGAATTGTGAGGCATATGACAGTCTACTGTCAACAGCACTCCTAAGATTCCTTCTACATGACAAACAAATTGTTTATTAAACCAATTCAGCTGCCATGGCTTACTCCAACTAAGGGGCTCTGGGAATTGCTGAGGTTGTGAAGAAAGGAACAGCTAGACATCAGTAGGGTGTTTTGTTTAAAAGATCTATTTACATGGACCTCTAATGTATGTATGCTTTCCCCTCATTGCTTCATTTCTGCTGCCTCTGTTCTCCTATTTCTTTCACCTTGCTTGCCCGTGTTTTATTTGGATGCCGAAAACTCCTGCTTTCCCACAGCCTAGTGTTAGATTTCCTTGCTTCTGTCATTTGTCTTTCCTCTTCAGTTTAAATCATTCATAATCTTAGCTATGAACTTTTGCTGACCTTTATTTATTGAGAACCTCATCTTCATGTGACAGGGGAAAATGTTTCCTTCAGTGGAAGATGTTTGGGGAACAGGCAGTCAGGCAAATGTCCCCCATTCTCTGACAGACAGTGGAAAGGAGGCGGCTTACATCTTCTAACAGCCAGTAGCTGCATACAGCAGCTTTTCACAGTAGGTGGAAATAGCTCCACCTTTGGAAATGTTTAGAACAGGAGTGTCCAACACTCCAACAGGAGTGTCCAACCTCCAGCTGTTGTTGGACTGCAACTCCCATCATCCCCAGGGGATGATGGGCACTGTATTCCAATAACAGCTGGAGAGTCTTAGGTTGGACACCCTGGCCTAGAGGCATGTCCCTTAAGAAGATATCCTGTAGGCCAGGGCTGCACAATTTTGGCCTCCGGCTGTTTTTGGACAACAAATCCCATCTTCAATAGTCAATAGTGGTCAATAGTCAGGGATGATGGGAATTGTAATCTGACATCTACGGGGGTGGGGGGGCAAAGTTGTGCAGTCCTGCCATAGGCCGTATATCAGGATGACTGAAATAGTAGCCTTCTTGAGACATTAGGTTGCTCATGTGTACAGGTGTCTGTACACAAGTCGACGTGTCTGAATGACTGTGCATTTTAAAAGTGAAACCTCATACAGACCCCCTCAAATGCAGGGGAAGTGCACTACTATAGACAGAAACTACAAACTATCTACCTACTATACTACAGATAGGAAGCGCACAACTCTATGTACATTCAGCATAATGTGTGAATAATTGTATGTGTGCACACTGTATACACAGTGTACATGCATTTAACATAACATGTGACTAGAGTGAGTGTTTATTTCCCTCTCTCCTATTACCCCCTTTCACATTTTTCTCTACTGCCCATGGCAAATACCAGCGGCCCAGGCCTGCTATTCATACTTCCTTTGTATATTTTGCACGAGCATTATCCTAAGGGAGTATGGCAGCCAATGCTTGGGTGCCAGCAGCCACCACCCCTGAGTGAATGTCACCAATATGGTAGTGTTGTATTCCATCTCGCTATCTTTTGTGCTTTGTTGTTTGGATGTTTGTCCTATGGGGATGTGTGTGTGTGTGTGTGTGTGTGTGTGTGTGGAGTCAGAAAGGAAAAGGGAGGGGAAGGAGAAGGAGAAAATGGAGTTGTTGCTGAATAAACATTTAGTTAAATCTATATAAATTTTCTTTGTGTATATGAAGGAAGCAGCTATAAAACATTTGGTGGTGAGATTTTGAACTTGCAAAGCTTGTGAATGTCCCTGCCACCTCATTTCCTTGCATTATTGGGCCTACATTCCTGAACTGTTTTCTACTATTGCTGCTGCTGTTTGTTTCTCCAGCTTCCCGACCTGCAAAAACCCCAAAGGTACTTTATCTTTATCAATCCTAGACTGTTGTTCCCCGGATGCCCACTGCAGCATGGCTCAGATCCTACCACCATTTTCTCCCTTCCCACCCCAGGAGAACCTGCTCTTCTCTAGAAACAATGGAGGTCCTATTTCTACAATTACCTCCTCACCATACAGAGCCCTGATTTTACTCCAGCAAAACAGAAGGCTATATTGTTTCACTGCCTGGGCCCTGAAGGCCAGAGAATCATTTGCCCTTTCCTGTCACCTTGGAAGGGGATGCCAATTCTTAACTGCTCTTCAAGCCTTGGATGATAATTTCAACCCTACTTTGAATGTGATTGCTGAACGTTACAAGTCCTATTCTAGATCCCAACTGCCTGGTGAATCTATTGATCAGTATATCACAGCATTGTATGCCTTAAGTGTAACCTGTGAGTTTGCTAACTACTGATGAAATGATCATGGATCAGTTTGTTATGAAAACAATCTTATGAAAACTGCTCCAATCTGTGTGAAAAACTGCTATTGGAGTGGAAACTTATCTTGGGGGGAAATTACAGAGATAGCTAGGAGGTGGAAAGTGCTCTTCATTGTGCCAAAGCGCTATCTTTAGTACCCCAAACCCAACCTCCTGAAAATCCAGGCTTTTAAATCTAAATCTTTCCAAACCCAATCTTCTCATATGGCAGCAGAAGAAAAGAGGAGCTACCAATGCTACTGATGTGGAGACTCTGCCCACAAAGCCCATTTTGCTCACTGTCCTGCACACAAGGTCACCTGCAACAGGTGCAGAAAAGGGGACACTTTGTTAAGGTTTGCAAGTCTGCTGTCCACACCATAGGCAGATGAACCGCTTCCTGGAAACGTTCTAAATGTGACAGAATCAGAGCCTGCTTCTCCACACTGCCAAGTTAAACTGAATGGCCATGAAGCATGGATGCTGGTTCATTCTGGTTCTCTTTACACTATCATTTCCCGTCTACTTTACAAGGAACTCCTTCCTCCATCTGATCTGCATCTGCAGCCTTCAGACATCCACACATGTGGATATGGAGGTTCTCCTGCTGCCATAAATGGATACTTCACTGCTATCCTGGAATACTAAGGACATACTGCAGAAAGGAATGTGTGTGTGTGTCACAAAAAGGAGTCTCAATATCGGGCTGGAAACATCAGAAAGATCTACGGATGGTGTTAGACCCAGATAGCATGGAACCCATATTATGCAGATGATGGAGCATCCATATGCTGATAGGATTGCTGATTTCTCAGATGTTTTTGCTGATACTCCTGGCTCTGCCATACATTTCAAACAAAAAATTCAGATGAAAGCAAAGCAATACCAGTACAACACAAAGTGAGAAATGTACCCATAGCATGCTCCTGTGCTTATCATAGTCCTGTGAACAGGTTCCAGCAGGGCACTGACTCCGAGCAAACCTTGCCTCTTATGTTTAAGTAAGAACTTAATTTGCCCTTCTCCTACTCCTTCCCTTCAGCCAAACTTGGAGGTCACTGATAAATGTTGCCATTCACCTATGGCCTGGCTTTTGGGACTGGCCATTTCCCCCTCTTGTTGTTCTTGAATTTGTTTGTGGCTTTTGAGTGGCAGGCTCTAGCTTCTTTGGCCAGAAAGCTCCAATAATGAGGACTCATCACCTTCCAGAGCCTCTATCCTGGCTCTCCGGGAGCTGATGATGCATCCTGGTGCCTGGGAGAGGCTTACTGGAGTGACAGTTGTCAGGCTGTTGGAGTGAGAGGAGAGGTAGACTATGCCGTTTAGGGTTGGGATAATCATGGCTGACATTCAATAAGAGTAATGAAAGAAGGGAAGCTGGATGTATCTGAGCACTCAGCGCTCCTGTCCATTTCTCCCTCCCTCCCTGAGTGTTAGCTCTCAGCAGAAGCAGCTAGCAACTGGGAAAAAATGTGAACAAAATTAAAAAAGAGTTTTCAAACCGGCAGTTTTAATGCGCAACCCTTCTGAGAACAAGTACATCTGGGGCACGATGAGTAATCTGTGTATTCTCTGCCCTGAAATTTAGATTCTGAATATGGCTACTGTAACTGTCCTGTGGCTGCCTCCATAGAACGAGGGGTAGGTTAGGAGAGAGACTATTGCTCAGTAGTAGAATGCTTTGCATACACTGCACGGAGCTAGATTGGTCCATCTAGCTCAGTGTCTACACTGACAGACAGTGGCTTCTCCATGATTTCAGGCAGGAGTCTCTCCCAGCCCTACCCAGAGATACTAAGGAGGGAACTCTGCATGCAAGCATGCAGGCACTCTTCCCAGAGTGGCCCCATCCCCTAAGGCAGGGGTGGGGAACCTTGGCCCTCCAGCTGGGCTGGAGGATTGTGGCTGGGGATGGTGGGAGTTGTAGTTCAAAAACAGCTGGAGGGCCAAGGTTCCCCACCCCTGCCCTAAGGGATGTTACAGTGCTAACATGTAGTCTCCTGTTCAAATGTAAGCCAGGGTGGACTCTGCTTAGCAAAGGGAGAGCTGCTGCCAGTCAGTGTAGACAATATTGAGCTAGATTGACGAATGGCCTGACTCAGGCTAAGGGAGCTTCAAGTATCTTTGACAATTTGTTCATAGACTGGAGAAGCAATCGCTTTTCAGTTTAAAGTTTGTGTTGTGTTGCAGTTTGCTTCTTCAGCCATTCAAACAGCTGCAGTGGAAATTTCAAATGCCTGTCCTCCCCCACCCCCGCCCCATCTGCTTTTAATATGGTTTTTAATATGGAAGTCTGACAGGTATCTTCCGTTATGGTGGCTGGCTGTGAAGAAAATGTTGTGGTTCAGGGAGGAGAGCTGGTCTTGTAGTAGCAAGCAGGACTTGTCCCCTTTGCTAAGCAGGGTCCACCCTGGTTGCATGTGAATCGGAGACTACATACGTGAGCACTGCAAGACATTCTCTTCAGGGGCTGGAGCCACTCTGGGAAGAGCAGAAGGTTCCAAGTTCCCTCCCTGGAATCTCCAGATAGGGCTGAGAGAAACTCCTGCCTGCAACTTTGGAGAAGCCGCTGCCAGTCTGTGTAGATGATACCGAGCTAGATGGACCTATGGTCTGACTCGGTAGAAGGCAGCTTCCTATATTCCTATGTTCCAGGCAAACTGGAACAATGGCTCTCAAAATGACAAAGTTTGCAAACCTCTGCTATAATTCAGTGTTTTTAAAATTTCCAGTTTCAGAGAATCTTTTCTACCTTGCCTTGGAAAGGCAATGAGATGCATAGGTTGAAAAGAGACATCAGTATCTCACAAACATCCTAGATAAGTCCTGCTTGTTCATTAGGGTAAAACCCAAACATATAGCAATAAAGATAAAGTAAAGTGTGCCGTCGAGTCGGTGTCAAGTCCTGGCAACCACAGAGCCCTGTGGATGTCTTTGGTAGAATACAGGAGGGGTTTACCATTGCCTCCTCTCACGCAGTATGAGATGATGCCTTTCAGCATCTTCCTATATCGCTGCTGCCCAATATAGGTGTTTCCCATAGTCTGGGAAACATACCAGCAGAGATTCAAACCGGCAACCTCTGGCTTGGTAGTCAAGCCATTTCCCCGCTGCACCATTAGGTGGCAATACATAGGATCAACTAAAATGTTGCAGTGTGCAAGTTTTTGAGTTCTCCAGAACTCTTCTTTACGCTCAACATTCACAATGGCCTCGGGCGGGGGAGAGAAAAGGCTGAGCATGATGTTGAAGCCTGCAGCTTATATGAGGCTTAAATGGACCTCAGGTCATGTTAGGCAGGCTTAATTAGTCTGGCTAATGTTACAATACATTTGGTAATCTTTAAGGTGCTACAGGAATCTTTGTTGTTTTTTAATCAGAAGAACTGATTAACATGGCTACCACTCTGAAAGTGAATTGGATTAGATTGCAGTCCTCTCTGGGCATATACAGTGAACACAGAGGGTGGCAACAGAAGTTGAACCATGCTAGCCATGCCCTGAGCATGCTAATGTACCATTAGGCTCAACAACCAGCCTAAAGAAGCATTCTGGGGAGCTCAAAAGCATATTCATTGCTTTGTGACTTCCAGTTGGTTCTAATGATGGCATTACCCCTCTGTTGCCCCAGTAGGAGGGTTGTCAGCATCCCTGCTTCCACTGCCTTCACTTAATAAAAATGGACCTAATCCAAGAGGATCAAATGATGTGTACAATAATATCTATATCTAGGGGTGGCAGGACAGCATGCACTCATGAAAAAGAAAACAGGATGCTTCAAAAATAGGTGGAAGAGAAGGGATGCCAGAATATATACCATCAGAGGTGTGTGCAGAGGACATGGAAGAATGGGTGAACCAAAGCTCAGAAGGAAGGAATGAAAGAAGGAAGGGACAATGAGACCAAGGCAGATGGGAGATGTGGGGGCAGAGAGCCAAAGTCAAGCAGCACATCTGCCATTTTTGAGCGCTCCCAGAAACAAATTGCCAATCTCATAATAAGGGATTATGGCCTGGGAGACATCTGTGAGCAGCTGGTGTGGAATTGCTCCATCAAAGATCAAACAGCTGCTAAGCAATAGAAGTTTATCAATGAAATAAGTAGAGGCCATATAATCCCACTTGGTTCCATGGACTAGTGACAAGGGCTTATGGTCTTTGATGACATGTAATAACCTCTACAGGAGCGAAATGTAACATGAGCCATCATTACTAGCCAGGATCTATTGCCCCAAATAGTTTGCACAGAGGCACACATTTTATCTTAAATGCCTAATATGATATTATGAATCTAAAACAAAATGTGTACTTCTGTGCAGACTATTTGGGGCTATATATTCTGGCTAGTTATGATAGTTTATGTTACACTTTTCTTCTCTGAGGTTATGGCATGTCATCAAAGAACAGGCTTTCCAATCTATCACGTTTTATGGGTCACAAACTTCACCCCTCTCTGTTCTTGCATCCTGGAAGTAGCAACAGCGACTGGTACTGTAGACACACTGTCCACTGGAAAGCACGGAGAGATCACTGAAGGACTGCAAAGATCAGCTAGCTAAGAGGGGCAGAGGTAGCCACAGAAGGAGGAGAAGAGACTGTCATCTCACTCTGATGTAGCTAATAGCTGTTATCTCTTATTTTAACCCCCACTTACCTCTCAATAGCTTAATATCTGACCAATACGATGGTCCCTCTTGTTATCTCAGCCCATGTCCAGAGGCAAGATGTAGAGAAGTCCTGATAGCACTATTCACACATCATGTTCAATGCATGTACAATCTGCGTAAAGTGTACACCGACCTATACAAGATTTGTATGCATGAACAGTTATTCAGACATTATGTTCAATGCATGTAGAGCAGGCCTGCTCAACCTAGGCCCCCCAGATGTTTTTGGACTACAACTCCCATAATCCCCAGCCACAGTGGCCAATAGCCAGGGATTATGGGAGTTGTAGGCCAACATCTGCAGGAGGGCCGAAGTTGAGCAGGCCTGATGTAGAGCAATATATTTCCTATCTGTACTACTCCGCATTTGAGGGGGCCTGTACCCAGGTTCACTGTTAAGATGGACACATGTACAGGCATTCACACAACAAACTGTATGTACATACAATGCAATGAGGACGTTCTCATGACTGGCTGGGCGGGGTGCTGGGCGGGGTGCTGGGGGCGGGGAGGGGAGGCTTGGTAAACTTACCTTCCCACCAGATGACCAAATTCTCCTGTTGGAAGCGCAGAACAAACTTCCAGTTGAGCAGCGCTGCCTGCCTGCATTTCAGGGGTCAGACACTTCATTCTGGCCCCCCAGAAATCCCACGCTGCACCACGCAAGTGCTGGGTGCATTGTGGCGACCCCCCTGGCGATAGTCAGTGGGGATCCCCCAGCTGGGAGCAGCCGACGCTTGCACAAAAGCAGTTTGTCCGAGTTAAGGGTGTCCTTGCACCTTTCACCTTGGCCTTTAACCTTGGCTAACATGCAAGCTCCGTAGGTGGGTTTGCCGCCATGGTGCCACCAGGAGCCATACAGCTCCTGGAGGTTCTCATGGGCAGCCAAGCCCAGGCTGAGCTGTCTTAGCCCCGTGAGAACAGCCTCAATGTCTGAATAGGACTCCTTTGTCACAACTAAATCAAGCCTGAATCTTGTCATGAAAAACATCGGGATGAAAAAAGGAGAGGAGACTGAGCTTGAAGATGCTAAAATTATCGCTACATTATTTCCTAAATACTGTGAAAGACTAAATCTTTCTAAATAATATGGATATACAAGGAACGAATTTGCTTAGCATCAGAAAAACACACCTCGCAATGATAGAGTCCCAGGTGAACCCTCGGGATTACCAGTTGTAAATTCTCAGGTAGCAGAGTTGGGAAGGACCTATGCCTGGAAGCGGCTGCCTGTCAGGGCAGGCAATCCACAGAGTATTGGTCTGACGCCGTATAATCCAGTTTCTTATATAAGTGCCCAGTTCTTTTGCTTAAACTGCTTCGATACCAAATATAAAGTCCTCTCTCTCTCTCTCTCTCCCCCCCCACCCCCACCTCCTGCCGTGGAGTGACTCATGAGTTACACCAGTGTGTGAGAGAAAAACCAGGCAGTCATGCATGTATTTCAGAACAACAAAACACACCTTTAGCAAAGTGAAGACATTGGCCAACTTCTTGACTAATGAAACACCGGTGCATCAGTGTTGCTTTCCAGACTAATGTTGTGCCAGGGCATGTGGGGCAAAAAAAGAGAGAGAGGTCTTCATTTGCTTCTGCAGCTGCTTGTGCCACCTGGAAATATGTCCTTAAGGGATATATTGTCAGGTGGTACAGGCAGATGCAGAAGGAATGGGAGATCATTTTTCACTCTTGCACGCACGGGCACAGCTTTAGTCTGGAACACAACTGTACCAGTGCTTCGTTAGTCAGGAAGTCAGCCGTTGATTGCATATTCAACAGACACTTTCAGGAATGCAAAGGTAGTGAGACTGGAAATATCGGCCAGAATACTGGGTTTGGTACCTGAATCCACCCATCTCAGCTCAACCACACATTTAATGGGAGGCCTTGGGTGTCAGTCCTCTCATCTATAAAACTGGAACAATTATCTACCTGATAGGATGGTTTTGAGGAGGACAGAGGTTATAAAGCACTCTGATAATGAAAAGTGCCATACAACTGAATAAAAACAACAACCCTCCAGCTCGGTTATTGTGGCATCATAAAGTGCTGGTATTCCATATGTGTTGACTGTGGACAACAGTGGTGAAGATAATGATGACTGCATCTTACATGTCCATGGTACTTTCATAGGGTAATCGGATAATAGGAAGCTGCCTTATACCGAGTCAGACCATTGGTCCATCTAGTTCAGTATTGTCTACATAGACTGGCAGCAGCTTCTCCAAGATTGCAGGCAGGAGTTTCAGCCCTATCTTTGAGATGCCACGGAGGAAACCTGGAGCCTTCTGCATGCAAGCATGCAGATGCCCTTCCACAGAGCTCTGGTCCCATCCCCTCGGGAGAATAACTTACATCTCTCACAAAGTAGGCCTATTCCCATGATCACTAGAAAGTGGGATAGCCCACCTAATTCCCCCTCCCCTTAAACAAGCTTAATGGAGCAAGTGCTTTTTTTTTTTAAATCGTGTGCAGCTGTGGCGTGCAGCGACACATGAGTAAACCCCTGACCAGGAGGCAACAACAAGCCTCCCAGCCTTGGGGGTTCCCCAGAATGCCCTATGCACTCGTGTGGGGCATCCTGGGACTTCTGGGGACCAGGCAGTCCCCGATCCCCACAGCCCCCACCGGCTCTGTGACGGAGCCAGTAGTCATGTGGGTGGCCGATCTGGCCACCCAGGGCTTCACGACTGATCATCTGCGGGGAGAGTGGGCTAAGCCCTCCCAGGCTATGAGGTCGGAGGTAGAATTGCCTGTGTGTAGAGCCTCATAGAGCCCCACACTGACTCATAGAGCCTCATAGAGCCCCACACTGCCTGTGTGTAGAGCCTCATAGTCTCCCATTCAAATGTAAACAAGAGTGGACTCTGCTTAGCAAAGGATCCATGCTTGCTACAATCTGGCTGTTGACACAAAGGAAACAATAGAGGAAGGGAACAAGAACTGGAGTATACATATGGACTGGCATCCCAGCTGAACTGGTCCCCAGCACCTTTTATTTCTTCTTAGAAAGAAGCACAGCTTGATATCAGAATCCTCTCATTACGGCCCTAGCAAACTGTTCCTTTCCCCTCCTTACGCACACTCTCACTTCTTCCCTTCTGCAGTTCACAGTACAGAGGAAATGTCCTGGAATGGCTCTGTCACCTCTGTCAAAAACTAGTTCAGCTGCTGACACAGGCAAAATCACTAGGCCTTGCTCAAATTCTTTTATCCTCCGTTTCCCATGTGATAACAGGGACACTCTTGTATACTTGGTTACAACTTACATTTTCTCACTCCAAGCATTTCTGTTAGAGCACTTCCATACACATTGCTGAAGTCTCTTCTCCACTTTGTGATGTGTGTCTTGACTACGGAACAGCCTGTCTTTCACTGACTTAAAAAGTCAAGAGAGTGGCCGACATCCTGGCTAACACTGTGCTTGCACAACAAAGTTGCACTAGTGCAAGAAAACTGCATCGTTGCGTGAAGTTGTGGCCATGCTTGAAGTTGTGCTCGTGCAAAAGTTCCCTGCAAAATGTATGAGGAAGAGGTTTCATAGCAGGAGGCGTGCTAGTGCGACACTAGTCTAGAATGCAAGCTTCAGATAGCGCACCTGGCTAGCACAATATCTGTGTGCTATTGCAACATGTTTGCATGAGCACAACATTAATCTGGATGTTGGCCAGTGTCTTTTATCTAAACATGTATAGAAAACCATCATTGCCATACATTTCACATTGAACAGGTCAAAATGGCCTTACCAGCTGCCACAAGTGGAATATCAGCCTGCACATGACACGATATTTAGTGTTCATCCATGTGCAGTTTCACACATGTGCAACAAAGTTAAGATGCATTTACTCCTCTTCCGTAGCCCACCCTGCTCAGAGGTTTAACTTCTAAAAAAACAAAAAGAGCTGAAGCAACTCACCCTAACATTATGCCTTGGTTCACACAGTCATTTGAATCTAGGTTTAATGTGGGTTACTGGCATTAGTCTGATTGTGTGAACCCACAGTAATGTGGGTTATCAACGTTAGTGTGATTGTGTCAAGGTGGGAATCTCAGATTCTTCTTGGGCCATAAATCACCTTGGTATGGGTTCACACAATCATGCTAGTGCTGATAACCCACATTAAACCTAGATTTGAATGATTGTGCAAACCAGGGCAATTTTTAAAAGGCATCTTCAAAATTTATCCAAAATAAGGATAAAATATGGGCAGTGATTGACCAGGGAAAGGCACTAGAAAATCAAAGCTGTCCCTGGTAAAAAGGGCCAGTGGGAGTGTTTTAACTCTATGAGCCCTTTCTAATGACCAGAGGGCAAGAGGGTTAGTGGGGAGGAAGCCTCAAAAGCCTACCTCCCTGCAGACGAGCTGGTCCTTCCTTCTAGGTGGGCGGATTGCCCACTCAAGACGATTACCAGCTGCTGCCGATTGCTCCGAGGATCAGGGTGCCAGACACTTTGCCCTGCATTGCCCCCCCGAGTCCCCCAAAATGTATGGTACATGAGTGCACAGTGCATTATGGAGATCCCTCTCCCCTCCCCAGAGCCAATCGAGAGCCCCATAACTTGGCCAGCTGTGGCTGTAAGCCGTCATGGCTGGCAGATGACCAAGAGAGAGAAAATGGGGTTAGGAGAGTGCTCGCTGAGTGCTCGCTGAATATTCAGAATAACAGCATTTTAGAATTTTAGAGTTGAAGGAGACCTTGGAGGTCGTCTAGTCCAATGCCCTGCTCAGTGTAGGCATCTGCTACAGCAGAGGGTCTCAACCTTAGGTCTTCAGATGTTAATGGACTTCAACTCCCATAATCCCCAACCCAAGGCCACTGAGGCTGAGGATTATGGGAGCTGAAGTCCAATAGCATCTGGGGACCCAAGACTGAGAATCCCTGTGCTACAGCACTGCCAACAAATGGACATCCAGCCTCTGTTTGAAACCTCCAATTAAAGAGAGCCCACCACTTCATCAGACAGATTGTTCTACTATTGAGCTCTAATAGTTGGGAAATTCCTCTTGATGTCTAGCCTTGAAATCTGCATCCTTATTTCAACCCATTGGTTCTAGTCCTGCCCTCAGGAGCAACAGAGAACAAGCCTGCTCCTCCTCCTACGTGATAGCCCTTCAGATATTTGAAAATAGCTCTCTCTCCTTAGTCTTCTATTCTTCAGATCAAATATACCCATCTACTTGGCCTTTCCACTTGCCTTCTAAAAGGTATGGATTGTTTACAACACAATACAACACAACAACCATGGAACCCCAGAAAGCTGAGGGTCCTGAGTACTGAAATCAAACATTGCTATTGTTAAGATTGTGAGATTGTGTTTTGCCACAGGTCCTCAGTTACTTCTCTGTGACTCTGCGGTTCAGAATAGGGGTGTGCAGAACCAGTTCTATTCAAATCTGGTTCGAATATAACCAGCCTGGTTTGGTCTCAAACTGAACCAGAACCCCCCCAAGGAGTGCTGGTCTGAGTTTGAGCCAAACTAACTGGCCCCAGTTCTAATGGAACTGGTTCAGAACTGGTTCAGCAGTTCGAGGGGTCATGCTTCTAAAGGAGAACCATGCCTACTTAAAAAAAACACGCTAATGTGACGACGAGAGGGCACCTGTACTCAGAGCTGGCAGCATGGTGGTAGCGGTGAAACTGTTCTTAACTCTCTGGACAGGGTCTGGTGTTCTAGCACAGCCTGGTTCCAGCCTCCACACATGCTCAGAGACCATTTGTGCGACCTCCGTGCATGTGGAATATTTGGGTCAAGTTCAACACTTGGACTGAAACAGGGTCTGGTTCATCTCAAACAGGCTTGTGGTCCAGCATAGGGATGTGCAAACAGGTTCAATGTTGAACAGGTTCGACATTGAACCTGTTCGGTTTGATGGTCCAATATTGAACCGACCACCCCTACTGGTTTCGTTCACTATTGGACCAATCCCCCCTGGCCATTGGGGTGGGTGGGTCATGAGTTAATTGTTTTTTAAAGTTGGGAAATGTAAATTTTACTCACTGCCACCTGGTCCGGGGGCTTAGATGCCGCCGTGGTGTGTGTCTCCAGAAGTTCCTCTCCTCCGCCTGCCTCCATTTATGTGCAAATTTCCCAGTTCGGGCAATCTTCAGCCCGTTCCAAGCCTGCCCTCTTTTGTGGTGCCCATTTAGGAGGCTGCTGTGCATGCTCAATGGGCCTCCGCATGGTTGGGTTGCGGCGGCCTCCAAAATGGCCACTGCCACAGAAGGCAGGCCCGGAACAGGCTGAAGACGACCTGAACTGGGCAATTTGCACATAAATAGAGGCTGGCAGGGGTGAGGGGGAACTTCTGGAGACCCGCCCACCCCATGGCCAAATCTCAGATGGCAGTGAGTAAAATTTAATTTTTTAAACTTAGATTTTAAAAAAACAACCCTTGTGAACACCCCCCCAAACCAAACCAAACCAAACCGGGGTGGTGTTTTGGGGGTGTCAAAATTGAATATGCCCAGTCTGGTTCGAGTCCAGTCCACAAACGAACTAAACCAGACAACTCAGTTTTGTGTATACCTCTAGTCTGGCGGTCTGGTTCGAGTTTGGCTTGAATTTGAACTTGAACCGAACCGCTGGAATCAGTTCCATGTACACCCCTAGTTCAGAAACATATTTTCAGAATATGTTCAGAACCTTTTTTTAAAAAATTACAATACACCAGTATTGGATATCATGAGAGATACTTACATTTCAGATCACTAGAAAGGGGCGGGTCAGTACTCCAAAAGGTCAAACAAAAATAGACAAACTTCCTCTCTATGACTTGTTGAACAATCAGAACCCTATCCTATTCTTGACTTTCACAGCTGTAGTTGCCACATGTAAACCAGGTGAAGGAATATATATCACAGTAGAGCCCTATTCACATATTATGTTCAACTTGTGTACTGTCTGTGTACAGCACATGCACATACAAATCTGTATGCATGTACAGTTATTTGGACATTATGTTCAATGCATGTACAGTAGTATGTTTCCTGTCGGTGCCCTGCACTTGAGGAGGGTCTGTAATCAGGTTCATTTTTAAAATGAGCACATGCATATTTGTACAGGCAGCTATATGCATGTATAGCATGTCTGGATAGGATTAAGGAGAATCTGTAATACTGGTGAGTTCAAAAGACCTAATGACTAAATGCAATCATGAGGATTGTGCATCAGCTATATCATGCTTCATTGGGTTAAAACTATCCTAGGGCATCTGCTTTGCATGCAGAAGGTCCCAGGCTCACTTCCTGGCATCTCCAGAGAGTGCTGGAAAAGACTCCTGCCTGAAACCTTGGAGAACGGCTGCCAGTCAGTGTAGCTAGATGGACTACTGGTCTGACTTGGTATAAGGCAGCTTCCTATGTTCTTAAACACAGATATGGTTGCCATTCTTGTTGGCAACTTCGAGGATCGGACAAACCGTTGGGTGGCAATGACTTGCAAATTCTGCTTTTACCTTCAGTGGCTTATCTCGGAGACCACAGATCAAGAGTGATGCCAGTGTGCTAAGCATGTTATAGCTGAGATACAGCATCCTCTTTCATGGGCATGTATGAAGACAGAAAGATTTGTACACCTGGTTGGTCACCCCTTTGAACAGGTATACTTGCTATGTACGATAAAACAAGTCCTCTCAGCTTTGTGGATGAGGCCAGAATTGATCTTTTCTGTTGGAAACAAATTGCCACCCACTCAGGAAGCTCAATTTCCAACATGCCCAACAGGCTCTCTACCAGGCTGGAAGCTAAGTTACCAGCATCATGTCACAGAAAGAAGATCTTCCTCTGGATAGTTTTGTCTGGGCCAGAATAGACGCATATAGATGTGAGCAGTGTTCCCTCTAACAGGGATTCCCAGATGTTGTTGACTACAATTCCCATAATCACTCCGCATGCCTGTGAATGGATGCATCATGATGGATGCATCACGTTACCAATCTGGGTAACAATTCCATGAGTATCAATCTGAATAGCAAATCTATTTGGATGAAAAAAAATTCCAGTGCTTAAAAGCATGTTGCAAGTTGATGGAGTGTTTTTGCAAGGGGGAAAAGTGCTTGCATTACAGGAGGGGATTACTGAAGACTTCTGTGCCAGCCCCTCAGCTATGGCTTGTTGGTTAGTTTGTTTTTTAGAAGGCTATGGTGGACATGGTTTGGTTAAAATTGAAAGGAGTCAGGAGATGGGGCTTATGATTTAATTAAAGGAGGAGTAGGAAATCTTGGCTCTCCAGCTGTAGTTGAACTACAATTCCCATCATCCCCAGACACAATAAATTTTAACTTGGGATGGTGAGAGTTGTAGTTCACCAAACAACTGGAGAGCTGAGGTTTCCTACCCTTGAATTAAGGCCTCCCCACCTCTCTCACCCCCTCATTATTAGATCACTGAAAGGAAATTATTTCAGTTGTAAATGTAGAAAAATGAACCTTATGCACATACCACCATGCCTGTGCAAATGTAAAGAGACTAATATTCTTATAGATTGATTGCTTATATATGTATGGATGAAAGTCTGACTTCAGTAGGTTTGGTCAATACTGAACAGCTTCAAGGGGAAAACAAAAACACCTTAGTGCTTTTTTCAACCTGTTGCCCATTTTGGGTATCACAGGTACATGGGAATATTATCAAACATCCTGAAGGGATCTTAGTATAAATCTGATTCTGAAATACCACTGTGTAATGGTAATAGGTAATGAGATCATTCATACACTGTGTTCTACCCAGGTTTGGGAGTTGTGTGTGCTCCCGATTTTCGGTTCTGGTGAGAGGGAAACCTGGGCAGAAGTGATTGTGTGGAAGCAAGGTAGGAGGAAAAGCTACCCAGGAAAAGCTATTGTGCACACACAGAGGCCTGAAATTGCCCATTCTGTGTCATCTGCGAGAAAGCCGGGCTTGAGGGAGGACCTCTTTCGCCACCATCCTCCAGTGCCCAACCTCACCTCCTGTGATGGTTTAGGAGGTGGACGGAGCCTCTGCCGCTACACAGTGGCATTTTCAAAGATTGGGGGGGAAAGAAGGAATTATGTTTCCCTCCAAGATGCTGCACCCCAAAATTTGCTGCCCTAGGCAGCTGCCTATACGGCAACGCGCCATTGTGTCTGAGACCTGTGTGGATGCATCCTTCAAGCTGCCTATTTTCTACCAGCCACTGAATGAAGTAAAATGGAAGAGGAAATTTGAGGCAAGCAAGTGAGATAATTAGAGAAGAGGAGAATGAGGCCCAATTTCCCCTTAGAGGAGACAGTCATCTCTTGAAGAAAGGAGAGGAAGCCATGAGTGGAGAAAGGAGTGTGTGTGTGTGTGTGTGTGTGTGTGTGTGTGTGTGTGAGAGAGAGAGAGAGAGAGAGAGAGAGAGAGAGAGAGAGAGAGAGAGAGAGAGAGAGAGAGGCACACAGAACATTGTTTCTCCGCACCCTTAAGAGCAACAGCAGCTGTCTTATTCCTCAGCTGGTCAAGAAAAAGAGGGAGTCAAGCTGAGGAGATAAGGAGCAAAAAGGCATTTTACAAAGAGGTGAGAAAAACAGCAGTAAAGACCATAATACAACAGAACTGAGTTCAATGAGCAGGTTTTTAAAAAGCAAAAGCAAAAAACAGCAGTGAGAGGTAGTGAGATGGGGAAGACTACAGGGGTGATAATGAAACATGGGCAGAAGAAAGGTGGCAGAACAATTTGAGTGCAAGAGTGTAAGAAACACAAGGAAAGAATAAGGAGAGCAAAAGGGGACAGCCGGGGACACAGGCAAGAACTGGGGATGGATCACCAGGAACAGGGATGAAATGAGACACAGAGAGAATGAAATGTGACAAGTCAAAGAAGGAGACCTGAAGAGACATTGGGAGTGTGGTACTTCAGATCTGCTGAGATCCTAACCTCTCCCAATACTTCAGAATAGATGGAGAATTCTATACATATCGGTTTGCGATGACAGTGATAACATCGTTATGCATGAGGCTGCAAGCATGAACTGTCCCCTTTGCTAAGCAGAGTCCACCCTGGTCTGCACTGTGTGAGTACTGTAAGATATTCCCCTTAGTGGGGCTGCTTGGAAGGACATTTGCATGCTTGCATGCAGAAGATTCTCACTTCCCTCCCTGGCATCTCCAAGATAGGGCTGAGAGAGACTCCTGCCTTCAACCTTGGAGAAGCTGTTGCCAGTCTTGTAGACAGTCCTGAACTAGATGGACCAATGGTCTAAGGTAGCTTCCCAGGTTCCTACAACAATGGAGCCAGCATGGTGTAGTGGTTAGAGTGCTGGACTAGGATCGGGGAGACCCGAGTTCAAATCCTCATTCAGCCATGGGACTTGCTGGGTGACTCTGGGCCAGTCACTTCTCTCTCAGCCTAACCTACTTCACAGGGTTGTTGTGAGGAGAAACCTAAGTATATAGTACACCACTCTGGGCTCCTTGGAGGAAGAGTGGGATATGAAATGTATGTATGTATGTATGTATGTATGTATACATAAATAAATAAAGACTGACATACAGAACAAGGGTACACTGGTACAGCATGAGAGCAGTGTAACAGAGTTTCCCATTTAACTGCATTGGGGAACTGGCAATTTTGCTGCCCTCCTCTTCCCTAGGAAGCCCTCTCTGCCACCAAAAAATATGTTCCTGAGGGTTGTGCAGACTTTGGGGACATATTCTCAACCCGGGGGAAGAGGGTGGTTTCAAACTTTGCTGCTTCCCCACTATAGCAGTGCAGTTAGTTGGGTTCTGTTATGCTGCACTGATGCATCCTAGCAGGGGTGCACCTAGGTAATTTTTGGAGCCAGGACTTAAAGACCTTTGGAGGGCCCTCCTCCCCTGTAAATTAAGTATCATCATACTCTGCCAGGTGACCAAAGCATCCGGGACAGACTAAAGAGGATCTGGGAGCCCACAGGGGCTGTGGAGGCCCTGGACTTGGGCCCCAAAGTCCAGGGGTAAGAGCACCTCTTCATTCTAGGCTTGCTCTGTATCTGGCTAACAGCAATAACAATATTCAAATACTAAATTATATCTATATTTGAACCTGAAGCCTTCCGTATGCAAAGCATATGCCCTATTACTGAACTATCAACTGTCCCTCTCCAAATTGTCTTTCCCTTTCTCCTTCCCTCATTTCAGGTCTGGCTGGACTAAAAACAATGCAGTATTAGGTGGAAGATCTTCCAGGTTAACTTTACAAGATATATTGTTCCCCTGCAAATTGACCCTCTCAAATTCTTTTCATACCTTTGAAGAAAAGGTACAAAGGAAAAGAAATAGTAGCTGACAGTTTTGGTAAAGCATGCTTTCTCCTTCTGAAAGGGAAAACAGATCGTGCAACCTGCCCCTTCTCCCAACAAATGCATCAACTTTGATCTCTCGGGAGGCCATGAACTGTACAGGAATAGGATAAGCCAGGCTCTCCTTGAAATAAGAAATGCCATTCTGTTGGATTTCTAATCTAACAACAGGCAGGAGTGAATCCCTCAATGCTGCAAGATTCAGGACACACTTTCCTTAGCAAAGTTTCTACTATTTCCCCTTGCGCATTGGTCCAAATGTAAACTTCCATCAATAGGCATATGCACGCAGGCAGGGATGGCATTGATGGTCCATTGCTGAGTATGGGGCCCATTGCCAGCTCTGAAGTCCTTGGGTGTTACTATTCCTCATTTGTTGTGGCTGCCTTACTGAACCCAGAGGAAGACCAAACAAAAGGGCAACGGCAGCAGCAATGAGGAGGAAGAGGGGTCCTCCATCAGGGACCTCTTGCCTCAAGGATCCCCAGAACCAGCGGCTGGTACCAGGAGTGCAGACCCCCCCCCAATAGCATTTGATGAGTCCCCCTTTATTTTACTGAACTCCCCTCCACTGAACCCAATCACTCATACCTTTTCCCTTGTCCCCACAGCATCTTTCCTTTCCCCTCCAAACATTAAATGGAGGAGTTGCTTCTTAGGTTTTCTCTCTGTTTGCACCCCTGGCTGGCACAACACACAGGGAAGGGGCCTCCTTAAGCGACAGGAATCTGGACTGAGAAGGTAGAGGGAGATGAAAGATTGACTCATCAAAAGAGATAGTTCTCAGTATACATGGAAAAGCCAGAACATTTTTCATATCCCTGCGCAATGGCTCTGTGTAGTGCCGCCG
This sequence comes from Hemicordylus capensis, assembly GCF_027244095.1. Lineage (NCBI taxonomy): Eukaryota > Metazoa > Chordata > Lepidosauria > Squamata > Cordylidae > Hemicordylus > Hemicordylus capensis. The sequence goes on along the minus strand of NC_069661.1, from coordinate 220,144,321 downwards.
CCGCCGATGCCAATGTTGCTACACTGCAGCTTCTCGTCTCTCTCACCAGTTTCTCTCTCACTATCTGGAAGGCGGCAATCTGTGGTGCATTTCAGGACAACGTTAACTTATCCATCTCCTCCTGCACAGCAGCAGCATTGATCTTTGCTTTTAATGTTTGTATTGTCTTTTGCTCGTCACCTTTGCCTACTGTGTATCTCAGAAGTAAAATGGGATTTGCTGGTCTAAGCCTAGTCAGTTGTCACTTTCCTCTAAAACACTTTGCAGAATTAGTCACGCTTTAAAAATCAACCAACCAACCAGGGATCAACTTTTGGAGGACCACCAAGCCATAGCTTCTATGTCAATCTTCCTCCCAGCTTCCAAAATAACCTCATCTTTTCCTTCTTCACGCTCCTTTCCCTTATCACTCAAAAGACTTGTTCACACAGTTGTTTGAATCTAGGGTTAATGTGGGTTGCTAACATTCATGTGATTGTGCGAACCCATGCCAAGGTGAGAATCTCGGGCCATGAACTACTTTAGTGTGGATTCACACAGTCACTCCAGTGTTGGTAAGCCACATTAAACCAACATTCAAATGACTGTGTGAATCACCTAATGAGTATGGGACATAGGAAGCTGCCTTATACTGAGTCAGACCCTTGGTCCATCTAGCTCAGTATTGAGCTACTCTGACTGGCAGTGGCTCTCTGGGGTTGCAGGCTGGAGTCTTTCCCAGCCCTACTTGGAGATGCCAGGGGTTGAAACTGGGACCTTCTGCATACCGAGCTGATGCTCTCCCACAGAGTTACAGCCCACGGAAGCCACATCACGCTATGCCAAACTTTCCTCCTGTACAAAATAGAGAGAGGGAGAAGGGAGAAGGAACTGTCTTCTACTCACTCAGACCAAGGACCCATTTTGCCCAGTGCCATCAACTTCGACAGGCACTCCCAGTTTTCAGGCAGAAGACTTTTTACTATTTGAGATATATAAAACAAACCAAAGACAGAACCTTGGACCTGACAGTTCACAGCATGGACTTGCCTACTGAGTGGTGGCCCTTCCCCAACCCTTCCTGCATGCAGACAACCGGCCACTAGCATGTGCAATATGCTGAGCTATCACTTGCTGCTCTGCATGAGACACAGTGGTGCAGCTGGGCCTCTTGCAAAGAAACAACCGCCCAGCCTTAATCCACAGCAATTAGCCGCGCCGCGCTCAGAGGAGATCTAAGGCTGGAACAGCAAGAGGTGTGATGAATCAGGCTGGATGGGCACGAGCAAAGCTGTGCAAGCCTTAGTACTAATAGCAGGCATTTGGACTGGCAACGCTGAGGAGGCAAAGCACTGCAGAGACTCCAGAACAGCAACAGCAACCATTGCTGCAAATCAAGATTGTGGCCCATTAGCAGAGCTCGGCTGCGGATTGATGAATAGGGACTCCAAGGGTCAGAGGCGGGGGTGTATTAGCAGAATTATGTAGAGGCTCTTTGGGGTGGAAAACTCAGGCACTGGCGCCAGCAGATGGACCATGGCTAAATGATGCTGGCAGGAAAATATGGGGGCCTAAGATTACATAGCATGCAAGGGTTCCGGGCAGGCCAGGGAGTGATCAGAATGGGGTGAAGAAAGCATTGCCTAATGCTGGCTTGCCTTCCACCTCAGCTTGCTGTCAACGCTTGGCTTTTGTGATTGTCGAAATTGCACTCAAACTCACAAGCACACTGCACTGCTCAGCTATAACAAGCTGCAAAGAGGAAGAGACAAGCTCGTTAATTTTCTTTAGGAAGGGTCTCTAGGCTGGGATTCTTTTCAACACCAGCCTCCATTCAATTACTTGCCTTCGCACCAAGCAGATCCACAGGGATGTCTAACCCCTTGCACATCACTCACATTTACTCTCAGCGGATTGTTCTCTCTCCGCCCCCCGCCCCATTTACAAGCCTCAAGACCAATCCCTTCTCTAATAGTAATGACATGACAAAGCCAATAACCATGCAGTGAGAGGAAATCAAATTCATTCCCATTTGCTTCACAGGGCATCAGTGAACCAATCACTTTCGGTTCCTGGATTTCTGGAAAAGGAGGGTCAAATTAGTCCCTAGTTATAGAGATTTAACCAGAGCTCAGAAATAGCACTCATCAAAATTAATTGATAAGGGCTAAGAGGGAAATGGACATCAAAGAAAGAGTTATGCTAGAACAGATAACATGGCTGATAGGAGCTTGCAGATTTCAGCTGCCTGACATGCAAATTAGCAATTAAAAAATCCAAAAGATCTCTTCTCAAGCCCCAACTCAGAAATCTAGTCACTGCGGTAGCAAGAAAGCGAAATGACCAAAAGGAAAACATACTGGCAGTTTCCATCCATGTGGATGAAGAAGCCTGGATGGGGTACTTAATCTAATGAAGTGAAGAGTAATATTCTAGGGGTAGGGTTGGAGTTCTTAGGTAAGATGAGGAAGATTTCTGAAATTTCTGAATTTCAGGGCAGAAATGAAGTCAAATATTGATATCTATGTTCAGTTTAGCCAAGAGGAAGGGGGTCCAGGACAGGTCTGGACTTCAGTGCTATAATATAGGGTCAGGAGCAGGGGATGGGAATGTAGTGCAGTGGCAGAGCATCTGCCTTTCATGCAGAAGGTCTCAGGTTCAAACCCCAGTATCACCATGTAGGACTTGGAAAGACTCCTGCCTGGAAACTTGGAGAGCAGCTGCCAGTCAGTGTAGACAACACTGGACTTAATGGACCAATGGTCTGACTCAAGAGAAGCCAGCTTCCTATGTTCCCAAAGGAAAACATTAAAAACCTGACTTGCCTGGAGTGGTATGTGCTCAGCACTTTCTGATTTAAATAAAGAGGAGCCAGTATGGTATAATGATTAGACTAGGACCAGAGAGCCCTACATTCAAATCCTTGCTCAGAAATGAAGCTCACTTGGGTTTGTTTGTTAAATCACCCCAATCTACCTCAGCATTGTTGTGAAGATAAGAGGGGGAATATAACCATGTATTATTACCTTAAGCTCCTTGGAAGAAAGGGAGGGAGGGAAGAAAAATAACAATCAGAAGGGTTGGGCAACCTCCTGTCCTCAAATCCCTTATCCTTTATTTTCTGTTGGTTTCTCACAAAATTATTTAGGGATTTCACCTGAGATGGAACCTCCAGATAAAAAATTGTATTTCACTGTAGGCAAAATGTCAGTGGCAACTCCATTTGAATGATGTATACATGGGTGATATACACAGATTGTTTTACACCACGGCTGCACAAATTTGGCCCTCCTGCAGATGCTGGACTGCAAGTCCCATCATCCCAGACTACTGGCTGCTGTGGAGGATGGGAGTTGTAGTCCAACAAGAGCTTGAGGGCTGAAACCTGTACAGAGCTGCTTTATACAGAACTGATATCTCTCTAGAATATTTATTTTATATGGTGGCGGTTTCTATTGAATGGAAATGTAGCATGAATCCATTTCAGTCTGTAGCAGGAATTCTTGGGTCCCCAGATTACGTTGGACTACAACTCCCATCATCCCCAGCCATTGTGACTGTGGATGATGGGAGTTATCCCAACAACATCTGGGGACCCAAGACTGAGAACTTCTGGTAGGTTTAAGGTGATAGATCGCAGACAGATGAAAAAGAAGAGAATAGAATCCAAGGCTGAGGCAGCCCCCAGAATGGCTCCCCTGATTAAGACAAGAAGCTCTAGACCAGACTGTACACCCCCAAACAACCCTAGCCCCATTTATCTGTAATAGAATATGAAGCATTTATATGACATGCTTTAATTGTTCGAAGCATTTCATTTGCTCCGTAATCAGTAATCATAATTACCTCGGTAATTTTTCAAGATCTTTTCCTACCTACAGTACTTGCATCCGGCATCCTGATTAAACCAATCTCTTGGGATCCAAGGTAACTCTCCTTGAAAGAATTCACAGCTGAAGCCCAGCACACTATTATGAATCATTCTCTCAGTGATCTTCTAACTTAGGGATGGTCAGCTTCTGAATCCTTGGGGTCACTCTTCTCCCCAGACAGTGGGGACTATCAATGTGTTTTGCCACACAAACATGCCCCTCAGTGAGTGGTAGGCTCCACAATAAAGTTATCAACATGTAGCATAAGAAGTGACTTCATATTGAGTCAGACTATTGGTCCATCTAGGTCTGTATTGTCAACACTGACCAGCAGCAGCTCTTTAGGGTTTCAGACAGGGGTATTTTCCAGGTTTATATGGATTGCCAGACTGAACTTGGGACCTACTGAATGCAAAGCGACAGCCCCATCATAAGGGTAGCAACAAGTGCTTCACAGTTTGCCTCCGTTTGCCTTTTCTAACACACTTCCCCCCCCCCATCCACAGGTGGAAAAGCAGCTGCAGGGGGCAACTTGGAGAGAAATGATTTGAAGGGGGAAAGGATTAAAGCTCCATCAGTTTCACCCAGCAGTTTTTCAACTTAAAATCATTGCCTCCCTAAGCTGCTTTGCTTTACTGCTCTCTCTCTCTCTCTCTCTCTCTCTCTCTCTCTCTCTCTCTCTCTCTCTCTCTCTCTCTCTCTCTCTGTAGTATGTCTCTACTCAAGACACAGCTTTAAATCTAAGCCCTAAAGAGAGGTGTAACATTACCATGTGGAATATCTCTGTTTCTTACAACCTGAAAACATTTTTCTTTCCCTTATGAGTAAAAGAGGAGGCAAGCATTTTTATTATAGCTTGTTTAAAAATTGATAAGGACCACCAGGGGCCAGGCAAAATTGCTTCAAGGGCTGGATCTGACCTTCAGGTTGCAAAGTGGTGGTTCCTGCCATGACTAAAATCTTATTCACTAGATTTGCCACAGCATAGTCCCACCAGAATGTAAGTTGTTATTTGATGCCCCTGCAAGTTATCCTTGTGGTAGCAAGCATGAATTGTCCCCTTTGCTAAGCAAGGTCCCCCTTAGTTTGCATTTGGATGGGAGAGCACATGCAAGTATTGTACGATATTCCCCTTAGGGGACGGGGCATTAGCTAAGTAGAAGAGCATCTGCATGCCAGCATGCCCAAGGTCCCAGGATCACTCCCTGGTATCTCCAGGTAGGGCTGGGAGAGACTCCTGCCTGAAATCTTGGAGAAGCTGCTGCGAGTCAGTGTAGATACTGAGCTAGATGGACCAATGGTCTGACTCAGTAGAAGGCAGCTTCCTCTATTCCTAAGTTTTTATTCAAAGGCAACAGTGTTTTACCCAGACCATGCATAGCACTGGTGAATAGCCGTACTGCCACTTACCCCTTTAAAAAACAAAGTAACAGGGAACATATGCACCATAATGCTGGAGAGGAGCAGTGCACAGCCTTCCTGTAAACAAATTCAGCCAATATAACAATTTTAAAAGTCAAAGGTTTTAAGGAGGTGAAGATTCACAAAATGGAATGGCAACACCGTGAGGGATACCAGTGATTTGCTGGTGTTCATTACATCATAAAAAGGACTAAGTGTTCCCACACTGGAATAATACAGCAGAGGATTGATAACTAACACATACACACACACACACACACACACACACACACACACACACACTTGTGCAATCTGTGTCTAGACATGTTTACTCAAAGCAAGCTCCATTGTGTTTAGTAGTTAAAGGTCAGAAAACAGTGTGGGTGAAACTGTGTCACTCCTTACTAACAAGGTCAACAAATGAAGCTGCTGTTTACTGAGTTGGGCTTTTGGTTCACCTAGCTGGGGGCTGTCTACACTGACGGGCAGCAGTTCTCCTCAGTTTCAGACAGGGACCTTCCCCAACTCTAGCTAGAGATGCCGGGGCTTAAACCTGAGACCTCCTGCATGCAAAGCAACTGCTCTGCCACTAAGCTTGCTACAGTCTTTCCTCTTAAATTAGCTTCTTCCTGGAAATGCCACTGGGCAAGCTGGAGGCCTAGGTGCAGTTCTTTTGAACTCATATTGTTTATTTATTCATTTATTTCTCACATTTCTTTACAGCCTAATGCGTAAATCTCAGGGTGGTTTACATAAACCGTGATTACTATCAGATACCCAAGGGCACTAACAAATCAGACGAGAAGTTAACAAGCCCTGGGCTAGAAATCCTGTTCCTACACGAGTTGAGGCTGCATAGGGACCTTTGACCCTTGGGGGATCATATTCTGCAGAGTGCTCACATTAGCAACAACCATGTTAGTTGCTAATAATGAAGAATGACATTTTTCCAGTACCCAAGTATGGTTGTTTGAGTGCTAGGAAGATGTGACATCCCTACAACAAAAGCATTGGCTTGAAGCAAGACAGAGCAACAACACATTGTGATCTCGTTCAACAAAGGAGTAAGAAAAGTGCAATATAGAAATATATTGCATGAAGAAGATTGTGTAGAAAGGCATGACATGGCCTTATATACACAAGGGACTATATAGATCTGATGTTGTATATACTGATGCTGATTTAATGAACACTAATAGTATTTTCCACCTGGAAGATTTATCACACTTCACCTCACAGCCCATCTAAGATATATAGGACAGTGTTTGAATTGTGGGGAAAGGGGTAGAGGTGGAGACCCTGTAATTGAAATGGTAGCATAGACACACAACTTACTCCTAGTGACATTTTGGTAGGGAAAAATCAGATCCTACCCTTGAATCTCAGCTGTCTGCAATGACAATCTAATTCAACCCCTTTTCTCAAGGTCACAAGCCCTATAACAATATCACCCCTAAGGGATGAAAGCCCAGCCTTCTCTTACAAAATAAAACTTCAATTCTCTCCCCCCTCCCCCCCGGGTGGGGTACAGACAGGGGAGCAACTCCTCACTTCAATTTGGCAGTGGGGAGAAAAGACACCTTTGGGGGAGAGAAAATATGGTTTGAGGGGATAGAAAATCACTTTTAAGATGGGGGAGAGAGAAAATACTGCTTAACAGTTGGTGAGAGGAAAAGCAGTTCGTGGGGGACATGAAAAGACAACATTTTGTGGGGATTCAGTAAAATAAGAGGGTGACTCCAATGCTTGGAGTGGACCTGCATCCCTGCATACAGTATTAAAGCTAAGCCTCAAAGGGGAGACTAGAGCTTGAGCCCTCCCCAGTGGGCAACTTTCAAGAGCCAGGGAAACTTTCCAGGTTGCCTTCTCCTCTCTTCAGAAAGGAAAGACCAAAGGAATCTCTCCCGAGGCCAAGTGTACGATTAAGGGAGAGGGGGAGAGAGAGATCAGAAACAGCACCAAGAGGCCTTTCATTCGGAGCAGTTTGATGAGGCTTATCTGAAACCCGCCCTCTGGTTCGTATTCTTTGGGTAGCGGGGTGGCTGCTGGGGAGGAAAAAGAGACGAAGCCTTAGCCAACCCCTCCCTCTACTGTCAAGGCCTAGGCGTGTTGTGCGAACCGGTGCTACGCTTTGCCGCCCCGGGACAGCCAAGCGCGCCAGCACGGCAGACTCCAGAAGCTCACCCAAGCCTCGAGCAAGGAGCCCGCCCTGGGCCCCCCAGGCGAAGTTGGAGACGTGCGTCTCCCCCACCTGCTGGCTCCGCCGCTTCCGGGAATGCGCGAGCAACAGGCGATGGGTAGCAGCCCCACCAAACCCGTCCTAACAGCCTCCTGGCTTCTCCGGAGGTGGTGGAGGCTCACGAGCTGGGACTGGGGGAACTTCAGCTCCACATGTCAGACTGCACGACCGAGGGATCTTCACAGCTGATGGTGTGCGCGTGTGTGCAGCGCATTCTCCCGTCCAGGCTTTGGGAGAGGAGGGGTGGGCGCTGTGACAGCATCCCGCAGGGCCAAGGCTGTTGCCTCTCTGTCTGGCTCTCACACCCCTTTTGCAGAGCTACAGTTTTTGGTGTTGTTTTTTTTAGGTTTAGATCTTTTCTCCCCTCCTCCCCTCCCCCCCCCCACAGGCACTAGCCGACGAGTTAAATAGGCTGATGGCACGTCTTGGGATGGGGGCAATTAAGCGCTTTTAATTAAAAGATCCTTGCCCTTTTAATCTTCGGGTGATCGCAGCACAGGCGAGCGGGGAAGGGGAGGGGAAAGAGCAGATTCGCGCAAAATTGTCGAGAGGAGGGAGCTGCACAGTTTCTCCTCCCCGACCAACCGACCGACCCCCTCCCCTCCCACCGTCCAGCCCACCCCACCCCCGTCGCTCCGCGCCAAATGCCTTGTAGCCAGAGATACGTGTCTGTGGATCTATAAGCAACCAGAACACCCAACAGTTCCTCGACTCCACTGAGGATCGCTTCGTTCTCTCCGTCCTGCTTCAAGCCTCTCCACCACTCGCTTCCTATCTGCCAGTGCCTAGGGCTCCGATCCCAGAGACTGAGATCAGGAAGAAGATGCTTCTCTCTGTCTCTCCTCCCCCCGCCACCCCCAAGGCAAGCCAGCCTCTTTCCTTTAGCCTTTTAGAAGACGGGGATCTCATCAATGTTTAATTCAATCGATGCTCTCTTTTGTTAATGAAGAGCTGATATATATATATATGGAGAGGGGTGTGTGTGTGCGCGCGCGTGTTGTGTGCTTAAAACACCCCCGATTAATTTACCAATATTGATTTTTTTTTCTGGCTTGGAGATCGCATAGAGTATTCAGCATGGAGGCCCTCTGCAGAATATGTTAAAAGGCAGCGGCTTGGATAGAGAAAGGGCACCAAATGCAGTATGCGTCAAATAGACCATCGCTCAATGAAGTCACTTAGCTATTCAAAACATGTTCAGCCATCACTCAACCGTTTGCACCAAGAACGGGGGGGAAATTTCGCTCTTCTTCCCGGCCACAACCATTTCCAAAAGCATCTCTTTCTCCCCCCCCCTCCACTTTTTTTTTATTTTTAAAAAGGGTGGAATGGAGGGAGACAGAACCCTTTAGGACAAACGCACAGTTTATATTTCTCCTCCCTTCCCTCTCATCTCCAGACCCCCTCGTGCCGATTCTGCGGGATCCGTTTCCCCCTTCCCAGGCATGCATCGCCAGCCGCGGTCGGCACCACTTCGGTTGAGGCGGGGACAACACAAGCCTGTACATGCGTGTCCACATTAACGATGTCTGCCCACCCCCACTCCCCAAGTCTGATGCTATTCTTAAACATACGGTCTACGGTGATGCTCTGCGTGTTCATAAAACACCCCACGTTTGTATCAGCCTCCCCCCCTCTCGCTTCCTCTCCTCTACACGCACGATCCGAAGAGCCCCCTCCCCCTCCCCACAGCTATACCAAGAGCAGTGCTGAATAGCACATTTCAAAGCGAGCCCCTGACATCCCTCCTCCCCTCGCCTGTACACAGCGTCTGATTTCAGAAACTGGCTGCAGTAGCGATTCTCTTGCTGCCATCAGACATGCCAATCCGGGTGGGAGCGGACTTGCTTTTGCTCAGTTTCCCATTAGACGAGGCGGTGGGGGGCAGAGAAAGGTCTCTCTCTCTCCCCCCCCCCGTTCCCACTCCTGGTTCATTTGGAGATGGGGGTCACAAACCCTCTTGAACCGAACACAAACAAGACCCCAGCCCACCCCAGCCGGTATATGTAGCTGCTTGGAGACATTACAACAGCCTCTTGAAAACTCTGCTGGAGACAAGGAGGAACCTTCGAACATTCAACCCCCAAGCAGCCTAGACAGAACAAGACCGGCTGTTGTTGATACTAAGAACATTGCTGATGTTACGAAAAGCAGGCAAAGGAAGTTGTTTTGTTTTCTCCCCCTTTCACTTTCCCAGACTAATCGTCATCAGCCCAATTCGCAAAAGGAGACCAATTATTTTCCCCCTGTCATTAGAAGCCAACGGCGCACTCCGACAATATAACATTTTGCTCGCTTTCCACAAGGAACTAAAAAGAATCCGGAAAGAGGCGGGCCAAACACACAGTTGCTTTTTAAGAAGGTCTCTTTGGTGTTTTCACAATACAGAGATTATACCAATTAGCAGGGTTTTCAGGGGTGGAGTGGGGGAGAAGAGGGCTAATGGGGAGAGAATGGAGACGTGTACCTTGGATATTTACAACTTTACTGCTTTTCCGCAGAAACTAACCCGAACACCCTGATTCCACAGGGCTGATGTGAGAAAATGGTGGAATGGGGAGGAATTTTTTTTATGGGGGAGATGGGAGGGGATGGGGGGGGGAGTGAGATCCGGAATTAAATACCTTCTAGGCAGCAGGTTCTCCATAATCCAGAATGGGTCATGACTTCTTCGTTCTTTTTGCTGGTTTCGTTCTCACTGGTACCTTTCGTCTTGCAAACCCCTCTGGAGTAAAGCCAGTAATCGGTCCCCACAGCTATGGTCATGAGGCTGAAGGCAGCGAAAGCACCAACGGTGGTTAAAAGCATCTGAACACCTCTGTCAAAGAGCCCCATAATTCTTCATTATACAAATACCCAACCGCCTTCTGATTCTTGGGCTGTGTATGTGTTTGTATGTTAATAATAAAATAAAATAATATTTCCTCTAATAATAAGAATAATATAATGGGTATCTATTCGAGATCACTAGAGAGAAATCTATGTATAAAAAAGGGAGGTAAGAAAGCCCACGGAATCAGTGTAAATGGGGAAAAAAATCACAGGGGAAGAGGCTTGCCTTGTAAAAGAGGAACGTTCCGGCTCTTAATATTTTATATATATGTATGTATATCTATCTATATATATAAAAAAATAAAATAAAGGAAAAATAGATAACCCCCCCAAAAATGAGATGCCTTAATCCCTTTTTCTAAAATTCTGGTCTCCAGTTTCCATATGTAATGGCTAATTTGGAGATGGCTTCCACAGTGAACGGGGGAGCAGGAGCAGCAGAACCGGCAACAGAAAAAGCATCCTCAACACACTCTCTCATTATCTGGACCTAGACAGTTAGAGACTGTAAAAGCAGAGATGCAACCTTCAGTCTTCTTGCTTAGCTCTGCAGCTTGCGCCATGAAAAAATCTCTTTCCTCCCCAGTTATCTTCCTTGGGGTTTTTTGTGGGTTTTGTTGGCTTGCTGGCTTGCTTGCTTTTGTTCCGATTCTTTCTTTCTCTCCCCGTTTTCTACCACCGAACCAGACTTGTCAGGATATTGTAAGCCCTTGATTTCAGCTGAACAGGTGCTGAGGTTTTGCCTTCCATGGCTTGTCCCCCCCACGGCAGCGGCAGAGCAGCAGTTGTTATTGGTGGTGATGTTGATAGTGGTGGCAAAATGGGCAGAGGAGGGGGGAGTTTCTCCCGGAGAATCAAGACGGATTTCCCTTCCTCCCCCCTCTCTGCAAAGCTTCTGAAGATAAAGGGAGACCAGTAGGCTTGCTGCAGGATATACTGCCCGTCGGTGTCTCGCGCCTTCTCTCTTGCCTTCCTAGTTCCGCTCCCACCTACTGCATTAACGTGGTGGTGCTGAAATGGACAGTTCCCCCCGCACCGATCACTCCGCGGTGCTAAAGAACAGCTCTTTTACCTCTTTGCCCGGGGTGCTGCTGGGAAAACGGGGGAGGGCTGGGAGGAAGATCTTCCACTTCCTAGATCTTCTTCGCCAGCATCTGCGAGTGATAAGCAACCCTCTTCGGGTCTGAGGAACAGGAAGGGTGATTAGCCTTCCTGCTTGTCCTTTTCTACCCCTCTTCTTCCAAATCCTGAAATGATGAGTCCCTGAGGCTTCAGAAGCTCAGAGAAAGGCGTAGCTGGATCTCTCTCTTTCTCTCTCCCCCCCACCCTCAGCCCAGCCTCCTTCTCATTCCAGCTATACGTGCCCTGAGCTCCAAATACAAACCTCACATCACAATCAGACCAGCACAAAACTTCAATCAGCCGTTTCTCTTCCTAGGAGACCGTGAAAATGCAACGTGGAAGGGTAATTTGAAATATGTATGCTTTGTGTTATGTTTAGCAACGTGGCGGTGGGGAGCTCCTCATTTATTCTTGACTGTGTGAGCTGAACACATGTGTATGTGTGCGTGCATATGCTGTGATTTTGTTCCTCCTCTAATCGTTGGGTGTGGGTCTGTGCTATGCTTGCCTCTTTTTCTCTTGGAAGCTTTTTGTGAGATACCGGATTGTCTGCCCCATCAAGATGACATTTTGGAGACATGGGATGGCAGAATAAAGTAGAATAAAGAAGGAAATGTGGTGCATATGTTGAATCTTATCTTTTCCAAGGCAACATCCTTTAAACGTCCTTTTTCTTAAAACAGAAAGAAACGTGTTGAACATTAAAAAAAAAAACCCTATAGTTTGTTGCATTTACTAAGTTTCCTGTGCCACTAGTAACTTGTTAGCAGTGGACCAGAAAATTTCTATCTATCTATATACTGTTAAAAGAATACAATACTGATATCAAAGTATGTCATAATCCTTTCCTCCTTTCCTCAGCAGTCTCATTAGAGGAGGTTAATTACATTAGTCACCTCGTAGTTCTTAACGCGTAACTGTTCATTAATGTAACGACAGTAAAGGAAATACAGTGACTCCCCTCTCATTCCTGATCCAACTGATTTCATTTATCTCGGATCAATTTCATAGTGCAGGGAACAAGAGAGACTAGAAGGGCCGCTTGATGTTGTCTGTAGGTCTGCCAGAAGGGTGTGTGGGGAAGCTAAAGCTGTCAAAGAGATGGGGACGTGCTGCCATTTCATAACTCTGTCTTTCCGCCCTTCTTTGGCCCCCTCTTTCTCTTTTTAAAGGCTGGGCTGGTTTTTGTTAGACCATCTCCCTCCAAGGTCTGGTAGACGTTAAAGAATTTGCAGAAGACCAATGGCTTGCCCGTCAGCTTCACATAAAACTGCAGAAATGTCCGCTGTTAACATACTTCATTTTTATGCTCTTAACTGTGTTGAACCAAGAGGAAAGCATTATTCTTCAGGTATATGTCAGCTATCAAAATCCTGATTAAAAATAATTTATATTCACAAACTGTGTGGCAATGTCCATGTAGTCCGGACTGTACTCAATCTTTGTGAGGGGCAGCATACTATGGCATTTCCTCTCTGAGGTTAATTTTGTCTTCCTGAGAACATCATTCTGTATTTCTCAGTGCCTCCAAACTCCTAGTCCTCATGACTACAGTGATGCCAAGTACTTTGTAGCCCCCACCATGTGATCTTGTTTGTCCTTGCAGTGACCCAGTGAATAAGATCACTGTTGTGTCCCCTTGTAGAGAAAGGAAGGGAAGGCCTTTTTTCAAGTACTCCTCACAAATATTTTCAGAAAGATCTCAGTGTGACGTCTGGCAGGTATCTTGGTCTATACTCAGATGCTTGCTAAGAAGCTGGCTGTCAGCTATGATGGCTATGTGAAACCTCCATGTTCAGAGGCAGTATACCACTGAATACCAGCTGCTGGGGAGGGCATTAGTGGGGGAAAGCTATTGCCTCTTTGCCTGCTTGTGGGCTGTCCAGAGGCATCTGGTTGGCCACTGAGGGAGATGCAATACTGGACATGGTGGAACATTGCTCTAATCCAGCAGGGCTCATTTAAGTTCTTAAGCCGTGGGGTTTTTTAAATTGTAATTCTCCCTGTTCCTACTGTGCTATGATTCATATAGATCCAACAGTGTGCTAGACATACAATTTTACAAATGCATTCTGTCATGGGAGTAATCCCCAAATAATTCCTACAGAGGAGATGTGTCATTACGAGAACTGAGATGGAGCTGCCTAAGGCTGGCAGGGAGTTCATGGGGTTGAACAAGGATATATGCCCAGGTCTCCCAGGTGCGAATCACATACTATCCATGCCAGAGGAATAATCAGATACATATTAACAAGTCTAGCAGTGCATATTTAGGATATGTCTTTTCTTGTCAAAATAAGAGTGTCACCTGCTTCCTCACTCCATTTCTCCTTCTGAGCAGACACCATCTGCCTGTATCCTATTTATGCCTTCAGAAGAAGGGATGTCAAAGTGGAAGGCTGGACTAGTTGACTGGGAGGATGGGTGGGTGGTCCTTCCTGAATTCTGATACTCTCTTCTTTGGAAATATAGGCCTTCTGTGTTTTCTGGGTGAGAAAAGGGTAGAACCCCCCACAGTGGTGTAACGGTTTAATGGAAAATGTGTTGACAAGGGATTTTGTCTTGCTGGGCTGCAAGCCTGGAACATCTGCTCTCAGGGAAGAGGCACTGCTTCGAGGGGGAGCTGAATCTGGATAGCAGGGAGAGGTCAAGTTCTGCAGGACCTGGGAGAGCACCCAGTGAAACTGCTTAGGAAAACAGGAATGCTTTGAGGGAGTGGTTTGAGTGCAATGGAGCACCCAAGCAAACAGACTGGTACCCAAGCCTTGCCTCTTCGGGCCATGCAAGTTACATGCAAATTTGGGAAGGGGCAATGGGGAGTGGAGAAGCAGTGGGGGAGAGGTTGCTTAACCCTTTCTTGCCTCCTATTTCCCTTTCCCAAATTGTACCCACAGTGTCTCTCCCTGTGGGCTTCCTGATTTGTTTGTGAAGGCCTGCCGTGTTGGTATCTCTCTCTATGTGTGGGCGTAGGTGTAATTTTGAGTGTGGAAATGCTAAGCTGGGAAATGGTTAAGCAGATACTCCAGGTATGGCTTCTCTGCTCCTAATTGTCTCCTCACAATATGATTTTTCCTTTAAAAAACAAAGCAGTTATTTATTAATATTAATAATAATAATAAAAAAATTTTATTTATCACTTTTAAACAAATACCCCCTCAAAGCAGTATACATAGCAAGAACAATAGATGATTCCCTGTCTCAAAAGGACCCAAAGTCTTTTAAAATACACACACACACACACACACACACACACACACACACACACAGCCAGTTGACATTATCACTACTGGTGTGCACGTACTACCACACATACCACACCGCACCACACCACACCACACCAGGACATGGATGCTCAAGCATGGATGCTCACGGTGGGGTTGGATTTTTGCAGATCTCCTCTATCCTGGAAATGCTCCATGCAGCCTAGGAGTAGGTCTCTGAGCATCACACAGCCCTCAGAGGCCTACTTTCAGGTCACAGAGAGAACTTCCAAGGTGAGGAGGCATCAGCAAAAACTGCTCCCCCATGCAAGGATCTGCAGTTAGGGCCACTAGCATTGCACATGTGCTTTTTTGACTGCATGTGTGCACTGTTAGTGAGCCACCAGCAACAGCCACTGGAGAGACACTGCTGGGCTGAATCGGTACAGTTGCTCTCCCCTGCTAAATATAAATGAATCACCACTTGAAATATACCTCCTTGCCAAGTTGCAAGTATCATGACACATATGTGTATTGTTATTTCTTGTTTAGCCCTCAGTCTGGGAACTAGCAGAAATGGAAAGAGCCTGGGTGCTCTCTAGGTGCACCTTCTGCCTTCTCTCCTAGGAGCTTACAGGAAAGGATTGCTGAAGAAGTTGGCTGCTGGTGAGGTGATAGAACTGAGGCTCCTGCTTCTTTGCTTGAGAATCCTCAGCTTTAGGATTAGTGTGAGCAGGGGTGTAGCAAGGTTGGAGTGGGAACTGGTCCTTACCCCCCATCTTCAGAGAGCCACGAGGGGGAGAACAAAAAGTAAGCTGTCACTAAGTCAGTGCACCCGCCCCACCCCGGGCCCATTGACATTTATTATTTACTGTATTTTATTTATTTGTTTGAGTTTTATACCGCCCTTCCAAAAATGGCTCCTGGATTTGTCCTCCCTTGTTCAGTTGTGTGAGAACAGTTGCATGTGTGAGAACAGTTGCATCAGTGGAGAGTAACATCCACCACCTTGCTATGTGTATTTTGTGCATTAAAGCATTCCAACAACATCCAATCAATATACCAAACAAAACATTTCAACCAACCATACCAGGCTCCTCTTCCTCATGTCAGCTTTGTCACATGTGTTAAAAACTCTGGCTGGTTATTTGAATCCACCCTCTGCTACATTTGCAAGAAGCTTGAACATATTTTCTCCATTTGCTTAGGGGAAGTTCAATATGATGATGATTGAGATTCTCTGCTTCAGTTTAATGACCTATATAGATCAAAGCTGCTCTTTCTTGACTAATTCTTCTTTCTTAGCTCGCCTTGTTGCTTGCCAGAGAGAAAGCCACCAAGACATGGAGTCCAACCAAATAAAATGGTAGCAATGGCAATCAGAAGGATTTGTTTGTCAACAAATGTACTTCAGTGTCTGGCATCATTGGTGACAAGAGGCATATCGGCATCTGCTCTGTTCCGCAGCAGACGTTCCTTTCCTTCTGGATGGAGTGAGGCTCTGAGAAGGAGGAATGTGAGTGTTATTATAACTGTGTTTATTCCAGCCCTGCTCCTTCCTTTTCTAATGGGGACTTCTCATGATGAGGTCAGGGCCTGCTTTTTTGGCCTTCTTTATAACTGAACATCACAAAGGAGCCAGCTAAACACAGCTAGCATGTACCCAACAGTGCCTTTCAGGAACAAAGGCATTGGATATGAGATTTGTCACACTGGAATCTTTCTTTTCCTCATCATGCTGTAGTTAAGAAAGCAGATGGGGAAACAGAGAAGAATCAACTACTGACATTGTATAGTCAAGCTTTGCAAGTGAAAATCAAAGAGTATTACATAACAACTTCAACATTTTTAAAAAACTGGCTCAAAATGTAAATTTTCAATATAGTCTTCTTTGTTGCTGAAAACAGTGCACTATTTCTAAAACTTCCAATATGGCTTTCAGAATAGTTATTCTGCCATTTTGCTACAGTTCTTCAAAATAAATCACACCACTCTCCATGATCATTATGGTACTCTTTTTGGTGTAAAAGTTTGCTTCCAAGGAGAATGCTTTGAGCAGGATCCCATGGGATTATATGAGGGGAAAGTAGCACATCAGAATTGGCCATTCATGCAGATTTTTCTAGGACAATCCTATATGTAGGAGTTAGAAATGATCTAGACTTCTGTTCATGAGATCCCCCTTGAAACCCCCCTATGATTGATCAGTGTGTCAGCTTAATGTTTTCCCAAGTGGATGACTCCACAGGAACCATTCCCAAAGCACTCACTTGGTAGAAAACATTACTTGGGAATTGGCCCTGTGTTTGTACACCACACTTCCCAAGGTTTTCATTGCAAGAATACAAGCGATTTAATAATTAGCTCTGCAGGGTATCTTCTTGTGCTCAGCAAGTGTAAAAGAAACCAGAGGGGAAGGAGAAACAAGAGGAGGGTCAGGAGTGAGAAAGAGGTCTCTCATGACTAACGTCCTTACCCCTTCTCACATCTACTTCTTCACATCAGCATCCGCTCTGTCCAGGTGGCTTCCCTTGGCTTCGACCTTTTATTCATCATTTCTTCCTTTGTTACCCCTCTTCTTTATCTTTTATCTGCATTACTGTGTTTCTCTCTGTAGTTGCCCCAGACTGTACAGACACACCAGTACACTTATTGCAACGTGCTATCCAGTTCAGGAACATATTCTTTTTCTTTTGTGGGTGTGTTTCTCCTCATCTCTAAGTACCAACATGATTGTTGCTTCCAATCATGGCTGAGTTATGCCCACGGTAGGTCAGAGGCCATCCTTCAAAAGTAATCTGCTCAGTATGGTTCCATTATTGTTGCACAAACACTCTGCACATGGTCAAAAACCTCCACCTTTACCATACTTGGCAGTGGTGTACAGACACTCAGCACACTCAGGTGCCTCCCGCCTTCATTGCACTTTGCATATAGTAGTGCACATGTCCTCAACACGTTCAGTGGCCCTTGCCAACTGAAAAAAGTAATGCACAAGGACTCAACACTTGCTTAGAAGATGCTAAGGCCATTCACACAATCATATGGAGATGGTTTGAGAGGGGAAAGAGCTCCTACCCTGTTCCAGACAGATGAGCAGGGCCTCTGTGTGGCTCTGCAAATCTGGAACCCAGAAGAGCATGGCAGCCGGGCGCTTGAAACAGAGACTTTCCTCCCAGGATCCAGCGAATCTTTCCAGCATGCACTATGATGGCAGGAGAAGGGGAAACCTTATTCATTCATTCATTCATTCATTCATTTAAACATTTTTATACCACCCAAAACTTATGTCTCTGGGCAGTTTACAACCTTATGACATCAGCAGCCACCCTCTAATTGGCCATGAGGGGGCAGGAGGCAGGTCCAACCCTATTCCAAGCCATTTTGAGAAATGGATCATAGACAGTGCTGTGTAGAGCAGCTCTCTATTACAAACATATGGCGGCCAGCTGCCAGGAGCTGCTGAAAAAGGGAAATGCCAACACATAGGAAATCAAATAGATAAATAATATGCAAACACTGAGGTAGGGTGGCTCCTCTTTTTATTGTGCGGTGGCAACGAAACAGGTACAAAAGTAGGGCTACCGAGGTTTCAGTGCACAGGGTATGTGGGATTTCCATAGGTCCACGCGAGCCTGGATAACTGGGTTTACTGCCTCCAACCCTCTTACTCATGGTTGTGTGAATGAGACCTGCTCTCTTTTGTGACACATTTTTTGTGAGATCTCAATGCTGAGCACATTTTTTGCTTCCCAATGACATAGGCTCCATACTTTAGGAATTTCTAACCTGCCTTTAGCAGCACAAGAAGTGGAAGAAGGAATGCAGTAATGGGCTGGATGAGGATGAATAAGCTGAGACTCAGTCCAGACAAGACACAAGTGCCGTTGGTCGGTGGCTCCTCTGGCCGGGTGAATGGCGGTCAGCCTGTTCTAGACGGGGTTGCACTCCCCCTGAAGGACCAGGTTCGCAGTCTGGGGGTGCTCATTGATCCAACACTGTCACTAGAGGCTCAAGTGGCCTCTGTGGCTCGGAGCGCCTTTT
Organism: Hemicordylus capensis; assembly: GCF_027244095.1. Lineage (NCBI taxonomy): Eukaryota > Metazoa > Chordata > Lepidosauria > Squamata > Cordylidae > Hemicordylus > Hemicordylus capensis. The sequence continues at coordinate 220,125,632 of NC_069661.1, read as the reverse complement.
ATCAGCTTTGGCTGATACGCCGACTGCGACCCTACCTGGATAGAGACAGCTTGGCCACAGTTACCCATTCTCTGGTAACCTCTTGCTTAGATGACTGCAATGCGTTGGACGTCAGGCTGCCTTTGAAAACAGTCCAGAAACTGCAGCTGGTACAAAATAAGGCTGCAAGATTATTAACTGGGACTGGACATTTTGATCATATCATCCCAGTGCTTCATCAGTTGCACTGGCTCCCAGTTCATCTCTGGGCCCCATTCAAAGTGCTGGTTTTAATCTTCATAGCCCTAAATGGCTTGGGACCAGGTTACCTGAGAGAATGCCTTGCCCTATATGTCCCTACCAGAATGTGGGGCTTCCTCCAAGGGGTGACATCAGCTATCCTGCATCCTTTCACCGGGCGCTATTCTTCCCCAGGTGGGCCTCAGAAGTCTAGCAAGGGGTGGGGTTGAAGGAGGGAACACCCTTGCGGCAGAAACCTGTTTGCCTCACAGGCTCTCTTAGGGTGTTCTTTCCGCTCCTACCCCCTCGTCACAGATCCCAGGGCTCCTTCCAGCTTGAGCCCTCACCATCAACTGGCCCTTCACTATCGGCCAGCCCTTCCTCAAATAGCTCCCAACATTCCGTGCAAGTCTCACGGAATGTCTGGCTCCGAGATCCCATGCTGAGATCTCGCAAGAGAGGTCGGTTGAGACGGACATGCTGACCCCCTCATTCTGGGCGTTTCCTGGGGATGAGCCGGAAGCAGAGAGATAAGGCTCACCACACATTCCCGCCACTGGCGTTGGGTCGCCTGCTCCAGCCCCACCATGCCCTTACACTGAACCTTAAGATCTTCTTCGGAGGCACTCCTCCGGGTGCTCCTGCCAAACCAGGTGAGGCAGGTGGCTACCAGGGAGAGGCCCTTTTCGGTGGTTGTACTTCATTTATGGAATAGTCCCCCCAGTGAGGTTCGCCTGGCTTCGCCACTTTGTTCTTTTAGATGCCAGGTAAAGACCTTTTTGTTCACCCAGGCCTTTTAAATTTTGGTTTTCAGATTTGATCTGATTTTTAACTAATTTTAAAATGAGTTTTTAAGCTGTTTGGTATTGCATTTTGTATTTTCTTTTCTTCTTTTTTGTCTATTATGATTTAATGTGTTATGTGTTTTTAGTGTATGTTTTAATCCTCTATTGTGAGCCACCAAGAGAAGAATTTGTTAAGGGGCAGCTAATAAATAAAGTTTTTATTATTAATTACTACTATTACTGCCGCCGCCGCCACCACCACCACCACTACGTGGAGCATGGGAAGAAGAGAGAAGGTTGCCTTCCTTTCCTCATGCTCCTTTCAAGGCTTGGAAGAAATCTATTGAAGTCTGAAGAAGAAGGTTGCTGGCAACCTTCCATCCTCCCTGTGCCACTTCCTATGTTTGTAAAGGTAGGTTCTGAAGGGGGCTGGCTCCCCAGCAGGGGCATGGTGTAAGCATTTGGTGCCTACTGGCCTCAACTGCCACAGTACCTTGGGCCACCCCTACATTTGATGCTCACTTCCTCTCCGTTGCTTTATGTTGCTCTTTATTGAAATTTAAAGAGGAAACAGATGACCCCAAAGAAAAACAGAATGCAAGTGTGGGAAGAACATGAGGAGACATTCTGCTTGGGTGGCACGACTCAAGCTTCAACAGTGGTTGGGGTAAAATATCAAGCTGTCAGTGTGGGTACTCCCACAGGGGTGTCAAGAACTAGAAGATGGGAGGGAATAAGGCACATTAGTGTGTGGTTCTGTGAAGAATGGGAGGATGGAAAGAGAACTTCTAGGGGGGCTATGAGGGAGAACACTGGCTTCTTTGCCCAGTGCAGCTCTACCATTCCACAGGATCATGTTGTGATTGATGGCCCTCATCAACTTTTAAAGGAAGACAGCAGTTTCCCAGAAAATTTAATCATGCTCTGAAACATCTGAAGACTTCAGTGCAGAAACTGAAATCAATTATAAAATACCTGTGCCTTGTTTCAGGTCAGTGTCAACAAATATACTTTTGGTCCTTCTCATAATTTCCTCACAACCGCAAGCTAGTAAGCCTACTTTCTTTCCATTGTGGGATTTCTCATTCTGTGCAAAGGAGTTCAAAGAGACACATCTTGAACCAATAAGTGAAAACACAGATCTCCAGATGCTTTTACTATGGATGTTGCCATTTCGCTGTTAAATCAAATCAGCATGGATCCAGATTAGATGTATAAATCCTAAGTGGAGATTAGAGATAGAACTGGAGGAGGGGGACGTCATCTCTAGAAATGTTTTCCAAAGGTCAAAGTAATTATGATAGGAGAGCAACAGGTTGAGCAGGCAAAGTCTGAAGCAAAGAAAACAATATAACCCACAACTAAGGCTCTTTATATTTATTGCCTTTCATTACAATACCTCATCATGGCATCTCATCCCTGATGAGATGTCAGGGTTTGATCTGCACAGATTCAAGCCATGTTGTCCCCTCATGCCCACCCCCCAACACAATGACAACATCCGTGGGCAGACAGTTCTGGCAGGATTTGGGTTAACAGCCTTGATAAAATCTGCCTTGGTAATGCCAACACATATTGAATCCATGGACCCTGCGCTTCGAATGCTTGCTGCAGCCATTATGTGATTT